>NC_058135.1:159866335-159936086 GCF_016433145.1 Gracilinanus agilis
TATATATATATATATATATATATATATCTTATTCTGCACTCTCTCTGTGAAGTAGATAGCATGTTTCTTCATTGATCCTATGGAATCATGGATAATTATGTATTGATCTTAGTTCTCAGAGCTGTCAAAGGTGTTTCTCTTTACAATGCTGTTTTTATATAAATTTCTCCTGACCCTGCCCATTTCATTCTTAATTTATAAAACTATTCAAAATTGTTCATTTTTATAATATTGATATTTCAGTTGTTAAAGGTAATATAATAATTAGGGAATAGTTAGGAGATAGTTAGAGAGACAAAGGTACAGCTGGGGTTTAAATTAGTCCCTCAGCTGGATTAGGAAACAGTGGAGAGGTAACAGATAAAAGGAACTACACTCAGGTAACACACACTAAGCTTGGGAATGGCTGGATAACAAAACAGATGAATAAAGTCAGGATACACAAATCACAAACTCACAGTGGGTTCACAATGTCACTAAGGTATCTGGGAAAGGAGTAAGAGCAAGGAAGCTTTATGTAAAAAGGGTTTAATAACTGAACAAGGACAGGGAGTAGAGGTAAGGAGGAGTAACTAACTGCCACTAAAGTCTACTGGTAAAATCAGGGACTAGAGGGATGGAAATGGCTAATCTATCACTACCACTACAGCAGACAGCCTGGGGCAAAGGCTGGCTAATCAGGGTTAAGGGTATCTCACTAAGCTGTCCTTTGGCTGTTGTCCAGATATCTCAGCTTGTCCCAGGAACACAGGTAAAAGACAGCAAGATAGATCCAATAGGGTCCAAAATTCAGAGATACCACACAGCCCCACAGGCTCACAAGTCAGCTGCTAAAACCAACTACCAAAGCAAACTGCCAGCTCAGAGTCTCTGTGAAAGTGTCCACTCTGCCAGCATTCCAGGTTTGGAATTTTCAGCTCCTGCCAGCTTTGCCTGGCAAAATCTGCTCTTTACTAAATCTTAATCTGCATTTTCCCTACAACATTGTATAATGTGTTCTTCTGGTTCTGCTTACTTAACTCTGTATCAGTTTATGTACATATTTATTTCTATCTTTCATTGGAATCTTCAGTTTTCTCATTTCTTATAGCATAATTCTAATCCACCACAAGTATTTTCTACAATTTATTCAGCCATTCCTCAAATGATGTGAATCTCTTTAGTTTTCAGTGTTTTTTCTGCCATAAAAAGTTTTTTCAGCCATAAAAAAAACAAAAAAAACAAAAAAAAAAAAACTTCTAAATCTTTTTGTTATAGTCCAGCAGTAGCATTCTGTCAAAGGATATTTACTCATTAAGTTTTTGTGCATAATTCCAAATTGCTTTCTGGAATGACTGCACTCATTTATAGATCCAACAATAGTATGTCAATATGCTCATTTTCCACTGGCCCTCCAACATTTCTAAGTTGCCCTTTTTTGATTACAGTTGTCAATTTGATAGGTACAAAGTGGAATTGTGTAACTGCCTCAATTTGCATTTTTTTAAAAATTAGTGATTAGGAATGTAGTTTTCACATGTTTAGAGGTAGTCTGGGTTTCTTCACATTTGAACTTCCTATTCACACATTTATAGCTAGCATTTGTCAATTTGGGGATTCATACTAACTAGTTTGAATCTAAACTGAATCTATATAAGTCTCAACAAAAAATAAACAATAAAGAAATTAAGGACTGAACAGTACTGTAGAAAAATTAGATATTTATTGTAGAACTGGTGATTATTGGATAAAAATAGGAAGGAGTATACAAATTTTTCAGTTGTCCATGGTATCTCTATAAAAACTGCTCATGTCTTAGGACATGTCTTTAGGACATAAAAAACCCAAATGCAAAAAATAAAGGATAAATATTATATAAACTAGTTACTGAACACAATGTGATTGAAATTATATTAAATGAAGTTCACATAAAAGGATCTAAAATCAACAGGAGCCTATAAAACAAATTTCTAGAGAATTGATTGTTAAATGAACAAATCATAGAAATAGGAAGAATCCAAGGCATGAAGAACTCCTGGAGATAATAGGAAGGTTCTAGAATGTATTGAGTAGGTGGGTAGCATGGTTACATTTACATTTTAGGAAAATGACTGATGGCTAGGTGAAAGATTGATGGGATGAAAAGGCACTAAATAAAACTGAATTCATTTTAAAATGACTAATAAAATATACAAATCATCTAATTTCATATGAGAAAACCCAAAGTTACTAAAATCAAAGATAAAAAATCTTAGGCCACACAAAAGAAAAATTGGAAATAAAGGCAATTGTTAGTAGTTCTTTTGTCCAAATATGTTAACAAATGAAAGAGGTGAATACTTACAAAAGCAGAGATGAATAGGAAAAGAAATAAAGAATTTAAATAACTGGCTTATGGAAAGAAAATTAATAAAACATGAGATTATCTGAGAAGAAGTGATAATAAAAGCTGAGATATTATACTAATTCACGTAAGATGCCAAAAATACCTAAAAGAAACCATGGACTGTGAACTATACTTAGGTATCTTATACCTATATTGATGACATCACTTTCCCTGGAATAAATTGCATTCTAATAAAAAGTTGCAATGAGAGAAAGTAAATCCAAAAATTTACACTGATGAGGAGGAAAAGGAAGGTGATGATAATTATGATTAAAATGAAGCCTTGAGGATATAATTTTCTGAGTGGTACGAAGAAAAGCTAATTTTATTATGGGTCCTCCTGGTATGGCATCCAAAATCTCCAAAGCTTTAATATTTTATGGCATGTACTTCTTAGGAAATTAAGCACTTTAGGCAAAACATATGTTCTTCCTAGATTTTCTCTGTAAAATGAGGCACATGGACAGGATGGCACATAAGACCCTTTCTAGCTCTGTGTTTGTTTGTTTTTTTTTAATAAAATTAGCTTTTTGTTGAAGATCTCTTTTTTTTTATCCTCCTCCTCACCCCTGTCCACAACTGAACCCTGCTTACAAGGAGGAAAAATAATTAAACAAAACCAACTAATAGAGTAACCACATCTGACAATGATAGTAATATTATCTCCATCCTGCCAAATTCTATTTCCATTCTGAAAAGGAGCATATTTGTTTTGGTTCCAGCTCTAATTCTATAATCTCATGATTAATATTTTTTCTTTGACCAATGCTTTAATTAGTAGGTAATTAGTTACATCTATCTCTTCTCTGTCAATTACCATTCAATTTTTTTTTTATTCCATAGCTTACCCAAAGTACCAGTTTGGTTTATCAGAAAGAGACTTGGACAGAGAGCCAGTAAGCAAAATCACTAATTAGGTGTGAAATCTTGATCTACTCAATTAATCTCCTGGGCCTTTGCTTTTTCATCTGTAAAATTAGAGGGTTACATTGGGGAATCTCATCTCATTATAAAATTCTATGATTCTTAGAAACCTCTATATGGAAAGGATTCTGTATTTGGAAATCAAATTTGTGGTAAATCTATCAGTCTTCAATTGAATCCATTAAGCTCTGTTATCTATAAAATATTTTAAAAGATCCAAAGGACAATCTTAGGTGTATTGATAGGCTATACTATAAATTTGGAGAGCTTATGTTAAGATGTGGACAAGAATTAATCAAAATGAGGAATCATACATGAGTTATCATCAAAGCTAGTTCATCACTAAAATTAATCATGGTATACTTCTAGTCACAGTTTCAGATCATGAAAAGATTTTATTATTGACTAGTTAGACCTTTTCAGGCTCTCCCAAGGTATATGGGTTGAATCAAGGCATAAAAGAGAAGTGACTATTCTCACAATAACAAGGACAAATGGCAATATCATAAAGCTATCCCAAGAACTTTCCGGTGTCATTGATTTTGACAGGTGATTAGGACAGTTATAATACTCTTATTCCCATACATACTTTCATAGAATGTAATTCCAAGCCCACTATTACATGGAGTTCCTAAGGCAACCTAGTAGTTAAAATGTCAGTGAATGTGACTTAGGATGGCTAATCCTCAGGGATAGAACTGAATTTTTTTGTCTTAGTGCTTTAAAATACTTTGGGTAATAAACAGATTGCTACAATATATAACTCAATGCATCTATTATTTGCATAACAAAAAGAATAAAACTCAGATGACTGCAAAACATTAAGTGATGCATGTTCTATTTAATTTATGTCTTTACACAGTCCCTCTGATTCTGAGAAAAGCTTTCTTTGTCCTCTACCCATAGTTCTGAATCTTGGTATTTATCTCACAAATTAATACAGTTATGTTTCTTATATTAACTTGACCTCATCCTGCATCACCTCCAAGAAAATTTGCAAGACTTCACAAGATAATTATCTCAAGCAAAAAAAGAACTGTATACTCTCAAAAAAGTTGTATTTTTTCCTTATCAAAATCTAATAGTAACTTTTATTTGGGGGTAAAATGACATGCTTATGAAAAAGTCAATTCCAAGTGTGTCAAGTTCATAGGAATTCTGCTTTTCCTTCGCTAATTGTTCAAGTCTGTCATCCTGTCACCACTAAACTTTTTCATTTTCTAAATGCAATAACCAAGGTCAATTTCTAACCATTCTTTTGTTCTGTCACCATGAAAAAAAAATCATTTGAGTCAAAGCCTTGATTAAAAATGAAACAGTCATATAAATGAGCAGGTGACACATTCTTCTCAAGGCATATAATTCATTTTTATTACTGTATTTTGTACATCACAAAATTAATGGATTGCTTTTGTTAATTTAAAAAGGGAAAGCAAAAGTTTGTTCATGATGATATTTATGTATTGGCCAGGTAGAGCAATTTTTTAAAATGTTCTTTCAAAAGCTTTTACTCAGCTATCTAGTCTTACAGTATTCAAGTGAAAATGGCATTATAAAGCTGTATAATTTGTCTTTTGGAATGACTAGTTTCTAACATTTCTCTAGATACTTTGAAAGTCCAGTTACATATTAATCTTGGAGTTCTCCAGTCATGGTCTTACAAAATCAGAAAACACCTGTTTGATTTCTGTTCTAGCCTTTCATCTTGTTTTTGGAACTTTATCAAGTATATACTAAACCTTCTTCAAGCATGAGAGTGAACATTTAGATATGCAGCATGATGAGGCACTGGAAAAGATAAGGTATTCAGAAGGATCTGGGCTTGAGTTCCTTTTTAAACATTTGCCTAATATCTAGAACTGAATTATGAACATCTGGAACACAATAAATCCTCCCTATATAACGTACTACCTGTGTGATCTTGGGTAAGTTATTGAATTTCTCTGGGTCTTTTTTAAATACATATAAAATGAGGGACTAGATTAAGTGACTTTCCAAGGTCATTTTCAGATCTAGATGTATGATCCTATGTACTCAAAATATGATTATTTTATTGGTCATAGGAGATTGGAATGTGGACTGAAGGGTAATTGTGAAATTTGTCCCTTCCTTTGTGCCATATCAGTAAAATTAAACATCCTGTGTGAGAAAAAGACTATTGGATTTTTATTTCATGACCTATATGAGAGACAGAGAAGATAAGTTGTAAATACAAATAATATGATAGAGAATAGTGTATCTTAGGCACATAAGGTGACATAGGGTGACATGGTTTAGTTCATTTAGTATTGGTTTTGGAACAATGAGGATCTGGATTTAAATCCCTTGTTTAACAACTTATATATTACCCTAAGCAGACCCTCTTAGTCATCTACTTTTATACATGAGTTTTATCTTTATTAACAGCAGGAGTACTTCATTTGAGAGGGAAAGGATAACAATGAGAATAGATATGAGTACTGAATTCTCCAGATGAGTCTCCTTGCCCTTAAGGCTTATCCAAAGCACTATCATGGTTTTGCTATCATTGCATCATTTGATAAGAGAAAACTCTAATATAAAAAATGCAAGTCTTAGGAACCATGAGCAAATGCAAACAGTAGATAACAGTAGAGAACAAGCTCTCCTCTATTCCTTCAACTTAAACTTCAATGATACTGTATCCTCATCGTTCTCTTCCAACCCTCTTATTATTCCTTCTTATTATTCTACTAATGTTTTTTTTTTTACCCTTGCCACCTGTCTTAGTAACAACTTTAAAGATAGAAGGGCAAAGATTAGGCAAATGGGGTTAAGTAACTTGCCCTTGATTACCCAACTACGTCTGTGCTGGATTCATCTATAGTTTCTTTACCTGTAGTCATTGTTGCTTATAAATCAGTCTTCCTCCTTCTATTATATTATAAAGTACTTGCCTCGGTCTGCTTCCTAACTGTCTTTGTAATCTCATCTTAAGCTGTCTTGCATTCATGCAATACTTACTTAATAAGTATTCTTTATTGAATTAGATACTTTGAAATATTTCTAAAAATGCTGAACAAAATTATTTTAACAAGTATAAAATCACTTGTATCAAGAAACTCTTAATTATGTTTTTGTAAAGTTGGAGATCCTCTGTACCCTAATAAGAAGCCTTTGCTTGATAGTAGACTTTTGAGAAATAATGCAAAATTTAAGTAGCACAAAATTTAAGTAACACTACTGGTCTGAATTAACTAACACTGTCACATACCCTCCCTGCCCTTCATCCTGTGATCCCTTTAATTGTTTGAGGTTTACAGGAAGTCTATCTTTATTAGATCATAATCCCCTCCATTTTATAAATTCCTAAAAGGTGGTTTCATAGTAATTCTTTAAGAATAAAGAAAACAAATAGTAAACACTAGTGAATGACATTTTTGCAACAGTATAGTTTAATGACTTTATTTAAAATGAACTATGTCCAATTATCAATAATAACTTATTGTTCTTTTCAGATTACTGAAAATAAAATCATTTCCCCTTTTTCACAATTGATGAACTTAACAGCTGAATTTTCTCATTCATATTTCTATGTTTTATTGAGTTATTTTGTAAGTGAATAGGCAATTGAGAAAGCAATTAAAATTAAAGAATTTAAATTCATGTGTAGGAACACTATTAAATCATTTAACCTACTAAAATCATCTACTGTTTCATTTGGGGAAGAAATTAGTAAGATTAAAATGTATATAGTTTTAAATTCTCTTTAAATCTAGCTCTTCCATGAAAAGAAGAGAGAAAATCTTTTCATTTTTATATTAGCAGGTTATGCTACATAATTGAGTGGAAAATCTATTTCCAAAGAATCTTTTTTGATGAAAATTATTTTGGGTATTATTTTTAGTTCCTAAAGAAGTAAATACATACTTTCACTAGATCCTTAGTGGAAAAAATTTAAAATATTATATGATATACTTCCTGAATTCTTTCCTGAAGTTGTATATGCCTAAAAGTATATCATTTTGGTCATTAATCCCTAAGAAAGACCAAAAATGGGGGCAGTTGGGTAGCTCAGTGGATTGAGAGTCAAGCCTAGAGACGGGAGGTCCTAGGTTCAAATCTGGCCTCAGACACTTCCCAGCTTTGTGACCCTGGACAAGTAACTTGACTCCCATTGCCTACCCTTTACCACTCTTCTGCCTTGGAGCCAATACACAGTATAGACTCCAAGATGGAAGGTAAGGGTTAAATTTAAAAAAAAAAATTTTTAAAGACCAAAAAAAGGAGACTGAAAGTGGCTCAAAGATAGGAATCTAAAATTATCAAGAGGGAAATTTCTAATTCTTTGGCTGGAGAAATATTTATTAAAGAGTGAGCTAATATTTCTATAATACATTAAAGTTTACAAAGCACTATATATCTATGTGTGTATGTGTATATCTGTATAAATACACAAATATGTATAGCACATATGTATGATGTATAATCAATTCTCAAAAAACTCTATAAACTAGATACTCATATTATCCACATTTTATAGGTAAGAAAACTGAGGCAAAAAGGAAGTGAAAGTCATTTGCCAAGATCATGTAACAAGTAAATATCTAAGGCAGGGTTTGAATTCATATCTTCCTAATTTCAAAATCCAGCACTCTATCCACTATGACATCAAGCTACCTTATATCTACTAAGTGCTCATTATGGTACAAGGCCAAGGTCTTGATATAACAGAACTAGGATACTGTCTGCGTCCTTGACAAGCTTACTAGCTTTACAGAATGATCACTGAATGATAAAAGATGGTATCTGTGTAGTGCAGGGTCCAGAATGCATACTATGTACTGTCTCATTTAATCCCTTTAACAAACTTGTATGTTATTGTGCCCAGTTTATATACCATGACTCTGAGATTCTTAGAAGTTAAGTGACTTCTTGTCATAGAATCAATGTGTTCTCTGATGAAGAATCCCCTGGCTTTAAATTCAATTGTCTTTCCCCTTCAGTACTTTGTCTTTGTCTTATTTACACACACACATACACACTTTCATTATTATGATGCAGTTGTACTTAGTGATGTGCTGGTTAAATTCTTTCAAAGAATATGAAATGACTTGAAATGGAACTGTAAGGCTAATGAAAAGTCAAATATGAACAACCTCTTAGAAGAACCAACAGAAGATTTTTTTGTCGATTTATAGGAAAAATTGGAATTATAGAAACATTTTTTCTTCAGAAATCTTAGAGCATATTCAAAATAGCCCTTCAAAGAAGATTGCCTGATTAAAGGGAAGAGAAACAAGAAAATGTCCTTTAAATTCCATGGAAAGAGATTGATTTTGAAACTGTAAGCCATTCTCCCCATCCCTCCAACCAGACTGAAATAGCTTCCAACAGTGGAGACCTCAAAGTGAGGAATGAATATAGACACATTGCAACTCCTGAAACATAATGTACCCTGGTCCAAAGCTCAATATGCATCACTGAACAGCCTGAGAAACAGAAGTGTTTGGCAGTGTGGCATTCAACTCGGATACAACACAGGAGTGGTGTCCAATAGCTAGAGAAGGAAGAAGCAGACAAATCACCTTGCCTGTCATTTGTAAATATAACTGTGCACATAAACTCAGACACATACAAGCATGCACATAGACTTACAGTTGAAATATAGCACAGATTAAATTTTTCACATTTCAAATTACCATAATATCTCATAATTGTAAACTTGTTTCTTTTTTAAGATTTCTCTGACATTTGTCAACTAGGAAGAGACATTACTGTGGCATGAGTCAGTTTCATATGTTGTCTCTGCCATCTTGTTTCCTGATTGGGGTGCTCCATGTCTCATTGTCGAGCCTGCTAATAACACAGACACAAATAATGGACCACAGGCTTTTCTTTTACTCTAAGTTTGATGTGACTTAGAAATGATGCTTCATTCCTAGGCTTTCAAGTGAGAATGCTTTGCTTACATCATTCCTTTTCTCATGGCACATTATGTGTCAATTAGACTTTTAGAATACAAAACTGATTCAAATATAATTTCTGTAAAGAAGGTTATTTATGAAATTAGGGCTTCTGAAAAAATTTGGTATGTGGCAGAACTATGAAGTAGGCTGGCCATCTCATTTTGCCATTCTGGTCCTTCATGCTTGGCAGGTTCTGAATGTCATTGTTTGAGATGCGCCAAATTGCTTAAAATGTTTCAGATGAAAAATGTAATCGCTCGGCAGCACTTATGTTCCCATGGCAATTTGTGAGCAAGGAAACCAAAGCCTATCCTTGCAGCAAAAGTCTGTTTAATGCTTTGAATCAGACAGTTCTGTCCATTCTCAAGATAACTGAAAAGTCAGGAAGGAGTGTGGATTAAACAGTGTTTGATACTGTTAATAAGAAAAAGAGGAAGGAATTAATGAAATGTCATGGGACAGTTTGTGTGTTTCTACCTTATAACTAGAACATGGGCTCGTAAGGAAACTAGTTAAAATGTATATTATCTATCTAAACCTCAGTTCAGACTTAATTCAAAAACAATATCCTTGTCTTTAAAAGTTGTCTTTGCCAAAAATTCCAACAAACCTTCAGAAGTTTATTATTTATTTATTATTAGAAGGTTCCTAAAAATAAGTGCATCTATCTAGTAAAACAAAACAAAACAAAATAAAATAAAATTACATGCGCAAAAAATATCTCTGCAAATATAGAAAAATGGGGATCTTTTTCAAAATCCCACCACTTGAGATTTCTTTCCATCCCAGTAATACACCACTATCTAATACTGCATGATTTTGAAACAATATCAAAAAAGAAATGCTGAGATATATCTGCCCACATTCAGATCTCTCCGACTTCCTGGAGTCTATCCATATAAACTGATCACAAATACTTGAGTCACATGTAATATTCCTCAAATGGCATGATTTCAAATCTCCTCAACAAATTGATCCATATGGTGAAAGTCTTTCAAAAAATGTGGCATGCAGAACTGAATATAATACTCAGAATGCAGCATTATGAAGGTTAGATTCATTGGTTTTACCAGTTCCCTCATTTTAGGTTTTATTCTTTTGTAACAACAACATAACATCATATTTTTTTGGAGAGAAGAGAATGGTAAGTATGGTTTCTGTTGGATTCTATTGCCTTTTCAGACTTCTAAAACTCCCATGTCTTTTTCAAATGAATTCCTATATAGCACTGTCCATCTCTGAGTGGGTAGGGAGAGAGTTCATATTGTACTTGGATATTTGACTTTGATAACCCAAGAATAGAACTTTAAATGTGTGCTGACTAGTTTCATTTTATGAAATAACATACAAGGAAACAAAGGTCCAGGGAAATTGAATAACTTGACTAACCTAATATAGGTAGCTAAATGACAAAGTTAAAATTTCAATACAGTTCTATGGACTCTAGTGCCAATTACTTTTTTTGTTATACCATTGTGCCTCTCAATATATTTGTCTCATTCTTTTAACCTATTGAGATCTTTATTTTTTTCATGCTTAACTGGCAAGTCCCAAATATGTTGCAATATAGTTCTCTAATAATTTATATGGTTATTCCTTGCAATACATACAAAGTCTGGTCAGCATTTCTCAAGACAGAAGATGTATTCTTCAATGAAACATCCTTTTTGGCATCTCTGTCTCAACACTTAGAAGTACTGAGTCCGAAATGGTAGGTGATCTCTCTTCTCCCATCTAGGCTTCTGGGTAACTGAAAAGTCAGGAGTGATTTTCAAGTATTGAAGCTCCTGAGTTCTTATAAGGTAAGCTTTCCACTAAAGATAAATGAGCTGGATTTAATTAGCTTTTCCAAAAAGGCACTTATTTAGCTGGTAGAGTAGGGGCAATTGATACCAGACATAACCCCCCAGTCCTCCAAATTCTAGAGCACAATATCTTTTTGCATATCACAAGGTCCCTATGAAGAGTGAGTTCATGGTGAGCATATGTGGTAAAGGACCAACTTACAATTCCTGGGGTTTAGAGGTCCTTTTTATTTCCTTTTGTGTAATTTCCATGAAGTTGTTCTTTGGTATATGTAGTTTTCTAAAAGGCACTGAGGCTTAATTCTCTTGTAGAACAATCAAGCCTACATTCTTTTGTGTCAAGTTTGGCCTCAGCTCTGGATACTGATGATGCTATCATCATCCTGGGGAATCCTAGGGGAAATTCTTGCCAATGAAATGTCTAAATCTTCTAAACTTTTGAAGTTCACAAATATTCTAGTTGAGGGAAAGAGGTGGAGTCAGGCTTCTTCTCATCCCTACTCAAATGATTCTCTCAGGGTCTTAGCTGGAGCAACTCCACCATAAGGTTGGCCAGCTATTAGAATGCCAGATTCCAAATTGACTTGCTGTTTTATCCAAGCCCCACAGGGTGTGACTGATTCTCTTCAACCAACCACAAGACATTTCCTATGTGGTGACATCTGCTTTCCTTCAATTTGAACCAAATTTACATGTTTCAATGACAGATTCATTGTCCACATCTAGTTTGTAACTTTGATTGATTTCTTGGTTCTGTATCTCAATGAAAGAGGCATTCTCACCAGATAAAAGTGTCAGGCCACAGAATATCTTGTTAATTTTATTAACTTGATAGAGATATAGAATATCTCTTACATAAGGCACAAATAGATAAGGCAATTCCCTCAGCTTTATGGTAAATAAATGAAACTTCTTTTTGAATCTGCAACCTATTCAAATTGCCACCTATTGTTTCGACTGTGGATTTTTTTTTTTGCTTCTTTATTAAATGACTGTTTTGAACTCACTGATTTCTAAATACCATTTATGCTCTAAAATTCCATAGTTCTTTCATACTTCCACTGGTCCTTCTGGCTCTTTTTGTCCCATACCTCATCCTTACACTTCATTCAAACCAGTAGAATCATAGCATGGCAAGCTCATTCTTTCCCATTATGAAAACAACTTAACTTGTAAGAACATACTAAATACATTCATCCCACTGTAAAATCATTTATTCCTACTTTATGTCAGTTATAACATATTATCTTTAAAATGGAAATGTTCTCTGAAGGCATCTACTCCAACCATTATCTGACCAGTTATCCCCAAAACAGTACTTCTAACAAGTACTCAAGTAAAAAGAAATTTACTAATTTTTGAGGCCGTACTTCTCACTTTTAGAAAAGTCCCATACTTGGGAGATTTTCCTTTATGCTGTGGTTAAATCTGTCACTGTACATTTTAATTTTTCCTAGTTCTTCTTTCTATAGTCAAACAGAAGTTTAAAGTTCCTTTCACATAAAAACCCTATGTCATTAACTGCACCATCAAAATCATAAATATTCTCTTTATTTTCTACTACTTTATAATCCAAATTCAGTAGTTTGTAATTTAAGGTTTCATAACTGATAAATACAAATATGTTGATTAAATGGACTGCCAAAAATAGAGACCTGTGGTCTACCATCAAGAGGATTACTTTTGGTTTGCACAGAACAAATGACTTCAGTACTTTCCATTATATCATTCAGTTGTATTACACTATGATTCATCTCTTCCACAATAACATCATGAAAGATTTTTTGGAAAAATTTGTTTATGAAAATCTCTACTTGAAATAGAAAAAAATAAAATCAGTTACCTTGAATATGGAAAATACTCTGAGGGTTTTATAATCAAATTGACTAGAGAGAAGATAATCCAAGTTTTCTTCTATTTAATGAATTAGCTTTTTGCTATCCAAGAGGAGAATCACGAATGACCAAAGGGCCAGCAACAAATTTCAGACTTCAATTTATAATATGAAAAAAATACTAGGCCAACTGATGGCAGAGTATATATTGTTTCTGCCTTTTTTCTGACCTGTCAAAGTATTCACAATTAGATTGGCCGGAAGATGAGGTACAACTATAGATATATTGAAGCATAAGTCCTCATTTGCCTATGCCACAGGAAAATGAATAGAAAGCAAATTATCTTCTCTGTTAAAGATTGTATATGAATGTAATTATGTTTCTGAGAGTATTTCTGTTGCTGGTTAGGTTCTTTAACTTTCATTGAGGCCATGAGTTCCATTTTATTTCACACTAGCATTTAGAATTCTAAATTACACTAAATAAGTTATATAATATGAGGCATTTCAAAGGAACAAAGATATATTTTAATTTCCCTCAAGTCTAATTCTATGGCATCCTTAGAATGTAGATGTATACTACTAGCCCTTAAAAATGTATTTAATTCATAAGTCATTTTCCATATGATTACAACTAATACATATTTTATAATATTAAGCACAGTTTTCCTTTAACATGTAAGACCTAGACTATGATAATAATTTTTGTGAATTTTGGATTAATAAAATAAACAGTGCTACAAATATTGGCAATAGGAAATTTGTTAAATGAAAAATTAATAACCATCATGAAAAGTCAGAGTGGTTTATTTCTACCTTATCCTCTTAAGCTGAAAGCCATATGGGAATTAAATCACAATCCCCTATCAGTCAAGCTTTTATTAACTTAGACAGGAAAAGTGGTAAATTGATGTTTTATCTAGCTTACTATCATATAATTTCATATTTCTAATACACACTTTATATTCAGAAAAACTTGTCTTGATTTTATATACTGTATGAGAAGTAATTGTTATGGGCAGCTCTGAAAGGGCCTTAGTAATTTTTGTGCTTAAACAAAAGCTACAAACAGGTTTTAAATCCTTGTGAAATAATTTGGGTTAGATATAATGTATGTGTCATTAAGTCCAGGTGTATTTTTTCAAAATTTTAGAGGTAGGTAGATGATATAGTGGATAGTATGCCAGACATCAGCATGAGCTGGAGTCAGGAAGACTTTGAGTTCATATCTGGCCTCAGTTACTTAGTAGCTATGGTACCTTAGACATGTCACTCAAAGTCTATTTGCCTCAGTTTCCTTCTATGTAAAATGGCACCTGTTATTTTGAGGATCAAATGAGACATTTATAAAGCTTTTTATAAATCTTAAAGAGCTATATGAATATTACTCAAAACAATTTGCAGAATATACATTATGTTGAGATTCATGTAAATGATATGAAATTGGGTTATCAATCCATGTTGTTTTTCCAGAATGAACATGGAAGATTCCATTTGGATAAAACTGACTCCTGATAGCTGGTCATTCCTCAGTCTAGTGAAGTGATGTTAATTATGTGACACAAAGACAAATCAAGATGTTCATTATATATAGGAAATGAACAGCAGAGAAAGTACATAGAATGATTTTACACTAACCAAGAGAAGATCCTAAAGATGGCAATACATTTCTCACATAGCTCCCTATTGGTTTTTCAGCCAAATGACTGTTGTCATACTGTTTCATGATGTTTAGAGATGAATGCCATAAGTTAGTAGAATATAATATTCTCAGATACCTCAAAACAGTTACTCCCACTATTCATGCCAATTGAAACTTCTCTTTGTACTTTAAGAGATGACTATAAGTTGTCATGAACTAAATATCCATTACTTAGCACCCAAAATTCTATTAATGAGCCTTTGTGTATTCAATTAGATTGGTCCCAGCCTGGATTGTGATATTATCTCAAAGAAAGATCACAATCTATCCATGACTGCCAAATAACCTTCTTATCCATGTTTTCCTATAAGTTTGGCAAATGACATCAACCTAACTTCCGAGAGACCATCTCCATGTTCTTTTGGCACCAAAAGGATATAAATGGAGAAAATAAGCACTTCTTTGTTTATATCCCATTCTAGCTCCATGACAAGGTTATATCACTCATTCATATAATTGATATCAGAGGTATCAAACGTGTGGCCATAACCAGATTCAAATATAATTGGGAAATCTTTAACAAAATAAATAAAATTATAATAAAACATAGATAATGTTCATTTAAAGGGTTATTTCCAAGTCATTGTATGGCCCGCAGGGATCTGGATGTATAATTCTTTGAAAGCAATACGAACAATCTGCTCAGTCCTACCGTGTCCCTCTCAATTATTCTTTGGGCAGTTCCCAAATTCACTTCTTCACACAGCATATAGCTCTTTAACTGTCCCTCATACACAGTCTTTGATCTTACATACAGATTTCTAATATACTTTCAACTGGTATTCGAAGCCTTTTCAACTTGGCTGGATACAATGGAATTTGCAATTACATTCATAAACTAGTTATCCTCATGCCACATCAGAATAGGACTTTATCTAAAGAACAGGGTAGTGCTTGTCCTTGACAATCCTTGACAAGAGAAAAAAGAAGAAAGATGGTTCCCACTCATGGAGGAGACAGGAGTATTGAATTGCTCATGCAGAGCCAGATTCTATTGCTAGGTAAATAGAACAATGAATTAAAAAGCAGAAGTAAGTTGTTTGATCAGAACCTGGAGTTAGCACCAAAATCAAATGAAGCAAATATCATCAGATCAAAGGAATTCTAGCTGGAATGGAAAAAAGAAATTACCTATTCCAACACATTCATTTAACAGATGAGAAATCAGAGACCAACAATGGGGAAATGGCTAGCCCAAGTAACATATGTAGTAACTATCGATGTTGGTATTCAAATCCAGGTCCTCTGATTCCATCCATTATTCATATTTGAGATCATACTGAAGGGTTAAAGGTGAACAGAGAGATAAAATTCTTCAGTCTTAAAATCTGAAGCACTCCATTTCTCCATGGGTGTTTATGTGACTATCTGAGTGATTGTCAAACTCGTCCACTATCTTAACTTCCTTTAAATTGCCTACACCTGGATGGATCCCTATTGATAACATTACTTAATATGTAGCAAGAGACAGATTCCCATTATTGCAAATTTGAAAGCAGTGTTACAGCCAAGCTCTAAGGGGCAGTACCTCGGAGAGCAGATGATGTATTCATGTTTGATTCACTGGCATACACATCCATAGGCACATATATATACAGACTACTTAATGAAGATGCTCCTTTTCCCCAAAGGAGGCAGTATGAATGTACAGGAAAAGATGCTTTGAGTGCTTTAATATTTAACATGGCTACTCGGAAGCTGTTATTTGTAAGAATGGCATTTACAAGACATTCAGCCAAGTACCTCATTACTTTGGCCACATCCCGGAGCAATCTTTAATAATTTCTTTAATGGAATAAGTAGATCAAAGATGTAATGAACCCTTTCCACCTTTTTTTAAATGAACCATTTTTATTAGGTGAAAGAAGTATTATCTTCTATTACTTTTGTACTTTAGCATTCACAATGCTAAAGAGAATGTATTAGTCATATTAGAGTTTCTCACTACTGTTTCCTACGCTTCCTGCTATTCATCTTTTAATACAGTGGAAATGCTGGTATTCATATGTTTTCAGAGACATGTTATTCTGAAGTGATAACACAAACTTTAATATTATGTGATAGCTCTATATAGCTTCCTATTCCTTTTGGATAGAAAAAGGTAAATATCTAGTTAATTGAGCAAATATTTCAGAATGTAGATGGAATATTCAAATATGCAATTAGAGATGTGTTAGACACTGTACTAATTGTGTGGCAGAGAAGCTAGGACTTCATAATGTTTCAAATATTTTTGCATCCAGTTCCATGAATACTAATACTGACACAGTGTTCTGGGGTTTAAGTTAACATTATGTCAAAGTACCCAAAAGAAAGACCAAAAAGGTAAAGCTAGGCCTAGCAATCTTCCATTAAAAATTGGATTAATAATATTAGGTTCTGTTCATTCTAGTACTTCACAGTCGTTATTTGGCCTATTTGTTTGTTTTAATATGCATTCTATTTACAGTACTGTAACCTGGAGCTTTCTCCTTCCCACACCCCAGATTTGGTTGTTATATTTTCTTTAAGAGCAAATTCTAGAATACCACTTTTCTCCTTAAGAGTTCATGACAGATGAGTGTAAAAAGAAAAAGATGGATGTAATGGAACAACTCTCTACCAGAGTTTTCCTTCTGTAACATTTGGTAGGCTAGTATTTCAATGAAAACTCACAAAGCTATCCAAAACTGGGACTTGATTGTGGCTTCCTAGTTACCTAAGGACATAAAAAGTCCCACCAGCATTGGTTAGGGCTCTTCGGATATCGCAGATTCCCAAAGACCAGATGAGTTGCCATAACCTGCCTTGTTTAACAGATGAATTTCTATTTGATGTGGGGTTGGAAACATTGCATCAATTTAAGTATTGAAGTATACTTCTTAAATATTCGTTCTATGCCATATCTAAGTAAAACTTATTTTGTAACTGTTGAATGACACACAAATGCCTCATTTTTTCAATATGAAATTTAAACTAACCCTCCATAATTTTAAAGATAAGGAATCCAGCTGGGCAAATAGTTGAAAGACTACCCAGAAGAAGCCAGCCAGGTCACCTCCTCAAAGTAAAGACCCAAACACATTCAGATCTATTCAAAGCACCATAGAAGACTACACAGCAATCTTGAAATAGCATTCCTTCTACTACAGGAGGGGAACATAACTTCAACAGACAGGAGGGAGGGGGAATAATAACTAAAAAATGATCAAGACAAATAAAAAAACTAACCAAAGCAAGTTACTTTAGTGACAAGGAAGATCAAAATATAAATGAAGAATAGGACAACAATGGCAAAAAAGGAAATATGTGAACCCACAAAGGGAAGTGAGAGCGAATATCAGATCCCAAAAGAACTCTTAGAGGAATTTGAATTAAGAAATCAAGCAATAAAAGAAATGAGAGAAAGAATCAAAAGCATGGAAAATTGAAAGAGCCAAATGGAAACAGAGCCCCCCAAAATAGTGAAGAAAACAATTCCCTAAAAACTAGAATTCACCAAATGGAAAAGCAAACACAAAAGATTAAGGACAAAAATAACTCCCTAAAAACTGGAATTAAGCAAATGGAAACTAATAAAGTTTCAGGAAACAGTAAGACAAAAGCAAAAGAAAGGGAAAAAACTAGAAGAAAATATGAACTGCCTCTCAATAACAACCTAAGAATCATCAGAATATCTGAAATCTATAATAAAAAAAAGTGCCTGGAAACCACAGTACAATAAATCACCAGAGAAAACTGCCTGATCTTCTCAAACAGTAGGAGAAAATAAAAATTGAAAAAATCCACCTATCATCCCATAAAAGAGATCCTAAAATAAAATATCCCAGGACTATTGTACTCAAATTCCAGAACTCTTGGGCCAAGTAAAATGTACTGCAAGAAGTCAGAAAGAAACAATTAAAATACTGTGGAGTCACACTCAGGATTATACAAGTCCTAGAAGCTTCTACATTCAAGAACTAGAATACATGGAATATGATACTAAAGGCAAAGCACCTACAGCTATCCTCCATAATTACATACTCAGGTAAATTGAATATAATCCTCAGGGAGTGGGGAGGAAGGGAGATTTAATGAAATAGATGACTTATAGGTATTCCTGACCAAACAAAATTTAAAAAGAAAATTCAATGAGCAAATTTGCCACTCAAGAGAAGCATAAAAAGGTAAATTTAAAACTGAAAATTTAAGGTTTTTAATAAGGTTGAATTGAGTACATTCATACTGGGAAGTGATAATTCAGATAATTAAGATATCTATGATACTTGAAATACTTAAGGTACTTAAAGTATTTAAGATATCTAAAGTCCTTAGGATACCTAAGAACCTGTTCACTATTAGCACAGTAAGAAGCAATACACAGTCAAACTGGTACTCAACAGTTTTAGAACTCATCAAATTTGGTATCTCATGCATTTTGATGAGAAAAAATTGTCACAGTATTTGATGTTTGCTTGGTTCTCAAATGAGCTTGCTAGAACTTGTTGGCATCATGATCTTGGGAAGCATATACCCACACCAGCCAAAGTGAAGAATCAGGTATTAATTTAGCAGTATAAAGTGGAGGTCAAAACTGAGAACTTGAAGGAACTTCAAAGAGAGCAGCAACAGCTAGTGATGGGGAGTTTTCTTCAGGTGAGGAGGAAGTGGGTGGATGTCTCCACTTCATCAGTCAAAGAAATGTGTGCGAAATGAATGGAAGTACAAAATTTTTGTGGAAAAATATCACCTAGATAAAGCTTTAACAAGCTTTGTAAATTTGTTAAATGGTCAGACCATTTCCTCACTTTACAAGAATTTTGCAAAGCAGACAAAAACAATCATTAGATAAGGTTTTAGGTTTCTTATGAAGCTTACACCTTGTGAATCTCAAGCAGGATTCAGATATGATAAGGGACAGGAAAGAGAAAGAACTCTAGAAGGGCATGGTTAACCTCAGATATTACTGAATGGAACTCCTTTTCTAGACAATAACATTTCTTCCCCTTAGGCCATCAGCTCATCTCAATATAGGTAAATTTAAAATTATTTTTAATCTAATTATATTTTTATTTACACGTATGTATTATTAATGTTTATTTAGTTAAAAGCAACTCCATTAAAACATATAATGCTTAATAAAATCAGGATTTCCTGGGTGTATGGAATAGATTAATTCAATGTACATTATTCTTTATGGGAAAAATTAATTCGGTACTCTACATTTTTGTTACTCAACCTGCCTTCTGGAATGAATTAATGACAAGTAGCAAGTTACCATTATACATAGAAAGAATGAAGAGAGCAAGAAGAATAGAATGAATTAATATCTCCCTCAAAAAAATTTCAAATGAACTCTGACAGGTGTCTAATTACTCAAATATACAAGGAGTTAAACCAATAGTATAAAAAATCAAGCCATTCCCCAATTGATAAATGGGCAAGGGACATGAATAGGCAATTTCAGATAAAGAAATAAAAACTATCAATAAGCACATAAGAAAGTGTTCTAAATCTCTAATAATTAGAGAAATGCAAATCAAAACAACACTGAGGTTATCACCTCATACCTAGCAGATTGGCTAAAATGAAAGAAGGGGAGAGTAATGAATGCTGGAGGGGATGTAGCAAAACTGGGATATTAATGCATTGCTGGTGGAGTTGTGAACCGATCCAACTATTCTGGCTGGCAATTTGGAACCATGCTCAAAGGGCTATAAAAGAATGGCTGCCCTTTGATCCAGCCATACCATTGTTGGGTTTGTACCCCAAAGAGATCATAGATAAACAGACTTGTATGAAAATATTTATAGCTGCGCTTTTTGTGGTGGCAAAAAACCTGGAAAAGGAGGGTATGTCCTTCAATTGGGGAATGGCTGAACAAATTGTCGTATATGCTGGTGATGGAATACTATTGTGCTAAAAGGAATAATAAACTGAAGGAGTTCCAGGTGAACTGGAAAGACCTCAAGGAACTGATGCAGAGCGAAATGAGCAGAACCAGAAGAGCATTGTACACAGAGACCAATACACTGTGGTAAAATAGAATGTAATTAACTTCTGTACTGGCAGCAATGCAATGACACAGGACAATTCTGAGGGATTTATGGAAAAAAATGCTACCCACATTTAGAGGAACTGCAGGAGTGGAAACAGAAGAGAAACAACTGCTTGATCACATGGGTTGAGGCTGACATGATTGGGGATGTAGACTCGAAATGACCACACCAATGCAACTATCAACAATTGGAAATAGGTCTTGATCAAGGACACATGACAAAACCAGTGGAAATGTGCATTGGCCATGGTGGGGGGAGAGCAGGGGGGTGAAGGGGAAAGTAAGAGCATGAATTATGTAACCACGTTAACTTTTCTAAAAAGTAAATATTAATAAATGCTTATAAACAAATGAATGAATGAATGAATGAATGAATAAATAAATAAATGGAAATTCCAGATGACAGGAACAAAGAATACATGAAGAGAAGAGAAAAGGAAAGAATGAAGCTGTTTTCTGACCTGATTCATTTCAACACCAGCTTCAAGATTCTCTCAGTGAATGGTGACAGTTAAGGTGCTGCTTTCACTAAAAAGCTTATACAAGCTGAACTGCAACATTTGTTCATCATCAACATCAATAAAATTACTCATTTCATATGAAAGGCGCCTAAGAAACAATACAGTAGAGAAGATGGGAGAATGTCACAGGCACCAGTTGAACTCTACTCTCATTTAAATTAGCATGAAGTGGCAATAATTCACACTGAGCTAGCTCTAGATACCTTCTTTAGGCTATAGGGAAGTAGAGAGGAAGGGGAATAAAAGAAGGGGGTGGGAAGTAGACAAAAAGGAAAGTAATTTAGAAGAGTTGGTGGTCAGATGCAAAACACTTGGGAACATAGAAAGACCAAAACGAGAGAGATAGAAGGGTAAACTGAGGGAAAATAATATTGTGAGAAATACATAGTTAGTAATTAACTGTAAATACGAAGGGGATAAATTCAACTATAAAATTGAAAAGATAGGAGAGTTGTTTAAAAGTCCTAATATATGCTGTCTACAAGGAAACACATTTAAAGCAGGGAGACACATAAAGAGTAAAAGTAAAGAGCTACAGCAGAATCTATTATGCCTGGGGTGGAGCCAAGGTGGTGGCTTAGTAGCAGGAAAAAATTGTAGCTGCTTAGAAATTTCTTTCAACTATGCCCAAAGGACATTAAAAGACTACCTGCCCTTTGAGCCAGTCATACCACTGCTTGTTTTATACCCCAAAGAGATCATAGGAACTGAAAACTGGAAAAAGATAATATTTGTAATCACCAGCCTGCTTATTTCAGCAGGTAGACAGCTCCTCCCCTTACTCTGTCACTAAGGAAGTGAATAGAATCCTTATAACTGACAACAGGATGTGATCTATATCTTTTGATGATATAGATATAACATCTTCTTAATAATAATGACTACTCCAATCCGACTGTGATGAAAACAGGAGATCGTAATTATATTGATGTTGATGATGAACAAATGTTGTTGTTCAGCCTGTTTAAGCTTCCCAGTGAAAGCAACACCTTAACTGTCACCCTTCACTAAGAGAATCTTGAAGCTGGTGAATCAGGTCAGGAAACAGATCTTACTTTTCAGTAACTAATTTAATAGATGATAACAGGAATGATTTAAGGGTTGAATCAGGTTTAAGGGAAAATGGAATTAGGAAATAATAAATCTTCAGCAATCCCCAGAAGGAAGCCACAAATGGAAGCTGCAAGCCTTGTTGGCTTAGCAACCAAAAGACTAGCTCAAGTTGCTGGCTGTTTGAGTTTGACTTGGTTAACTTTGTACGATTAGTAGATCTTCAGTAGTGATCTTCTCGATGATGTTATAAAAATGATCTGGGTGATGATAGTAGATTATTCATTGTTAGCAGTATATGATGAATGAAGCTGGGTAACTGACCCTACAGAGTAACAGCTAACCATGGCTTATGAAGCAGTTTCAGAGTTTGACTGAAAAGCTTTCTCTTTCCACCCTTTGCCTCCCATCTTAACTCACAAGTGAGTCACTTGGCTTAGGGCTGAGCTCCTGTTAATAGGGGTGCTCTAAAAGTCTTTTCCTGTCTCATGCCAGCTCATGCCAGCTCTGGGAATTCCAAAATCTGAACTCCCAACTGGCAACAGTTTGCCCAAGATGGCTTCCTGCAAAAACTATTTACATAGGGAAAAAGACTTGTACAAAAATATTTTTAGCCCCATTCTTTGTGGTGGCAAAAAAAATGGAAAATGAGGGTATGCCCTTCAAATGGGGAATGGTTGAACAAAATGTAGTATATGTTGGTTATGGAATACTATTGTGCTCAAAGGAATAATGAACTGGAGGGATTCCATGTGAACTGGAAAGACCTCCAGGAATTGATGCAGAGTGAAAGTAGCAGAACCAGGAGAACATTGTACACAGAGATAGATACACTGTGGTACAATCAAATGTAATGGACTTCTGTACTAACAGCAATACAATGATCCAGGAAAATTCTGAGGGTATTAGGAGAAAGAACGCTATCCACATTCAGAGGAAGGACAATGGGAGAAGAAACACAGAAGAAAAGCAACTGCTTGATCACATGGGTTGATGGGGATATGATTGGGGATAAAGACTCTAAACAATCACCCTAGTGCAAATATCAATAATATGAAATAGGTCTTGATCAATGACACATGTAAAACCCAGTGGAATTGCTCATCAGCTATGAGAGGGGGAGGGAGGAGGGGAGAGAAAGAGCATGAGTCTTGTAACCATGTAAAAATATTCTAAATTAATTAATTAAATAAAATTTTCCAAAAAAAATTCTTCCATACCAATCATTACAAAGCTTCTCAAAAGGACAGAAATCAAAACAGGATGAGTAAAGGGGCTCTTTCAATGGACACAATATGAAAGGTAGGCAAATAGAGGGGAGTCCCATGCTATAAAGGGACAAAGCTGTACAAAGGACTACCCCTTCCCTTACCTACAGCAACCAAAAGATTCTAAAGAGAAATATGATGATCTAAGCAAAATGGATGAATATTTATAAAAATATAAATTGCCTAGATTAACAGAAGAGGAAATAGAATACTTAAATAATCCCATATCAAAAAATGAAATTGTATAAGCCATCAAGGAACTTCCTAAGAAAAAATCCTCAGGGCCAGATAGATTTACAAGTGAATTTTATCAAACATTTAAGGAACAACTCTACATTCTATTTGACAAAATAGGCAAAGAAGGAGTCTTACCAAATTCTTTTTATAATACAAATATGGTATTGATTGCCAAGCCTGGAAGACCAAAAACTGAGAAAGAAAAGTAGAGAAATCTCCTTAATGAACATAGATGCAAAAATATTAAATAAAATACTAGCTAAAAGACTATAGCAAGTTATCACAAAGATTATTCACTATGACTAGGTCAGTTTTATACAAGGAATGCAAGGCTGGTTCAATATTAGGAAAACCATCTGTATAATTGACCATATAAAACCAAACTAAGAGAAATCACATGATTATCTCAATAGATGTAGAAAAAGTCTTTGACAAAATACAATACCCATTCCTACTGAAAACATTAGAAAGTATAGGAATAAAAGGACTTTTTCTCAAAAAAATAAGCAGTATTTATTTAAAACTATCAGTAAATATCATCTGCAATGGGGGTATGTTAGAAGCATTCCTAATAAGATCAGAAGTGAAGCAGAGATGCCCATTATCACCACTATTTTTTAATACTAGAATTTCTAGCAGTAGCAATTAGAGAGGAAAAAGAAATTGAAGGGATTAAAGTAGGCAATAAAGAAACTACTATCACTCTTTGCAGATGACATGATGGTATATGGAGAGAATCTGAGAAAATCAACTAAAAACTAGTGGAAATAAATAATATCTATAGTAAAGTTGTAGGATACAAAATAAACCCATATAAAATCATCATCATTGCTATATATTTCCAACAAAACCCAGAAGCAAGAGTTAGGAAGAGAAACTCCATTTAAAATCAGTCTAGTGTAGACAACATAAAATATCTGGGAATCTACTTGCCAAGACAAATTCAGGAATTATATGAACATAACTATAAAATGCTTTTCACACAAATAAAACTAGATCTAAATAAATGGAAATACAATAATTTCTTATGAGAAGGATGACCTAATATAATAAAAGTGACAATCCTACCTAATTTAATTTAGTTTGTTCAGTGCTATACTTATCAAACTAACAAAACACTTTTTTATAGAATTAGAAAAAATTATTACAAAGTTCATTTGGAAGAACAAAAGATGAAGAATATCTAGGGAAATAATGAAAAAAAAGTGAAGGATGGAGTTTTAGCAGTACCAGATCTCATAATGTATTAAAAAACAGTGATCATTAAAACAATATGTTACTGGCTAAGAGACAGAAGGATAAATCTATGGAATAGACTTGGGGTAAATAACCTCAGCAAAATAGTGTTCAATAAACTCAAAGATTCCAGCTTTTGGGACAAGAACCCATTATTCGACAAAAACTGCTAGGAGAATTGGTAAATAATATGGGAAAAATTAGGCTTAGATCAACATCTCACACCCTATACCAAGATGTATATGCGGGTATGTGATTTGGGGTTTAGGCTTTAATGCATTGCTCCATAGCAAAAATGAATAATATAGAAATAGGTATCAAGTAAAAAAAAAGAATCTATTACGCTTCAAAAAGAGTTTTAAAAAAAGCAGGAGTAGCAATCGTGATCTCAAAGCAAAAGTAAAAATTGATATAACCAAAAGATGTAAGGAAGGAAATTACATCTTTTTTTTTTAATATTTTTAAACCCTTAACTTCTGTGTATTAGTTCCTTGGTGGAAGAGTGGTAAGGGTAGGCAATGGGGGGCAAGTGACTTGCCCAAGGTCACACAGCTGGGAAGTGTCTGAGGCCAGATTTGAACCTAGGACCTCCCGTCTCTAGGCCTGACTCTCAATCCACTGAGCTACCCAGCTGCCCAGAAATTACATCTTTATAAAAAGCACTATGGACAATGAAATGATATCAATACTAAGCATGTGTGCACAAAGTATAGAGTATCCAAATTCATAAAGAAGTTACACGAGTTACAGGAAGAAATAGACAGAACAGCTTGACTAATAGGGAATAGGGAAACTCAATTTCCCCCCTTCAAAAGTAGACAAAAATAAAAATTAGAAAGGAGCTAAGAAAATAGAACTTTAGAAAAAGTCAGACATGATAGAATTTGGGAGAAAAAAATTGGATGGAATTAGAGAAATTATACATTTTCCTCAGCAGTACATGATACCTTCAAGAAATTATCCACATTTTGGGCATAAAAACCTCACAACCAAAAGTAGAAAAGCAGAAATATTAAATGCATACTTTTCAGAAAATAATGAAATAAAAATTGCATTCAACAAAGGTCAACAGAAAGCTTAAAAATTAACTGTAACAAATAAAAAAGGTAGTCTTGCCAGAGTTATAAGCAGTCATTAATAAAATGAGAGGAGGAGAGAAGAGGAGAGGGTACAACCAAAATTATACTTGAGGGAAAATGTATATCTCTAAATGCTTACAAAATATAAAAAGAGCAGATCAATGAGTTGGGCATACAACAATTAATTGCAATTAAACACAAATTAGAAATCCTGGAAATTAAAGGAGAAATAAACAAAACTGAAAATAAGATGACCATTAAATTAATAAATAAGAAGAAAATTAACGATTAATTAATTAGTTATTGGGAGTTATTTTGTCCAACTTTATGCCAATAAATCTGGCAATTTAAGTGAAAAAAGATGAGTATTTAAAAAATATAAACAAAAGAAGAAAGAGAATAAGAGAATAGTGAAACAATTTCTCATATAAAAAGAAATGAACAAACCATCAAAGAATTGCCTAAGAAAAAGGTCCCAGGATCAGATGGATTCAAAAGAGATCCCTGCTAACAATTCAAAGAATAATTAGCTCAAAAATTACATAAACTATTTCAAAAGCAGGGAAAAAGTGAATTTTTCATATTCTTTTCATGACACCAGTTTGGTACTGATATTTAAAATAGGAAAAGCTAAAACAGAGATAGAAAACTATAGACTAATCTCCCTAATGAACATTGTTGCAAAAAATTTAAATAAAATACTAGCAAGGAGATTATATCATTATATCACAAGTATCATACACCACGATCAGGTGTGTTTTACAGCAGCAATGCCGAGATGGTTCAATATTAGGAAAACAATTATCATACTTGGTCATATCAATAACAAAACTAACAGAAATCATAGGATTCTTTCAAAAGATGGAGAAAAAAAACGTTTGACAAAATATGACACTCATTTTTTATTTAAAAAAAATTAGAAAACATTGGAATAAATGGAGATTTTCTTAAAGTGTTAAATAGCATATACTGAAAACAATCAGTGAACACTATCTGTAATGGGGGAAAGCTTTCCAATATGATCAAGAGTAAAGCATAAATGTCCTTTATCACTACTATTATTAATGTAGAACACTAAAAAGCAATACTAAAAAATAGTTGAAGGAATTAGAAGAGGCAATGAGAAAACAAAGTTACCATTCTTTGTAGATCATATGATGGTATACATAGAGAATCATAGAGAATCAACCAAAAACTAATTGAAATAAATAAGAACTTTAGCAAAGTCTCAGGATTTAAATAAACACATAAATCATCAGCTTTTCTGCTTACCATCAACAAAGTCCAAGAGCAAGAAATAGAAGAGGAAATCCCATTCAAAGTAATTCTAGACAATATAAAATACCTGTAAGAACATCTACCAAAACTAACACAGCAAAAATATTCATTAAAAAAATCAGACATAAAGAACTGGAAATAACTTTATTTCTAATGGATAGGCCAAGCCAATCTAACAAAAAATAACAATGCTACCTAAATTACCTATTCAGTATCATATCAATGAAACTACTCAAAAGTTATTTCCAAGAACTAGAAAAACAATAACAAAATTCATACAGAAGAACAAGAATATCAAGGGAATTAATGAAAAAATGAAAGGAGGCCTCACCATGCCAGATTTCAAAGTATTCTATAAAGTTATAATTATAAAAACAATTTAGTACTCTCTAAGAAACAGAGTAGTAGATCAATGGAATAGGTCAGGAAATCCACACAGAGTTGTTAGTGACCATAATAACCCTATTGTTAGATAAACTCAAAGATCCAAGCCTTTAGGGGAAGAATTTACCATTTGACAAAATCTACTGGGAAAATTGGAAAACAAAATGGATAAACCAGGCAAAAACCAATTTTTCACACCATGCACCAACGTAAAGTCAAAACGGATCCTTCATCTAGAAATAAAGGGTGAAACTATAAATTTAAGGGAACATGGAAAAGTTTACTTGTCAGACTTATGGATAAGAGAAGGATTTTTCAACTAAACAAGATATAAAGAACACAGCAAAAAATGAAAGAGGTAATTTTGATTACATAAAATAAAAAAATTTGCACAAACAAAACTAATGCAATGAAGATTAGAAGGGGAAAAAACAAATGGGGGGAATCATAGCACATGTATCTGACACAGGCCTCATTTCTCAAATATATAGAGAACAGAGTCAAAGTTATAAGAATATTAAGTATCCCCCATTTAATAAATGGTCAAAGGATATGAACAGGTTATTCTATGAGATAGAAATTAAAACTATCCATAGCCATATGACTAAACTATTATCAGCAGGCAAAGATCAAGAACAACTCCAAGGGTTTCAAGGGAAAAAAATGATATCCCTGTCATAGAAGGAAGAGATGGAATCTGAATGAAGATGGAAACATACCATTCTTCACTTTATTTTCTCTATGAATTTTTCTCCAGTATACGCAAGATGAAAATATATATTGTGATAACACGTGTATAACCCATATCATACTACCTGCCATCTATTTAAAAAGAAAGATAAGCACAAGGCAAAAAAAGAAAAAAAAGGGGGGCAGCTGGGTAGCTCAGTGGATTGAGAGCCAGACCTAGAGACAGGTGGTCCTAGGTTCAAATCCGGCCTCAGACACTTCCCAGCTGTGTGACCCTGGGAAAGTCACTTGACCCCCATTGCCTACCCTTACCACTCTTCCACCAAGGAGCCAATACACAGAAGTTAAGGGTTTAAAAAAAGGAAAAAAAGAAAAAAAAAAGAAAAAAATCTCAAAGCCAGGCAGGACTCTAGAGGCTATCTAATCTAATTCATAAGTAAAGAAAAACCACTTAACAATATTCCCAATGAGTCATCTAGTCCAGTAGTCTCAAACACAAACAGAAACATCTCTGTTTTTATTTATTTTGTTAAATATTTCCCAATTACATTATAATCTGGTTCATACCACACTAGAGGATTCTGCTGTTAGCCTCTGAGCCACAAGTTTGGTGCCCATTGTGTATATGTATATATAGAAGATCCTTATCATGTCTCCCAAAATTCTTCTCTTCTCCAGTCTAAATATGTCTAGTTCCTTCTATATGGCATGAACTTCAGGATTTTTCATTGTTCTGGTTGTCCCTCCAAATGCTCTCTGTCTTATCAATGTCCTTCCTAAAATGTAGTACCCAGAACTGTTCACAATATTCAATATGTGATTTGAGGGCAGAATATAAGGAGACTATCACCTTCCCAGTCCTCACAACACCTCTTTTAATGCAGCCTAATAGTGCATTAGTTTTGTAGGCTCACATCAGACTGTTGACTAACATTCCAATCAGAATCCACTGAAAGACCTAGATCTTTTCCATATGAATTGCTATCTAGCCATATATCCCCTTTTATATACTTCTAAGGATGCATTTTTATTCAAAAAAGAAAATTCCATACTGATTTACATTTTCATTTAATTATGTTCAAAACTTTATGGTCAACTTGCTTGGATCCTGACAATGGCATTCAAAACTTTCCTTCATAAATTTGTTTCATATGAAAATTTGGAAATATTTCATTTATATCTTTATTCAATGATAAAAATATTAACAAGAACAGGCCCAATCCTGATCTCTGGGGATGCACTAGAAGTTTCCTCAGTTTCCATTAAACTACTAATTGTTGCATTTTTGAATCCAGTTGAATCCCTCTGATTCCTGTAGAAGATAAAGGTAAGACATTTCTGTATCAACCTTGATGACTATATTATCTACTAGCAATCCTATATGGTCATATTATACAAAAAATAGAGCCCTTCTCCTATTTACCATGTTGGTACTCGAATAACTAGTTCAGTGATTCTGGAGTATTAAGCCAACTTTTAGGAGCCAGGTTCCCATGGAGAAAACAGAATGCATGGTGTATTCTTTGGGATGGCAAACAAAAGACTATGACAGGATCCACGATTTCTGTTTCTTGTCCAGGGCCCTACCTCTTGTAGCATTTATTCAATAAGGAAAGCATACCCTGTTTAGTAGAGCCATCAAGGAGATAAAGGCATGCAAGGCTCTTCCCTATAGCACAGTAAATATCTTTTTTTTTTTTTTTTTAACCCTTGTATTTTGGTGTATTGTCTCATAGGTGGAAGAGTGGTAAGGGTGGGCAATGGGGGTCAAGTGACTTGCCCAGGGTCACACAGCTGGGAAGTGTCTGAGGCCAGATTTGAACCTAGGACCTCCTGTCTCTAGGCCTGGCTCTCAATCCACTGAGCTACCCAGCTGCCCCTAGCACAGTAAATATAATTAAGAGCAGATGGGACCACTTCTAGGGATAATCACAGAGTTGGGTTTTTTAGTCCATTCTCTCCAGTGCCTCCCCTGTACTGACTTCTATGTATTATTATGTACCTCCTGTAGGAGCCTGTCCCTTAGGAATAGCCACATCTACTTACTTCTTATGGAATAGAAGAGAACAGTTATGAGATGGCACTCATTTTCAAGTCAGGCTCATTCTGAAGCAGTGATCTAAAGCTAACAAACTCTGTCACCCCATATCAATTTTTTTCGCTACCAATTGCTGCTAGTACAACTTATAATAGAAACACCAGAGCCCAATGTGATGCAATAAAATTGTGTACACAGGCTCCATTTCTTATACTGCAAAAGATGAATAAGCAATTTATTCATGAGCTGCTAGAGGAGAGAGACAGCAACAGATAGAGAGACAGACAGTCAGAGAGAAAATAGTATCCCCCTTCTTCCTTTGTCCAACATGGCTCATTACATTCATAGAATCATAAATAGCTTTAAGAAAAAGTGGTCTTGAAATCCAATCATTCACCTAATGGAAGAAATCATTCTTCAGTTTGCTACTTGGTCATTCAGGTCCTGCTTACCTCACAGTCCATTTTGTTATTGTTTAGTCATTTTTTTGAGTCATCTCCAGCTCTTGGTGATGCCATTTGGGGTTTTCTTGGAAATAGTTCTGAAATGGTTTGCCATTTCTTTCTCCAGTTCATTTTACAAAGCGAGGAAACTGAGGAAAACAGGGTTAATTGGCTTGTGTTGGGTCACATGGCCAATAAGCACCTGAGACCAGATTTGAACTCATAAATATGAGTCTTCTTGACTCCAAGGCAAGCACTTTATCCACTCTGCCATCTAGTTATATCCTACAGTCTATTTTAGATATCTTTAATTGTTATAAAGATCTTCCTAATCTTTAGCAAAAATGTTAAGCTCACTAGTACAAGTTTTGCTCACTGGGGACACATAAAATAAACCTAATACCGTGAAAATACTTCAAATGCTTGAAGAGAACAATCATGTCCCATATCTGAGTCATATAAATTCCAGTCTATCATACAACTTTGAACGAGCTCTTTTGAGTGTAGAGCCATCAATGTTAAATCATCTCATCATATGATTGTATTGATTCCTATATTAAAATGTAATACTCCCTATCAGGCATAATTCTCTAGATGTGGCCTGACTATGGCAAGAATACGGTTTTTTAATACAAATTTTAATCAAACTATAGCTCTTCTATATTTATATAGTTTATTTTGATAATGCAAATTAAAAATTTTAATTATTATTATTAAATGATAATAAAATAAAATAAAAAAATGTATAGTGCTTTAAAGTTTGCACATAGAAAGCACTCTATTAATTCCCGCCCCACCAGCCCTTTTCTTTTCCTCCAAAGACAAGGGAGGCAATGGATAGTTTTTGGTTGGTCATCCATAGTCATATTTCTCAGAGCTAAGGAATTTTTTCACACTGTGGTTATCACCCAGAACTTTTGTGTTTCCTCCTGACAATGTAGTTAGTGTAGTTTAGTATAATCTACCTTTTCTGGTCACAACTCCTCAACACGTGTTATATTTTCCTATTAGAAATTCTTTGAGGGCAGGGACTGTCTCTCTTTTATATTAGTATCTTCAGTTCTTTGCAAAAAAAAAAAAAAAAAAAAAAAAAAAGGGAATGTAAGTGCCTGAGAAATTATTTCTACTTTCTATCATTTGAAACACCAGCCTGAGCTAGATCTACTTTTATAACTAGGTTAGTTCCTTTGTCAGAGATACTTGCAAAAGACAATCATTCAAGTCACATTTATGAAGAGCCTACTATGTTCCAGGTACTTTGCTAAACATTTGGGACACAGAGAAATGCAAAACCCAAACCAAATGAAAAAGAAAATGGTCCCAGCTCTCAGGAACCTCACAGCCTGATGGGCTGCTGCCCAGACCAACTGCCTTTTTTTCTTGACTATAGTAATAGTCATTCTCAGTCCCTCCATCCCCCACCATTTTGCCTCTCCCTCCTTCCACCAGTATGTTCTTTTTCAGTTTATTTTTGGGCATTTTTCTTTTCTTCTCCATTTTCAGGTGAAAACCTTGTTGATCAGAGTGGAAGTCTCAGGCCAAAAACATTCTTCTCAGTCCTCCTGTGATGTATTGTCCACCTTCACAACCCTATCAATCTAGTATATTAAGTACCCTGTTGTTCAGTGCCATTTACTTAGGTAACTGTTCTACCCATACTCTCCTTTCTCCTTGAAATCCCCAAACTTTCATTTTAAGAAAGGAAGAGATTTTTTAAAAGAAATCTCAGTCCATATGTCTCTACTTTTGCCCTTGGGATTTTATAATAATGAAAAACACTCTAGGCATTTTAATAGCAATATTATTTTCTTGAACATTATTTGATCAGACTGCTAGTTAGCATAGTAGATTGAGGCCTAGAGAGGGGAGGTCCTGGGTTCAAATTTGGCCTCAGATACTTTCTTGCTCTGAGCCGCTGGGTGTGTCACTGAACCCCAACTGCCTTGGAATCAATATTTATTATCAATTCTAAGACAGAAGGTAAATATTTTTTTAAAAAATCATTAATTGGTATCAATAGATTATGGATAAGCCTCAACAAGTGTTACGATTAAAAATGATGAAGACTCAGATTGTACCAAAAATAGGTGATTCTATGTCAATGATATAAAAAAGAATCATAGATTCCAGTCTAGTCTGTGACTCATATTATCCATGAAACCAAGGAGAAGTCATATAATATCTCTGTACCTTAGTTTTCTTCTGTGTAAATTAATAATGATAACAAATATAGTACCTATCTTCCAGTGAGGACTGAGATAGATGATGTATATAAATCACCTGAAAATCCTTTTTATTCTATAAATGTCAACTATCATTACTGCTTTTGACAACTTTGTTTTGTGGAACCCTCAATCTCACCCCTGGGTCACCCTGGGCAGGATTAGTAGATTTGTCCTAGACCCCTGCTGGCAAACCTATGACAAGGTAGCCATTTTCAATGCCAGGCAGCCACATGCAGCCGCATTCAGAGAAGTATGGGGCCTGCATGCCGAGTATGAAACATTTGCTGTAGTGTAGTGTAGACACTCTGTGCCTGAGGTCTGTAGGCCAAAACAACTGTCACTAAGCAGGTAAGTTAAATAATTAGGTTTTGGTTTATTAGATACATTTATATATTACAATTATACATTTTTGTTATTTAAAATATAAATATTATGCAATTATTTTTTCTTGAAGTGACACACCACCTGAGTTATGTTCAGTGTTTTGTTGAATTTTGACACACCACGCTCAAAAGGTTGCCCATCTCTATCCTAGACTGAAAATATGGTGTCGGAGGTTAGATTTGAACTCAGGATGATAAATCTTCCTGGGCCCAGTAACCCTAGATAAGATTGGCAAATATATGTACCCTTATCTTATGTACCCTTTTGTCTTTCAAGTTTCACTCACTGTATTTAGGCTGCTTCACTCCTCCTTCTCTAGCTTCCATGTAATCCAATCAGCCTTCCTTCTTTTCCTAACTCCCAAAAGAGTATATAAAACCCCAAATTCTTAAGTTCAATGGAAATGCGCATTCCTGGTGCATTCTGCCATTGCCCTTGTTCCCTGAGACTCCAAGCTTACCTCCATGTGCTCTCTTGTGCGCTCATGACCGTGTGGTAGCCATAAAAGCACTGTTCTTTGTCATTGGTTTGTTGGTTCTGTGTTTTTCCAGGTTGACACTTCCATTCTCATTATGGAAATGCCGCCTGGCGTCCAGAACAGAGCTGGTCCAAGGGGCAAGGAGGCTCTTTCTGAAGCCTTTCCTCCAGCACTACGTGGCTGTGGGACCCTGAACAAGTCCTTTAGCTTCTCAGCTCCAGAGTCAACACCTGGTCAACACTCAAAGTAGAAATGCTTTATGCAAGCCTGTTCCTACACCAATAACAACAAAGTAGGTCTTGACCAAAATAGTGAGGAGGAGGGTTGACTGCATATAATTATAAAACTTCCGCGCTATTCACAGAGGGAAAATGTGGATTTTCTGTTTTAGCCCAAGTTTTATTTATCACCTCTTCCTCAGAAGGTACACCTAATCTCTGAGAACATTTATCTATTGCTTAAACAAGTTAGTCCATCAGTAGAAAAGCACTGTCTTGGAATCAGTACCAAGTATGAGGCCAGATTTGAATCGAGGACCTCCTGTCTCTAGGCCCAGGCCAGAGAACCTGGAGCAGGTGTGTCAAGCCCTGCACACAGAGACATCTCTGTGGGCATCCCTGGGACCCTCCTGCAGTTGCTCCCTTCTCCCTCTGGTGCTCACTCTCTCCCGGGAGCTGAGCTCTCAGGCCACGCCCCTCCTTTTCTATCCCAGGCCTGGGACAGGAAGCTGGGATGGTAGGGGGAGGGTTTCCTCTCAGCACTCCGCCAGCCCCGCCCCCTAAAAGCTGTCTACTTCCTTCCTTCCTTCCCAGCCAGCCACTATTCTGGGGAGTGACCCCGCCCCACAAAGGCTAACTATACTCTCTCCATCTCCCTCCCCACCCCCATGTGGGTGGGTCGGAAACCAATAGGCAATCCCAGGGAGGCTGGATGCAGGGAAGAGTTTCTACAGCTACAGAAGGTGGCTCCTCTCCCCCTCACCCCTCCGAGTCCAAGTGCCCCTCCCCAAAAGACCCCCTCTTCTCCCCTCCCCATTATATCTCCCTCCTTACTCCAGACAGGGGAGGGAGGAAGCATTCCCATTGGCAGTGCTGGCAAAGTGAGGAATGTCCCCAGGTGCAAGAAGATGGGGAGGGGAGCAGCTTCCCCCGCAAGTCCCTCTGCCTTTCTAGTAAAGAATTCTGGCAGGGGACTGCAGGCGTGGCCACAGAGGGCTCTGCATGCCCTTTGTGGCATGCATGACATAGGTTCACCATCAAGACCCTAGGCAATATGGATACAAAGAAAGACTAAGACAGTCTCTGTTCTCAAGGAGTCTATATCAGTCCTTCTCTGCTAAATTATTCTAATCTTTTCCCACATACTTAATTTCCCTTTCTCTACTCCAAATATATTTTTCTTTGTTTCTTTCCAGGCTTATTTTTTCAGCATTGCTTAGGAATTGTTCATCTTTTAATAAATCATCATGTAGTTAATCAGTCATTAAACCCTTTGTCCTTTTCCTTAAATTGAATGAGTTAGTGAATGAATAAATAAAAATTCAGTTATTAAAGGATTATTATATGTCAAGTACTGTGTTGTTATATTGTTCAGTCATTTCAGACCTGTCCAAATCTTTGGGACCCCAATAGGGGCTTCTTGGAAAAGATATTGAGGTGATTTCCCTTCCCCTCTCCAGCTCATTTTACAGTTTAAGAAATTGAGGCAAACAGAGTTAAGTGACTTGCCCAGCATGGATTATGTAGAAAGTATCTGAGATGAGATTTGAACTTGGGAAAATGTGTCTCCCAGAATGTAGGCCCAGCATTCTATCCACTGAGACACAGAAGAACAATGGCCAAGTTTCTTTGATTATTGTTTAAGATTCCAGAACTTGGAGGGAGTAAACAAGGTAGAATCCTAGGGTGGAGGTTTTTCTGAGCCATGGGCTCTGAGACAATAAAGTGATTGGAAAGGTGTAGTTCAGATGACTGAAGTCCTCTTCAGAGTAAAGTAAAGCACATTATGGCCATTTCTGAAAATGTTTCTGATAACAACTAACATTTATTTCATTTATTTAAGCTTGCAAAGCACTTAATACTCTCATTTTATTCTCATGGCAACCCTGCAAGACATCTGCTATCATTATCTTACAGATAAGGAAACTGAGAAACTTGGAGGTTAAGTGACTTGCCCAGGAGTCATACCCCTTGTAAATATTTGCTGCTAGATTTAAATTCAGTTCAAGTCTAGCATTTTACTTACTGTTCCACCTAGCTGCCTACAGAGATAATCAGTCACCAATCAGAAAAGCGTGGCGATAAAGCATAAGAGGAATTGATTTAAATTTTATTTTTACATATATACCAAGTTAATCTAGTATGACAAGGAACATAGACAAACCTTGAATATTGTTCTGGAAGAATGCACTCCTTTTCTATCTATATCGGTCTGAAAAAAGGTTATAAGTAAGGATTCTCAAAAAAGATGATCATCTCTCACAAAGCCTTATTTCTCAAATATATAGAGAAGTGAGTCAAATCCATAAGAACACAAATCACAAACAGAGAGTTCTCTGCATACCATCTTTGGCACCCATGCCACAGAATTAGTAGAAGGACCCATTGGCATTAGCCCAACATCATCTGATAGATTTTATGGGTATGAGGAATCTCAGTTTAATAAAGACCATTTTGATGTCCACTTCTATATAAGGATGATAGTTCTACATCCTGGTTAACTGTCCAGACTAACGTTACTATGTTGATGTGGATATGGTAATAAATCACATATTTAGAAGCTTCCTAGTGATAACCTCATCTATCTAGAACACCATCAAGAAACTGTTATTCAGTCAATTTTTTAGTCATTTTTGATTCATCATGACCCTATTCAAGGTTATCTTGTCAAAGAGACTGGTATGGTTTGCCATTTTCTCTTCAGCTAGTTTTCCAGATGAAGGAACTGAGATAAATAGGATTAAGTAACCTGCCCAGGGTCCCAGAGTTATTAGGAACTTAGGAAGAGGATTTTCCTGACTCTAAACCTTGCCCTCTAGTCACTGTTACTCACCTTTCCTACCTGGAACTTGGCAGTAACCAAAAAAAAAAAAAAAAAGCCTTTGAGCAACCAAAATAGATATAACAAGGTTCATAAGGCTCCTGCCCTTTACTCATCAGAAAACTCGCACTCTCAATTCAAACTCATTTACTTGTTAGGAACATAATTTTAACCTCCCTGGTGACAAAAGGGCTCCTTTAGGTAAGAATCCTGATAACAGCAGGAAGTGACTGCAAAGTATGACATGGATAATATAAAAAGCAGATGGCAAAATCAGAAAAAAATTACCATTTAAAGAGAAATAATCCTATACACTTTAGTGATGATACTGTTGCTCTTCCTCTAGTCCCACTACAACATAATGATGATTGATATGCATCATGACTGCTCTAAGTCTGTGATGTCAAACCTTTTAGAGACCATGTGCAGGGCTCACCCCACCCAGAGGCTGAGTGCCATGCCTCTCCCCCCACATGCTGGGTATATCCCACCCCATTCCCTTACCCCACCCAGGGGAGGGAATAAGTGCTCCCATTGGGCTGCTGGGTGGGGGTGGGGGATGTCAAAAATGTTGTCTGGCATGGTTGAGAGGAGGAAGGGAACAGCTCTACCAAAGTCCTTTTGCCTTTCTAGTAATGAACTCGGGGCATGGAGTGGGGAGGCTGTGTGCTCACAGTGAGCTCTCTGCATGCCGTCTTTGGCACTCATGCCATGGGATCTCCATCACTGCCCTAAGTCACAGAAAAGGTTAAGTTCTCTTTAAGAATTGAGGAAATATGTGATAGTTATAGAAATACTTCTCTAAAATGGTTAATATTTTTTAAACCCTTAACTTCTGTGTATTGGTTCCAAGGCAGAAGAGTGGTAAGGGTGGGCAATGGGGGTCAAATGATTTGCTCAGGGTCACGCAGCTGGGAAGTGTCTGAGGTCACATTTGAACCTAGGACCTCCCTTCTCTAGGCCTGACTCTCAATACACTGAGCTACCCAGCTGCCTCCTAAAATGGTTAATATTTTAAAAGAGGTAATATGTTCAGTTTCAATTATCCAGAAAATTTATGTATGTGAAACACTTCATTTCTTAGAAACTAAATAAATGAAGTTTCATCAATACTTCTTTTAAATTTGAAGTCCTTTGTTGCATTATCCAATTTAACAAAATCTTTTTGATGAGGTTTTTATAAACAGCATTTATATCTGAATAGCTATTAAACTGAATGCCAATAAAATTCATTTCTTTCCAAAAAAATGTGAACAGACTATTTAAGGTTCTCTAAAGCATTGTCTCCAACTTCTTTTTCCAGCTCCTATTTTGGGGAGCTATTTTCATTGTTGTTACTGTCTCTAAACTTTAAGTACTCAGAGCTCTTCAGAAAAAATCCCAGTATACATCTAAAATATGTGTACCATGACCACTTTCATTTAGCTGGTGTAAGTAAAAAAGGGCACTTGTCACCTCCTCCCACATAAAAAAAGACAATTTGATCTTATAAAGTAAATCAAATGTCATTTCATAGAAATCTTGTGTCAGTAATTCTGCACTGACTAGGAGTTACCATCTAACTAATTCTGTACAGAAAACAAAATAACTACCCTTTTTTGTTTAACAAGCACAATTGTAAAAAGAAGAAGAGAAAAATCTTGAAAAAGAAATGACTTTCATTATCAGGAGAGCAACAACCTTAAATCGCTTATTGTCTGGTTGGACCTGAAATCAGTGTTCTGTTTTGTTCAAAGTTAGAGCTCAATTTTGTTCTTATGAGGGACACTAATTTAGTCAATACCCAGAAGAATATTCTAAAATGAGAGCAGCTTTTAGAACCATAAAAGCAGTTCTTTAAATTTCTATAAAATCTATTTCAATAGAAAAAAAAGGAAAATGCAAAAGATAATGCATTATAGTTTTGTGCTTTTAAAAATTATTATCCACAAAATTGACTGACTACTGATCATGAACTATTTAAGAAAGGGATAATCCCTTAAGGTCTCACAGTCTATATTGTGCCCTGAGTGAAAACACTGACATCAAAACCTGTGCTTTCAGGGCAGAGGCCATGATCCCAATTTCACCAGTTTGGCCTCTATTTGCTAGCAAAAACTGCCAAACCAAGATTTGGACTGGCATTTATCACAGTATCAGTAGATCATTACAAGATTAGAATCTGAAACTGTTAATCCTCATTTCCCCTTCCAGGTTGAAGCCTTTTCTTCTCTCCCACCAGCATGTGTGACGAAAGCTTTACCAAGATTCTTCAGAGATAAATAGGCCTGGTAGCTGTTTCAGGGAGTTTGAAAAATCTGACATTGCAGAGCCTGATAATTTGCTGTCCTTCAATTACAATCACTGAACCACTCTTGGCACAACAGGTCTGTGCTCAGGTAGTTTTCCAAGAGTAATGTTGAGTGTGGGATCACCAGTCCACAACCTCTGCTTTATTCCCTCTTTGAATCCATGACATGAATATACAAGACTGTCTGGTTATAAAGAGACAGAGTCTATAGCTGAGAAACCCATCCAAATTAACTGACCCAGGGAGTCAGTCAGTTCCATTTTCCTCTTTCTTTCCAGCCACATAATTGTCACTGTAGTGCAGGGTTTTATCCCTTCTTGACTAGACAATTGCAACAGCTTCCTCATTGTTCTTCCTGTTCAGGATAAGGATAGGAAAAGGTCAAAAACCTGTGACGATTCCCCATTAACAGACTCCTCAGACCAACTGAGCTAACCAGCCACCAAGTCAGATAGAAACACGGGAAGTGGAAATGTTTTCCTTTGGTGAACCTCCAATCATTCTACCTCTCTCTGTGCCTTATTCTTCCTAATGTTTTCTTCCTCATCACTGTGACACTCATCTCTTGGTACTCTCCCAGCCTGTCACTCCTACTCTGGTTTTATTTTTCTGCCCTCCCAATATGACCTGATACTTAATGTCACCCGGTCCTCTCCTGTCAGTGTCCCTTTGCCCTCTTGTCCTGATGTAGCTCATGCATTGCCAAATATCAATCCTGAATTTACCTTCTATTCTTTCATTCATTCCCACTCCTGTGCTGTCAGACAATGCTAGAGGAAGCCACATAATTATACTGTAAAGATTAAAATTAATATGCAATAACTATTATATTTTTATAAAGTTTATTAATAATAACTAAAGTAAAAAAAAAAAAAGCTAGCTAACCCAGCCCCAGTTGGAAGAGAAGTGAGAGAGAGGCGGAGTCACAGAACTTAAAAACAAAATGTGACTAAGCAATGTGGTGGAGAGATTAAAAGGAATTCTGGGAAAATACCAAAGGACTTCTGGGGGATGAAGTACAAGGTACACAATTCTCTAACTATACAGTACTAAGCATAAAGGTCATGTTTGACATTATCTAATCTCAATTTAGGACAGCGAGGGAGTAAAGTGGACACAATAGTGGACCTGGAGTCAGGAAGACTCTACTTTCTGAGTCCAAATCAAGCCTCGGACACTTGCTAGTTGTGTGAACTTGGCCAAGTCACTTCACTCTTTGGTCTCATCTGTTCAATGAGCTGAAGAAGGAAGCGACAAACTATTCCAGTATCTTTGCCAAGAAAACTCCAAATGAATTCATGAAGAATAGGACCGGACTGAAAATCCCAATTTAGGTCGCCTTGCCAATTACTCTTTCCTAATTGTTTATCTTTATCACAGTAGTCACAGAGTATTCTTCCCATATCACCTTCTCACCTCATGTTCTTACTTAACACTTTACTGAAAAATAGAGGCTATTTGTCACAAGCTTCCTAGTATCCCTTATTCTGCCTCTCAGAACCAGCTATCTTCCATTCTCTTCTCTTTAAATCCACTCTTTGAAGAAAAGGTGTCCCCTCTCTAAGTACAATGTGTGTGTGCACATGCATATGTGTAAATATTATGTATATATGAAAGCATGTATATAGGATGTGCATTTTATATGTGTATATAATAAATATATGTGTATATAATAAATAAATAAAAAATAAATATGTGTATAATAAATATGTGTGTAAAATAAATAAATAAATAATAAATAAATAATAAATGTAATAAATATATAGTAAATAAATAAATACATGTAGAGTTTACACATGCACATTATAGATACACATATTCATATGTATATATATATACATATATGTATATAAAATAGCACATCCATACTCTCCCATGTTTTAGAAAAGAATGGAATTCAGGATATGTATTTGAGAATATATATAAATACTCACAATAATACACATTCAAATATATATGCACATAGACATAAACACTCACTATATAAGCATTTGTTGTTGTTGTTATATTTGTGTATACACACACACACTGATACATGTCCAAACTAGATTCTGACCTTTCCCATCTCTTTTATGACCGTGTTGCTGTAGTCATGAGGGTCTATGGCCTTCATTCTTTTTGTACATATTTGTTCTTTTCCTGAAGCATACAAATAAATCAAAATTCTCAGCCCTGGTTCCTCTTCTGGGGTCCAGCCTCACATCACCCGCTGCCTATTGGGGATCCAACCTGGTTGTGCTATAGTCATCTCAAAACATTTCCATACAGCCTGACTATTATCTTTTCTCTCCACATCCAATCTTTCTTCCTAGGTCTCCTTTCTTTCTATTGAGGGTTCTGCCATTGTCCCAGTCACCTTGGTTTGGAAACTTAGCTTTAGTCCCTCTTGACCATGAATTCTTTTCCTGCCATAACCATTCATTTGCCAAGTCTTATCAAATGTCCCTTCACAGCATTCTACTCTCCAGTCACAGCCTAGGTCAGGCTTTTCTCACCTCTTACTACTGAACTACTTTGCTAATTGATCTTTTGGCACTGGGAAGATGGGATTAACTCTCCTCTTGCCTATTTTAAGTTAATCAACAAAACCTGAAAGCAGGTCTACTTAATTTTAAGTAGGGGAGGTCCTTAAGCCACTTACTAAAGTGGGTGACAACTCCAGAAGTGACTGACCACACCCTGGGCAGTGCTAAACAAATTTAAAGTTCGCAATTGGCTCCCATAAAGTGGAGGAAGGGACAGGAAGTGACCTGGAAAAAGGACTATAAGAGTCCTGAACTTCCTCTCCAAGGGGGTCTTTGGCCTGAATTTTCAGCTTGGAGGATCTTGGACTGGGACTACAGCTTGGAGTTATGACTTGAGGCTTCGAACTGGGACTCTGGCTCTTGGACTGCTTCTGGTAAGACCGTTCCTGGATCTTCTCCTTTGGGTCAACACTTGGGTGAGTGAGAAGCTGACCCTCCTTTCCTGGCTCCTGGAGAGCTGAGTTCTGGAGAGGCCTCCCCTTCTTGGAGGAGGCCATGTGGATTGAATCCTTGTTTAATTCATCACCAGCCTCCAGGTAAGGGGTTCATGAGCCCTGCCTGGGTTGAGCCTTAGACTAGAGCAACATTTAGGGTGATAGGCTAGTTTTCTTACTCTACCCTCTTTTACATTTCTCTACTTTCACTCTTTCCACCTCTTTAATTTGACTGGAGCTATAATATTTTAAATTAGTGACCACAGTATTATCTTAGACCCTTAATTTTAATTTCTTATAGTACCAAGGATAAGCCCTCTCCAATCCATCTCCCACACAGATGTCAAAGGGATATATTCAAAGCAGAATTTGAGCCATGTTTCTTCCCTGTTCATTCAGCTCATGTGGCTCCCTGTTTCTTCTGGTTTCACATATTAAAGTCTATGTTTGGCGTTTAAAATCCTTTACATCCATTTTCAGATTACCTTTCCAGACACATTTCTCATTACTCTTCTCCAAGAATTCTAAGGTCCAGACACATGGGGCTAAATGCTGTCCCTTGCACATGACATTCTATCTCCTCTTGATGTTCATTTGCACAGGCTGTCCCTCAGGCTTAGAATGTATTCTCCCCTCAATTCTGCCTCTTAAAATCCCGAGATACCATTAAAGCTCAGGTTCCATCAGAGCTAATTGCCTTATTGTTCTGTGATCAGCCTTGACTTCGACATATAATATATATGGAATCACTGTCTATTACTTGTGTGCCTAATGTGACATTCCCCAGCTTAATGTGCTTTTTTTTCTGTGTGCTGCAACCAGATGGTAATAAACTGTGATCACTAATTAAAAAACAAACAAAAAAAAAACTCTAGTATGACCTAAACTGAAGCTATTTCCCATTCTTCCCACTGCTAATGTTTTCCTCTCGCAAATAACTTTTATGTGCCTTATAATGTGCCTTATACCTGCTTATGGAGGCAACTGTTGTTTCAACTGTTTCTTTTTTTATTTTTCTGTCCCAACATCTGGCATAATGCCTGGCACATAGTAGGCCCTTCATGATGTCTCATTTATTGATTACATGAGACAGAAGTCAGAAAAGAAAAGGTATGAGTGAACTTTGCCCATCTAAAAATAGTGACAAAAGCACCTTTTTAATGAAAGGGATTTGATGATTTAATAGACATAAAATATAAAGCCAAAATGTTGGTATATAAAGAAGACAAAGTGCTATAGTTAGTCACGAGAGGCCTAGGTTTAAATCCTGCTTCTGATGCTCTCAGCTATATGACGATGGGTATGTCACTTACCTCTCTAAGCCTCAGTTTTCTCATCTGTAAAATGCAAATAATATCTCTGGTACCTACCTCACAAAATAGTTACAAGAATCAAATAAGATATTGGGCTCAGAGTAATTCACAAACTTTAATGGGTTATATTTCAGCAATTATCCTCTGAATATCAGTGATAATGCTAAGAGATTAGCATTCTCTGGTATCCAAATCATGCTAATAACACCAGTTCTTTTTGTCCCATGAAGTTTCTATTAAAAATCAATGTTAAGATTAATGAAATAACCTTAGAAACTATAAAGTGTTATATATCTAAACTTTATTATTATTATTGCTTACAGCAAGAAAAATTCTTTTTTTGTTGTTGAATATTCACCATCTAATGGAAAGTACACCGTGCCTAAAGTCAAGAATGTTTACATTCAAATATGGCCTCAGTCACTTGCTAGCTGTGTGACCCTGGACAAGCCTCTATTTCCTCATCTGTAAAATGAGATGGAGAAGGAAATGGTAAATCACTCCAGTATTTTTACCAAAAAAAAAAAAAAAAATCAAATGGAGTCATGGAAACCTTTACTACAGGTCACTTGACCCCTGGGCTAGTCTGTGATAGGAACACACATGGTGGATCTTCAGTAAATATTGGTGAAGAGTTTATAAGAGAATATAATGTATAATGGTGATAACAATAGGACCTTAAAGCTTATCAATTTTAAGACATCTCAAGAAAAACATGACATCCTCGGAAATCAACCAAAAAGCTGAAATGGTAGAAAATTATGTGACTTTCTTTGTTTTGGTCAGAAATAGAAACTTTAAATAACCAAGACACAGAGTTGAGGGAGAGGAAGAAAACCATGGACCAGGCCATTGACTATATTATTAAATGGTTAATTTGAAATAATGAAAATTTACTTTATTTTTTTGTAAGAATCAGAGAACTAATTGCAGAATTATTGCATATCAACAGTTGTCAAAGGCACATTTTTTTGGATCTAATTCCATCTGGACCCTCTCACTTCTCATAGCAACATGATTTTGAAAGGGCCTGAGCAAGACCTGTTTACTATATCTGTTTGTACATATTAGGATGATAGCCCACGAGGGTGGAATAGACAAAGTTATGGAATCATACAAGAATGTCAGAATTAATCTTTTAAATTGCTTTATAAGGTTTTTTTCTTAATTTTAAATCAACCAACAAACATTTATTAAGCATATATAATGTGCCAGGCAGAGTGCTAAGCACTGAGTATGTAAGTACAAACAATGAAACAACCCCACTCACAAGGATCTTGTATTCTAATGAGGAAGCCAAGTTCATATAAATAAAGAAATATTATTATAAATAAAGAAAATAAAGCACAAGAGAGTTCAAGATAAGAGGCAAAAGTAGTTGGGGGGAAAGGTCAAGAAAGACTTAATGCGGAAGATATTTCTTGGGCTGTATCTTGAAGGCAGAGAGTGAGTCCATGACGTAGAGATGAAAAGGCTATGCCTTGCATGCAGAGGTGATGTCCAGCTTAAGGATGGGAAAGGGACTGTCATGTATGAGGGATGGAGAGAAGACCAGTTTGCCCAGTTTACAGAGAAGAGGGAAAACAGTGTTCAGGGAGGTTTGAAAAATTAGTTGGGGCCAGTCTGTGAAGGGCTCTAAAAGCTAAACTGAATTGAGTAAATGTTATCCTAAAGGCAACAGTCATTGGAGTTAAGCTGGACATCACCTCCGCATGCAAGGCATACCTTCAAGATAGAGCTCAGGAAACAACTTCTGCATGAGGCCTTTCTTGGTCTTTTCCTTCAGTAGAATTATTTTAGCAGCAGGCAAATAGCAGTAGGATAGCCTGAATCAACGTGAAGTGACTATTATTCTCATTTCTAAATCATTCTATGAAGTCAATATTGAATTTCATTTAAAATGAGGAAATGGTTTTGTGGGAGCTAAAAATACTTCATCTAGGTTAGATGAGTGAGTGACATTATATTCCTAGGACTACTGAGGCTCAATTAGTTGTATAAGTTATTAAAGTCCTTCTGCCATGAATTTACTGTATCTAGCCTTACTCAGACCTATAACATGCTATTTCCAAGATATCTTCTACCACTTCCCCCTACTTCACATCAAATTCAAGCTCTGATAAAAAAAATACCATATCAACACTGCTATTCCTTTCTAAAATGTAAACCCTTACCTTTCATCTTCGAATTAGTACTATGTATTGGCTCCAAAGCACAAGAATGGTAAGAGTCAGGCAATGGGGATTAAGTGAATTGCTCTGAATCACAAAGCTAGGAATTGTCTGAGACCAAATTTGAATCCAGGACTTCCCATCTCTAGGCCTGAATACTATTTCATGAAAGAAAATATGCAGCTATGTTTTCTGAATCCACTCACATTCTTTGTTCATCCTCTGACAAAATAATTCTCTTGTACTACCATACCGTATATGCGTTTTGGTGCCTTTAGAATATGAATTCTCTGAAGGCAGATACTACCTTGCTTTCTCTTTTTGCTATTGTAATAATAAACAGAGCCAGTAACCAATGTTAGATAGAGGGGGGAGCTCCTTTTGTCCCATCCCCCTTGCACAAATCCCATCCTTACACTATTCCTCAAATTTCTCACAGTTCCTGGAACAGGGAAAACACTTTTTTTTAATTAATGCATTCATAGCAACAGGAGCAACTCAATAGAGTTAAGACATCACTAAATTGAATTATGAGATTTTTCAATGCAACATTCTCATACCTAGTTTAAGCAAACAAAAGAAGTGCCACATAATAATGAAACAGATTAAAAATAATGCTGATGATCAACTTTGAGTGACTTAACTATTATTGACAAGGCAAGGAACGAGGACAATTGCAAGGGATACATCACAAAAAAAAAAAAAAAGATATCCATTAGTATAGAAGGTGGAAAGTCCAAATGCAGATGGAAACATGCCATTCTTCACTTTATTTTCTCCATGAATTTTTCTCTAGTGTAAGCAATATGTATCCTTTCTCATAACATGATGATCAGGGAAATGAATAACCTATATCCTATTACTTGCCTTCTTGGGGAGGGGGGAAAGTTTTTTAAAAGTTTATTAGTTTCTTGCTGAATAGGAGGGCATTGAAAAGAAACAGTTTAATGATAATCATATCAAAAGAAAAAACAGAAGAAATTGATGTATCATTTAAAAATATAAATAAGAGAACAAAAGAAAATGCAGAATGGGACCCAGACAAGTAAAGCCATGTTGGAAGTACAATGTTAAATTTGAAAAAAAAAAATGTTGTACAAGCTCTTTGTAACAGAGATTCGCAATTTTATATGAGGTTCTCTTTTTTCAGTTCTTTGAATATGAAATATTTGTGTTTTTTAATGCTTAACAAGTTCATAGTAATAAAAGAAAAAATTAAAATAATGTCAATGTTTTTGATGATTTTGAAAAGGCAAAAGGCATGTTTTTATATTGGAACTTTGAAAAGCCTTTCCTGAGTTTGATAGCAGGAATTCAAGTAATAGATCATCTCTATTAAAACTGATGAGTTCAAAATGGCTGCTATTTGAGGGAGAGTGTAAAAGCATTTCCCACAACCTTATATATTAACACCTTTGCCTTGATATGAATTATGGTAAACAGAAATAGTAGAACTAAAAATACACTAGAAAAGTATTGAATGCTAACATAACAAAAGGGACTTGAGAAAACAATTGAAAAAACATCTGAAGGATGACACTGGAAAATCACATCAATTTCTAGCGGGTATGAACAATGGAAGATTTGAACAACATATAGTACAACTCAAAACAAAAAAGTCAATAAAATCAAACAATATATAGAAAATGAAAGCATATGAGTAGAGTATAATACTCTCAATCTATAAATGAAAACAAAGCCAAAAAGTAAGGTTGATGGGAAGAGTCAAAGCAATATAAAGAACAAAATAATTCAATCTCAATTAAAATGAGAGCATACAGGTTGATAAAACCAAGAAATTTTAATAGAATTAATACTAAAAAAGGATGGTGTGTTAAATGTTATGAATTTCATTTTGACTATATCAGTGGTTCCCAAACTTTTTTGGCCTACTGCCCCCTTTCCAGAAAAAATATTACTTAGCCCCCTGGAAATTAATTTTTTAAAATTTTAATAGCAATTAACAAGAAAGATAAGTGCACCTGTGGCCATCACTGCTCCCCTGGATCGCAGCAGCACCCACCAGGGGGTGGTGGAGTCCACTTTGGGAATCACTAGTCTATATTGTTGAAAGAAATACAATACAATGAACGCACATCAGATTAAATGTGAATCAAAAAACTTGTGTGTCATTGTTTATTGTTAATATAAAGAGCAACAAAATGGTTACATCAAAGGAGGTGACATAAATTGTAACTTCTCTGAAAAACTAGAAAGGTACTGGGCTAAATCAGATACATAATTTGGGTTTCAGATAGTTCATAAAGGCAAGGCCACTTATCACCAATTTGGAGATTATTAATAAAGCCTTTCAAAATTCTACAATATTTATACTGATTTCTTGCACTCATGGTTTATTCATGAAATTTATTCATGCAGATCTACAAAATAAAACCAAGTAATGTGAAAAGGCTTCAGAATTTGGAGCCTACATTGAAAATTATCTTCAATTTAAAATACCCAATATCATAATAATGACTGTCCCTGAGCAATTTTCACAAAAGGTGGCATCTACCATGGAGGCATTTTAAGCTCACTGCAGATCAGCCTAAACTTATATCCATTATCATCAGTCGTGAACAGAATTGAGTCTGGCTTTTACTTTAAAGATGGAGTCACAATCACTTTATGTTCAGGGATTACAATAAATTATTTTAGTACTCTCAAAAGTCCATTTGACAGAAATTTTATCTTGTAAAACTCCAATTATATTAAACTATCATTTGGATTTGATAAATGTAAATTTGTTAATGTTTCACCAAAGAAGAATAGAGGCTGAATACTGAATCTGGAAGTCAAAATTCATTAATGAAGAAAGGGAATACTTGCAAAAACTTTAACCTGTAGGCAAGGCACATTTCATATAATCCTATCTATCCCTGGAGTCATCCTCAGCAGGCACCTATGTAGAATGAGGCTACACTCTAATACTTTATTTTAAAAATTGATTTGATACACTTTTGAATTATTGTATAGTTTGTCAAATATTAAAAATCAATAGTATGAGAGGAGTTTATCCAAGGATTTTTTACTCAGAATTCTACCTACCAAGATAAGAATATTTTAATAAAAACAAAAAAGTTCATAATAATATTGCTTTACAAATTACAAATTATTTTCCTTCATAAAAATCTTGTGAGTTTGACAGTAATTCTACATTCCGGAGGGTTTATGATCTCACTAATGTACTTAAGGGGCAATTAAGTGGCACAGCAGAAAGATTACTGTGCCCAGAGTCAGGAAAACCTGAGTTCAACCTGACCCTAGACACTTACTGCCTGTGTGACACTAGGTAAGTTGTTTTAACCCTGACTGCCTCAATTCCCTCATATTTGAAACAAACATGAGAAGGATTTGGGAAACCACTCCAGTTTCTTTGCCAAAAAATATCCACTGCAGTCAAAATTGTTGGACATGACCGACGTGACTAAACAACAATGTACATTTATTTCTTCTGATGAAGATCACAATCTAACCCTTCTTGCCTTACCAGGTTGATTCTAATACAATTCCTCTCATAAACTTGCCAGTGGAAGTCCACTCAATATATGGGAGTCCTTTCTAATAATCTCTTCACATTGAAAGTATAACAATGGACTATCTAGTCATTGTCTCTTGTGTTTTTTACTTGACCAGCCAATTATTTTCAAGCCATATATTTCTCTGATAGTATACTTTATACCACTATTTACACATAAGCCCTTGTTTATAATGTGATACAAATGTCTTCTGTTCTCCTTTATATTGCCATTTAGGTGATTTTCAACCTTATTTTCATTGGAGACTATGGAATTGAGTCAGTTACACATTGTAATATCACTATAAGAATCTCTTACTGTGTCTCTGTCTTTGTTATTCTATATTCCTCTCTCCCAGCTTCCATTTATTTCCCTTCTTTTCTTTCTCCTCCATCTTTCCTTTTCTTCCTTTCTTGTCTCTCTGTCACTATTTCTCTCTCTCTCTCCATCTCTCCCTTCCCATCTCCAATTCTATATCTGTTTCTATAATACAACAGATTCATTCTATAGCCTTTTTTTCCAGTTGACTATTATAAATCAGTAGTTCTCAGAGTATCATTTTGGGACCTCTAGAAGGAGAGGGGAGTCCTTGAAACCCTTTCAGAAGATCCCTGAAGTCAAAATTATTTCTATAATATTGAATTTCTAATGTGATAAATACCCAAAGATATAACTCATTAACTCTCTCTCTCTCTCTCTCTCTCTCTCTCTCTCTCTCTCTCTCTCTCTCTCTCTCTCTCTCTCTCTCTCTCAATATATAATAACTCAAATAGCCTTTTAGGAGAGAAGTCCTCAAATTTTAAAAAGGGGTCCCTGAGACCAAATAGTATATAATATATAAATGTGTGAATGTGTGTGTGTGTGTTTATAATCCCCATTATAGAGAGATAATAAATAACTTGTCCCATAGGGCATCTAGATGGCACAGTAGATAAAATACTAGGACTGGAGTCAGAAAGACCTGAGTTTAAGTCCATCCTCAGATACTGACTAGCTGTGTGAACCCAGACATTTCACTTAGTTCCCATTTGTTTCAGTTTCCTTGTCTATAAAATGTACATACTAATGGCACTTACCTTCTAGAGTTGTCATGAAGATCAAATGACATATTAATTGTAAAGCTACAATACCTGTCACACAGTAAACACTATATAAATGTTAGCTGCTATTGCTGCTGCTGCTACTACTGCTACAACATGGCTTATAAATGGTAGAACTGGGACTCCAACACATCTTTTGATTCCCGTTTCCATACTCTTTTCCCAATACCACACCTCATTTCTAAAACAGAAGCAATGCTTCTCTACAGCATCCTCTGATATCAGATAAAAATTTTGTGCCACATATGGAATGACAATGATTGACATTTTCTTTCATATCACTTGCTAATGCCTAGCATGAATTAAGACCAATGGGAACCTACTCCTATAGGTTTAATGCTATCAGAAACAACAGAAATGAATCAATCAGTAATATATTCCTCTAATGATTTTGATGAGAGCTTTGTTCTACCACTCCTTTCTAAATTCTGAGAGTACTGTTTTTCACATCCCAAAAGAAATATTTCTTGAGGTCAATACAAAAACAATGTCCCCTAATAACTCTTTCCTCTCTTATATAGCTAATCAAAGAAAGGTTGTATGGCAGACAGATTATCTGGGCTTAGTTTACTCATTGTATTATAATTCCATGCAAAAAAATGGCCTTATAACAAATTTCAGGTTGACCAAAGTGCCACTGGTTATTGCTTTTCCCCAGAGAAAATTTTCTCATCTGTAAGGATGCAGGATACTTCCCAACATTGTCTCACAAGCAAGGATATGAAAATATTTTCATCCTTGATGCTAGAATGGGATTGACATGTTTCTGTCATTGAGATTCTCCAGCTGACAATATTTTTTTTAAGATTTTTTTTTTATTTTAAACCCTTAACTTCTGTGTATTGACTTATAGGTGGAAGAGTGGTAAGGGTAGGCAATGGGGGTCAAGTGACTTGCCCAGGGTCACACAGCTGGGAAGTGTCTGAGCTCACATTTGAACCTAGGACCTCCCGTCTCTAGGCCTGGCTCTCAATCCACTGAGCTACCCAGCTGCCCCCAGCTGACAATATTTTAATGAGATGTTATATTGTAAGATTAATTATATTGTAGAATTATTAATTATATTTTATATTATATAGTACAGAGTATATAATATTAATATATTATATTAATGAATAATTCATTATATTGAAAGATTATTGTAGGATTGATTCTCCAACTGACAATATTTTTAAAGAATGTTATATTGTAAGATTAACACAAATTATCCCAAATTTTTAGCACAACTTAAAGCAATTAAGGAATAAACCTGTCCTAAGTCTTTTGGGACACTTTGTAGTTCTACAAACTGTCTTTCTGTAAAAAAAAAAATCTGTTCCTATTAAGTAAAATAAAACCTAACATATTCAGAATTGATTTTTTTTTCTCCAAAGAAACTCCATAGTTTACTCATAGAGCAGATCTACCTCAATGCTTAACTCACTTCCTGATGCAAACAATTTTCCATAAAATTCACAGCCTTCCTTTAACAAGTTGTATATTTAGGAGAATGTGTTAACCAATGAATTAATGTACTTTTCATTCACTTTAACAAAATGTGTACTGACATGACTTTTAATTCTTGAGGAATACATCAGTTTATTCCTTAAAAATGTAAAAGGTTCCTTAATACCTTAGAACAGGGGTCGGCAACCTTTTTGGCCTAGAGAGCCATAAAGGCCTGTGGAAGGAGGAGGATGGAGGCAGAAGGAGCTGGAATATGGGGCGGGGGCTGAAGGGCCCCCTGGGGCACATCCTGGGGCTCTGCTGGGACTGGCCAGTAGGGAGGTAGAGCCAGATAAGACTTGAGAGCCACAAGTTGCCAACCCCTGCCTTAGAAGGTTTTAACCCTCCACCCAAGACATTGAATATATTACTAAGACATGATTCAGGCTTATATAAAGGTAGAATTCATGAAATATAAGGTAGATGGTACTATTTTCATTCATTTTATATGATAGTTTCATAAATGTCTTTACACCTATGTTAAATAAGAAGGAATTTAAAGTCCAAGAAGTAGCATTTTATTCCATTTAATTTGAGACTCTTCATTACTATGACTATTTTAATAGTCCTACTATTTCAGTGTATATATTGAATTTTAATTTTTTCTAATATAACACACTAAACAAGTCCATTATTTAAATATATGCCATTTAGAAATTAAATTATTCTTGTTCTGTACTGGAAAGAGTAGTAGATTGAATTTAGGTATGACTCCTACATCTGCCATTTGTTGTGAAGCCTTGGGCGATTCACTTAGTTCCTTTAGACCTCACTTTCCACATCTGCATAATTTTATTGGTCTAGACTCTAGACCAACTTCCAGTTCTGTAGCTATGATGATATTATCTGTAATTCTTTCTCTACCCACCCCTGAGTTTCCTTAATATTTGAGGCATTTGTGGCTAATAGGGGCTGTGCAAACCCTAAATATATGCATTTTAAGCAAGAGTAGGTATGTCAGCTCCTCAGTTATTTAGTGAGCAAGTACGTCATTCAGAGTGCCAATGAAGAAAGGAAAAGATTTTTCTGTTGGTAAGGAACATCATATTTATAGATAATAGAATTAAAAGAATATTTTGGAAACAGTAAGACATAATGGTGAATAGGTAACAATGAATATTGAGGGAGTCCTTTGAATGTTAATCTGAGTTGTCAGGTAGTATAGTATATGACAGGAAGGTTTAAGGAGAAAAAATGACATGATGAATATTCTCAGAGAGATTAATTGAACAACATTATATAGTAATAATTAAATGGAAAAACTGAAGAATAGCAGTTTCTAAGAGGCTATTACTATAGTTCAGATTTGTGGTGAAGAGGACTATGTCCTGATAAAGATGATGGAAAGTAGAAATAGGGAAAATGCATGGAAATTTAAGATTTACAAAACACTTTATATATTTCATTTCATTTTGTTTTGACAGCAAATCTATGAGCTAGAGTCAAGAGATTTTATTATTTTCATTTAATATGAGAAGACTTAGGCTCAGGAAAATTCAGTGACTTACCCATGGTCATACAACAAGTAAATGTGATAGATAATATTTGAAAAAAAAAAAGGATTTTCCTGATTCCAAGTTCAATAATATTTCTCCTTAAACAAGAAGCAGTGCAGGAGTAATTTTGCTAATTAAATAATTAAATAATAATAATAATTAAATAAAAATAATTAAATAAATTATTCTCAGTGGATTGAGAGCCAGGCCTAGAGATGAGAGGTCCTAGGTTCAAATCCGGCCTCAGACACTTCCCAGCTGTGTGACCCTGGGCAAGTCACTTGACCCCCATTGCCTACCCTTACCACTCTTCCACCTATAAGTCAATACACAGAAGTTAAGGGTTTAAAATAAAAATAAATAAATAAATAAATAGTTCCTCAAAATGGCAGAATAATCCCTGAGTTTCTCTCTTTTAGCTATTGAATTTTGTTGCAATAATGTTGGTCTTTGAGTCAGGAAGGCATGGGTTCAAATCCCACCTCTGACACTTACTGAATGTATGACCTTGGATATGTGTAGGATTTAAATTAATATACACTCCAGTAATTATATTTTATAAAGTTAATTAATAACCATTTAAAGTAGAAGGAATAAAAAGGAAATAGAAGTTTAAAAAAAACTAATTGTCTAAAAAAATTAAGACCACATGAGTGAAAACTCTCCTGGTTTTCACCTCATACCCCCTCCACTGAACCACCAAACACGATTAGAGAGAGAGAGAGAGAGAAAGAGAGAGAGAGAAAGAGTGTTATACAAAATTTATATCCTCCCTATGTCAGCACATAATATGGGAAGGAAAGTGGGATGCTGGGAATTGAAGTTTTAGGCTTCAGATTCTGATTATACACATGTCATTTCTTTTTTTCTGTCCTTCAATTTGAATTTGTGTACACACACAATATATAAATATATACATGTGGGTGTATGGATTTGATAATTTTTAAATGACATGTAGTTATGATATATTATTTTACAATATCATCTCATGATGAAAGATAGCATGTCAAAATGGAGATACATCTGGAGTGATGAAGTAATGAAATCTTGAAGTAATGAAAACCACAGTTCAAGTACCATATATGAGATATACTGACTGTGGGACCCTAGACAAGTCACACAAAATCTTAATGTTCTAGGGCAGAGGTCCAAAACTCCCAGTGTAGCACAACCCAGTTTAAGATATAATTGGAAAATAAAATGCAAAATAAATAAAACTATAATAAAATGTAGACAATGTGAATTTATGGTTTTCTAAGTAAGCGTGCTGGGATGGGAATCCATTTCTATTTGAGTCTTAAACCATTGGCTTTTACAGCTTTCTAGGACTAGAAGCTATACATTAGAGGCAGTAACTCCCCAGGCTACTCCCTATATTGGTAAAATCACAAATCCTATCTAAAGAAAAACAACTGTTTTATGAGTCCAAGAAATACTGTGAGGAAATTTCTATTCCTAGAGAATATCTAAATAGTGAACTTGTTTGGAATGCTTCAGACTCCTAATATAAGTTGCCATAGACTGTGCATTCCCTTCCTTATTTTCAGGGAAACTTTCTGCTTCTAAAACAATCATTATCCAGATCCCCAGAATATCTCCCCTCTTGTAACTATTGAATTTAATAGCTAGGATGCTTTTACATAATCTTTACAATTAGATTACAAATTCCTGGATGGCAGAAGAAATATTTAACAATTCTGTGATTCTCCAAAGTCCTTGTGACTACACCCCAAGTCGTTAGGGACCCAGAGACTTGGAAGATTCTTTTCTCTTATTCTCTTTCCATTTGAAAGTCCTGCCAACAAGAACCAAAATCTCTTCCCAAAACACCTATTTTTACCTATTTATGACTTTAGGTCATGATTTTCCTTGTAGAGATAGATTTGCTGAGTGAATAAGGGAGTTAGAGAGATCTGAGTTCAATTGCTATCTCTGGTTCCTTCAACTAACGAACTTCAGGCTAGTCATTCAAACTCTCAGTATCTGAAAGCAATTTTCTAAGACTACTATAAGCAAGTTGCTGATATATAATCTACATCCATGGAAGAAATCTCCACACAGAAGTATCTAGACAGGCAAAATAACATGGCTGGCAAAAAGACAAAAATAACAACAACAAAAACCCAGCCTTAAATAAATATGTTTATTGACATCAGTAGAAACAACACAATAAAAATAATTTGTGAGCATTTTGTTCTGCTCTATTGCTTCTTTAGACTTTGGAGGACTTGTGACAGTTATGAATCTGGTGACTTGATTCATTCAGTCTTACAGTATTAGTTGTTTGACCTTGATATATCTTCTATATAGCATCATTTCCATCTATACTCTTTCTCTGACTTATATGTCTCTGTGTAACCTCTGTTATATCACTCTGTGGCTGATTTCATAAATCCTTCTCTTCAAGTCACCTGTCCAATACAATCTCAATATCCCATCTCGCAGAGGATGGCCATTAACACCAGTAGTAAACTCTAAACTGCAGTAAATTATCTGACTAGGACTTTATCTCAGCTCTTTCCTCTCATAAAATATGTGTTTTTTTCTCTGTCCCTCCCGAATAGGCATTGTCAAAAGTGAACAGCATATAAATATTTGATTTACTGTATTTCTATCCACCACACCAAAGCTGAAATGATGAGCCTAAAGCACCATTTGTCAACAAGGGCAGTAAACTTCCAACCAGTCTGTTTGAATTCTTCTTCACAGGCACAAGTAGAATTTTACAAGACAAGAGGATAAGCTAAAAACAATAGTGTGGGATGGGATCATGGCTTCTTTGCATTTTTATCTCTAATTTTCACCAGAACAGTGCATCAGTTGGAAAGTGTAACAAATGATTAAGAAAGAAAGATGGCTGAGTGAAATTCCTCAAACCTCACTTTGAACATTTTCCCTTTTCCTATATGATAAACCTTTAGGGGATCTGCTTATAACAAACCATTTGCCAGAATGAAACTCATGCTCCAGATTAAGGAAATAGGATTGAATGCTGGATATGAAATAAGGAGAGAAATGACACCTGCCAGCCAGATAGCCATCTTCAAGTTACACCTCCCTGAGCCTTGATTTTCTCCTCTTTAAAAAGTAGTTTATAATGCTTAGAGCATCTAAATAAAAGGATTGTGTTGAAGACCAAATGATATAATGTCTCCCAAGCATTTTGTGAACATTAAAATTCTATGTAACTCTAATATCACATCTGATTTCTACCTATGATTTCCCACATTTTAGAATTCCTAGTTTGGCAAAGAAGTTAGTTCCTTAGAAGTCCATGCCGACAGACACTGCAGGCTAGCTTCAAGAAGATAGATAAAGGCTTTATTAAGCACTTACAATATGCTTAGTGTGGGTGAAATAAATACAGTCAAATAATTTAGTACCTATCATAAAGAAATTTGCATTTAAAATAAAGAAGACTGTACACAGAGACTGATACACTGTGGTAAAATCGAATATAATGGAATTCTGTACTAGCAGCAATGCAATGACCCAGGACAATTCTGAGGGATTTATGGAAAAGAACACTACCCACATTCAGAGGAAGAACTACAGGAGAGGAAAAACAGAAGTAAAACAACCGCTTGAACACATGGGTTGATGCAGACATGATTGGGGATGTAGACACGAAACAACTACACCAATGCAACTATCAATAATATGGAAATAAGCTTGATTGATGACACATGTTAAAACCAGTGGAAATGCACATCAGCTATAGAGGGAATTTTCGGGGGGGGGGGGTGAAGGGGAAAGTAAGAACATGAATCATGTAACCATGGAAAATTTTTCTAAAAATATAAAAAACTAAAAAAAAAATAAGTAAAATAAAGAAGACAGCAGATAAATAAGAAACTTAATGTTTTCCAAATCCTCAACAGGAAGCTATGTCTCTTTTTCCTCACCTCACTCATTGCTAGGAAACATCCATGTTGGGTACCTCTTCACATTGGTGACCCCTTCTTCATAGCCTCCATCTTGAGCAAGACCTCAGTTATACTTCCTTTCACTCTGGCTTCCCTAGATTATAATGCCTTCTCATTGTCTTTTAAGTAACTAGGCCATTTTTAACTGGGGGCATTCTGTCTAAGTATTCAACCAATAAAATAATATTCCACGTAGTGAAGTCCTATGACATATTGGTCCTCAGGCAAACTCTGAAATAGAAAAAGGGCAATCCCTGGTAGGGATGAGAGGATATTGTCCAAACCAGGATCATTCAAACTAATGTAATTGATCAAGGCATCAGTTAGATAAAGAGTTAGGTTAAAGAAGCACATTAGGAGGGTTGGTCATTTGTCTAACAGCTCATCTCTCCAAAGCTCTTGTACCCGTCTAAAAGAAACAAAGTGCTTTTTTAAAAATAAATTTTATTGATTAAGAAAAATTTTCCATGGTTCAAAGTGCTTTTTGGCTTGCATATCTCCTTTGTGACATCCTTACTTATAAATAGTTAGACATAGATAAATATAAATAGTTACATGCATATATACTTATATATAAACACATATATACAGATTTCATGAATATATATGCATCTATCTATCTATCTATCTATCTATCTATATATATATATATATATATATACAAATTATTTCAAGAAGGAGATAAATTAAAAAAGGAGATTTATTAAATCTGTCAATTATAGATATAGTTGATATATTTAGCATTTCAAATGTTAGAATTCAAATGCTGGATCTCTGGACCCCAATCTAGAAGATGAAACTTAATGGGGGAAAATGAAGGTATAATACTTAGATTCAAAATGGGGTGAGGTCCTTAAAGAGACAAAAGAAGACTGATTAGAGACACAAGTATAGCAGCTCAAGGAAACAGGATATCTATTCTTCAGAAACTAGAATAAAGGAGGAAAAGATGAGTCAAGATAAAGGCAGCAAGATGTCACAGAGGATTTAATGTCAGGTCTGGAATCAGGAAAGACTCATTCTTGTGAGTTCAAATTTGGCCTTAGACACTTATTAAGATGTGTGATTGTAAGTAAGTCATCTAACTCCATTTCTTTCTCTGTAAAATGGCCTGAAGCAGGAAATGGCAAACTCCACCAGTATCTTTGCCAAGAAAATACCAAAGAATGCCGCAAAGATTCTAACATAATTGAAATTACTGAACTATGACAACAACAATAATAAATGCTTTGAATTGTAGATTATAAGAGAGGAGGAAGTTCAGTTTGGATAACTTCAATTTTCTCAATATGGGAGGAAATGAGGACATTTGCTAGTAGTTGAGAGTAGTCTTAAGAGCTTAAGAAAAGTTTAGAATGACTTCTAAGAAGGGTAAAATAATGAGTCAATCAAAGTAATATTAAGTAACTACCAGGTAGCAATAAGAGCACTATTGAGATGAGGCAACAGGAATTGTAGTGAACCCATCGGATACAGTCTTCTAGAATTTATCAGGATAAGAATATGAGTTCTATATTGCCAAATCTTATTGGAATAATGTCGTCATCATCATCATCATCTTCATCGTCGTCGTCATCATCATCATCATCACTAGCATTTATATATCCTTACAAAACTTTTGTAAAGTAGGTAAGATCATCTGTATTTTACAAAAAAAAGGGGCAACCATTAAGTACATTTCCTTAGTTAATATCACATAGCTAGTTAATATGTGAGGTAAATTTGAACTCATGTCTTCCAAAATCCAGGCCCAATTCTACATCTACTGTACCATCTTGCTGTTGAGGACATTAAATCTGTTCTCTGTTTTCACTCCCACTCTAAATATCCTTCTTTAGAACCCCATAACTTCGGAACCAAATTATTATAATATATTACTAACTCATCTTCTTCCCTTCACTCTATCTTCTCCCCTATATATTTTTTCACACTACAATCTGAGGAATCTTCCAATGCATTTCTGTTCTCATATTTTTTAGTTCATAAATCTTCAATGGCTCCCCATGATGAATTGAATAATGTATATACTTCTGCTAATGAAATTCAAGATCCTATCAAAACAGTTTAACTTTCCACTCTTAGGTTTTATTATTTTTCTTTGCATAATTTATATCTTAACCAAACTGGACTACTTTGTGCCCTATTCTTATTTTGCCCAAGTTTCCTTGAAAGCTGTACCTTTTCTCACCTTAGTTTTTCCATAAAATGTCTTCCATCAATATCTCCCTATCCACCTCTTCCTCTTGAAGTACCTCCCTTCCTTTAAAACAGTGGTTCCCAAACTTTTTTGGCCTACCGCTCCCTTTCCAGAAAAAAAAAAATTGCTTAGAGCCCCTGGAAATTAATTTTTTTTAAATTTTAATAGCAATTAATAGGAAAGATAAATGCACCTGTGGCCATCACCACCCCCCTGGATTGCTTCAGCACCTACCAGGGAGCAGTGGCACCCACTTTGGGAATCACTGCTTTAAACCCCAGTTCATATGCCACATCTTCCTTTTAGTCTTTTCCTTATACCTATCTCACAAGTTGAGAATGGTCTTTCCCTAATGCCTTCTATTTGGTATTAAATCCTATTTACATTGTATATAATTTATATGTGTGTGATTATTTGCATTTACTCCATTAGAAGGTGAGCTCCTTGAAAGGAAGGACATTTTTACCTTTCTTTATATTCTCAGTATTTAGTACAGCACCTGCCATATAGTAGGTGTTTAATAAATGCTTATTGATTTATTGATGGCTTGCTAAATATTTAAATATAGGAGAAAAAGTTGTTGTAGAAGCTAAGAGAAGAACTCTGAGATAGTTCACTACATATGTGCACATATATATGTATATATAATGCTTCAAATCACAATAAAGCTAATCCCTCCCACCTAGTGACAAGATTAAACATATTGGGAAAAGATGCTCCAAAGTCAGAATAAAGGAAATACAATTGAGAAAGATTATAAATGATGAAAATTGTTAATATGAATTGGTCTATTTGAAATGGAGTATACTAATAAACTGAGGAATTGTTGAACCAACATTCAACCATTTTGGGAAATAATTTTGAATTATGTAAAAACAATAAAAATGACTAAACAATGCATATTCTTTGACAACCAATTTGACTAGTAGGTCTGTACCACAAAGAAACTATAAAAGTTTGATGTATAGTCAGAAAGATAGATATGCAGACAAAATAGATAAGAGTACTTTCTATCCACTGTGCTAAAATCTATAACAAATACAAGCAAGAAGATAAATAATGCCTTCAAGTATCTTATACTTTGACATATAAAGACCAAAAAAAACCCACAACAAAACTTCCCTTTCAAAATAGAGGGGAAAAAGTGAGAGAAAGAAGAGATAATGGTCAAGGAGAAGGTATACCTGAAGGGGCAAAGTAGAGAATTATAATAGTTAGGGGGAAACCTATAAGAGCAGTGAAAGAGTGAGTGGCTGACTTGGGCAGTTACTCTAATGGAGTTTCTGGGGTGGAATTCACAAATTGGAGGAGGGATTGGAGGAATATTCTATGAAGAGAAAGCTGCAAGAAATAAAACATCTTTAAGCATAAGCAGACTGCTAGGATAAAGTGGGAAAATTGTGAGAATCAGGCATGAGGCATGGCAGGGAAGGGCAAGAAGAGGAATATCTGTGAAAAGATGAATAAATTACAGTATGTGAAGGAAAACATAAAGTGCAAAAGGAAAGGAGTAATTCAGAAACTTAAATGAACTTATATAGAGGGAAATAGAATCAATAATATGAAGAAAAATAACAACTAAAGAAAGCAGAATTTCAAATTAGTAAAACAACCTTGTCTACAATGATCAAATGATCAAACCCACTTCCCCCTTCTCAGGTGAGAGATGTGGGTGATTATAAGGAGAAAATATTAGATATACATGGTCAGATGTATCATTGTGTTGATTTGTTTTATGTCATTGCTTTGTTTAATTTTTTCATATGTTACAGAGGACAGTTCAAATCAGAATGGAGAACATAATAGGAAATTATTGTGTTGGTTTTAAAAAAGGTATAAAAAGAAGTTAACAAAAAATATATAATAAAATACTCAACAAACATATATCTACATCCCTGCACACAAAGATAAGTCAATATCAAGCCATTAAACTTGAATTTTAATACAACTCGCCTTAAAGTATTTCCTAATTGGATGCTCTCTAATTTTGGCTTTGAAATCAATAAAAAAAACAAAAAACTTCCAATATGTAGAGAATCTATGGTTGTTTAACCATTAAGCACAAACATTAATAACCTTCTATTGCCAATATTTTCCCTTCGATCCATGTTACTCCTTCTGAACTCAACGGGGAGCAATATATTGAAGAGACATGCCTCGAGTATACTAGGCTTGTAGCACAAAAAATGATCAAGTTGGAGGGGAATTCAGAAATCATCTTGTCATAGCCTTTACCTGTAGCATATCTCCCTGACACTATCATTGTTGTTATTGTTGTTGTTTATTCATTCAGTCCTGTCTGATTCTATATGACTCCATGGTCAAAGTTTTCTTGGCAAAGATATTGGAATTGTTTCTTCTCCATTGTATCCCTATTTTGCAGATGAGGAACTGAGGTAAAAAGAAATTGTCACTTGTCCAAGGTCTAAGTGTCTGAGGCCAGATTTGAAATCAGATCTTCCTCAGTTCAGGTCCACTTCTCTATATGCTATTTATATGTGTGTGTATGTGTGTAATTAAAGGCAGCCAATTTATTAACTTCATTTATGTGACAAGAGCATAGCTTCTTTGTTTTCACTAGTTCTTTCTTATCACTCTCTAATAATCCACTTTGAATGGAAAAGGTCAATTATTAGTCATTTTAACATTAATATAACCAATTCTTATAATGTAATTAATATTGATGTAACTCACTGAGTCAAATTCCTTTGAAATAATGTTTTAGTTGAGGATGGAGCAGAGAGGGAGGCAAGTCTTTCCATTTAAAACACCAACTTGAATTATTTGCCATGTTATTGGGAGACAGCATACTATTGTGGAAAGTCAGAAGGCCAGATATAGAACCTGAATGGAGATCAATATTCTCTATATATCTGTATATTTCTGAGACACATAACCATGTCCTCTGTAGAAACAGAATCTTTGGCGATCACTTAGACTAACAGAAATCAGTATAAATCAAAAAGGAGGTTTAGCTCATGTGTTCTCATTTATTCTGGAGAAGCAGCAGTGGACAGAAGGCTGACCTAGAAATCAGAGGACCTGAATTCAAAATACCATCTCTGTGTGACCTTGGAGAAGTCAGCTAAGAACAAGCTAATAACATGAATGGCAGAGAATATGCCAATTGACCTGCATCAGTAAAAGAAGTTTCCTTTTCAGGGCGGTCCTTATATCAATTATAATCGTGGTCTGGTCCATTGGAGCCCCTTCTCTATGAACATATACAGTAAACAAATCCTGATGCAATCCCCCCAATTGGAGAGAATTTAGATTACAAAATTCTTAAATGACTGTTAAAAATACATGTTTAGGGGGCAGCTGGGTAGCTCAGTGGATTGAGAACCAGACCTAGAGACAGGAGGTCCTAGGTTCAAATGCGGCCTCAGACACTTCCCAGCTGTGTGATCCTGGGCAAGTCACTTGACCCCCATTGCCCACCCTTACCACTCTTCCACTTAGGAGCCAATACACAGAAGTTAAGGGTTTAAAAATGTAAAAAAAAAAACAACAACACAAAAACAAAAACAAAAATACATGTTTAAAAATAAAAAATAGCTGAAATCCCTCTGGGTTCCCAACTCATTAGTGCAAACAAAAGTTAGGACATGAAAGAGCCTAAAAAGGTTACACAATTAAATTATCTCTCTAGTCCTTAACTGTATTACTCACATTTCATGGATTTCTGTAACCATTCATATAGTCAGCTATTCCTCTAACAGTTTCTGTTTAATTTTTGTCTTCCTATTGTCTTTGGATCAAAAATGAGGGTAACAAATTTCTCTATTGATATTTTTACCACCTCTAACTTCTATCCTTCTAAGCAAGCTTAAATTGAGAACATCTTTAAGTAAGCTTTGCATGCCTTCTGTTCTTTCCAAGAAGTGAGAAAGTGTACCAGAGTCAATAAGACATGCAGACACTTGCAGTAATCATTAAAAATTATGTTATGGGAGAATAAAAACTTATTTTTCATTATTTATAACTAAAAACAGATGAATCTTGGATTTCTTTGAATTAAAATATGAAAATGTAGTTGGTAAGGAAGAGGAATGATATGTTGGAAAGGCCATTTGTGTGTTTTAGATAGAGTGGATTCCTTTTTTATAAAAAATAAAAATAAACAAATCTTTTCTCACTGGAAATTTCCACAAATTCACTTAGTTGTTAGCTGACGTGAACTTTTCTTTGCAAATAATTTTAATATTAAATAACAATTTCCCTAAACCGAGAAGTTAATTTGAACTTTATTCTGTTTGTGACCTTGAGAAAGTCACTTAAACTCTTTTAAAAACCTCAGTTTTCCTATACACAGTGAGGAAACAGACTAGATCAGATGATTTTTGAGTTTTCCTACAGGTTCAACATTCCATTTTTTAATAATTTTTCAGGAAAAAAAGATTTAAATGAAATTGTCAAGTTTTCCCAACATTATTAGGAGAAACATTAGCACTACGAGTGGCAAATAATAATAAAAAATGGCATTTAGAAGTCAATTAAAGGCCTGCAAAGTACTTTACATACATTATTTTGTTTGATCCTTAAAATAACCCTATGAAGTTGGTACTATTATCATCTCCATTTTAATCATGAAAAAATGGACAATGAGATTGTAACGGACAGCTAATAAATGTCTGAAGCAAGATTTAAACTCAAATCATCTTGCATCCCAATCCATTGCTTTTACCCACTGTGTCACCTAATGGTCAGCTAATAGAATTGGTTAGAAAGACAGCTTATTTTCTTTCTATCTCAATTATTTCTTAACATAATTTTTTTCATTATAATTGTTGGAAATTGGGGAGAGAGAATGACAATAGAGTGTCACTTCTTTATTTAGAACAAAAAGAACAGAATTGAGACAGTCCACATCTAAACTATTTGACATTTAATAGCTTTTATTTTTAAATATGAAGCTGAACATTAATAAAAAAAATATTTCTTCGTTGTTGTTAGAAAGAAATTTTAGGGGTTGGATTCATGTCATTAGTTTATAGAAATAAATTCTACTTTCAGTTTCCTGGGTCAGGTTCCCCAGTCACACCTTGTGAAGATGTTTTTTTCGCTATCATGAAATCTGAATGGAAATGTTCACCTTTTCTTGTATATCTGAAAGCCCAGATGCAAACGTGAATTCTAATACCACCTTACAAAAATGATTTTTAAAAAATTAACATGAAATTGCTAAGTAATGCCCAAATTAACACAAATCAGAGTTCATTACATGGCATTAGGAGCCAATTTATTGCAATCATTATGCCTGCTGTTAGAGAGAGCCATATGCCAACTCCAAAAATAACAAGCAGACTGAATCAGGGTCATTGCTTTCATATTTGCACATGAGATGCATTAATTGATCTCATGTGCATATTAAAATTAAAATCACATTTTTTTCTTGAGTATTCTGTAGAAGTTTAGATTTCACTATATTATTAAAGCAAGTTTATTTCTAGCCTATTTCTTTTACATATGTAAATTTATTTACACAAATCATTGTTAGTTACATTTAGATATTCTTGCCTACAAATCAGGTTGTTTTTTTTTCAAAGCTTAATGGAAGAATCAAATGTGTTCTATATCCCTTTCTTAAAATGAAGACCAAAAGTTACTTTTTAATTCACTATTAAATGCCTGTTAATTAATATTCTCCAGTTGATCCTAACATTGTTTCAAAATATACATTCTCCATAATAAAGTTTGAAATCAATCATTAAAAATAGAAGAAAAAATTCTCTCCAGATTACATCCTTATATCCAAAGAAATGTTGAGCTAAATGATACTTTCCAATTATATAGAACTTTATATTTTAATAACTAACATTTGTGTATGAGAAAAAAATCAAATCTGAGATTTCAGAAGTTCAGAGTATTCCCAATAAGGAAACATTCTCTTTACCAATATAAGGCACTGCTCTGTAACATAGCCTTTGTTCTGAGACTTATAATCTTAGGGAGTTACACAGGGCCCTGAGATATTAAGTGACTTACCCAAAGTTATACAGTCAGTATAAAATTAAACAGAAGTTTAATGCTATCAAAGTATTTATTCATATTATGAATTTAAGTATCTACTCTTTGAGGGATATTATCATCTGCATTTTATAAGTAATGAATTTGAGTAAGAGAAAAGGCAAATGACTTGCCCACAACTGGCATGTGTCAGAGGTCTCATTCAGACTCAATTCACTCCTGACTCCAAAATTAGAGTTTTGTCTATTTCTCCACATCACCTCATTTTTTCCTTCTAATTTGTTCAATGCAACAACCTTGTGAGATTGCTTAAGGAGTTATTATTGTCTCATTTTTATAAATGACTAAAGTGAAGTCCAATGAGATTAAATTATTTGGGATGGAGCCAAAAGCTCTCTGACTATCCTTCCAAACTGATCTTTAGATGACAACTCAAAACAAAATGGAATGAAGGGGCTGCCCCACTGAACACAACTTGAGGATAGGCATAGAAGGTTGATTTTCAGGTATAAGGGGAAACAGAAGTAAAACTGCACACCAAAGAATGCTGACCCACCATCCCCTACCTACTATGCCAGTTTCTCCCACTGGGAATAGTCAAATTTTGGGGTCCTGGGTTGTCCCTTAAAGTCCTAGGCCCAGGATTTAGCCCATAGTGAGATCTAGAAGTCCATAGAACTAGGCATTTTCAAGCATGCCCTGCTACATGAAGACATAGATTCAAGACAAAAAACCTCACAGTATTGATTTGTGCAATCCAGCAGCAGAGAAAACAGAATCATTTAGCAACTTTCAGAATTACCCATCCACAGGCAAAAAAAAAAAAAAAGACTGGGAAAATTAGCAAAATGAAAAAAAAATTCTATGGGGGAAAAAGAACAAAGAAAATAAACAACAGGGAATGATGAAATCCAAGTATCCACATGCAAAAAAAATTTTTTTAATAGGAATTGGTCTCAAGCTCTGTAAGAACTCAAAAAGGAATTAAAATATCAGACAGGTTGAAGAAAAAAGGGGAAAAGAAATCAAAATAACGTAAAAAGAAAATAATAGCTTATAAAGGCAATGATTTCACAAGACATCAAGAAACAATAAAACAAAATAAAAAGAATAAAAAATAGATGCAAATATGAAATATTTTACTGAAAAAACAACTGACTAGGAAAAAAGATCCATGAGAGACAATTTAAGAATTATTGGATTATCTGAAAGTCATGACCACCCCCTCAAAAAAAAGCCTAGACATCATACTACAAGAAATTGCTTAAGAAAACTGCCCTAATATTCTTGAACAAAAAGGTAAAATAGAGATGGAAAGAATATATAGATTCCCACCTGCAATAAATCCCCAAATGACAACTCCCAGGAATATTACAGCCAAGTTCAAGAGTTCTCCAGCCAATGAAAATATACTTAAAGCAGCCAGAAAGAAGCAATCCAATATTATGGATCCTTTTTCAGAATTACACAGGATCTGGAAGCTTCCACACTGAAGGACCAGAAGGCTTGAAATATGATATTCTGGAAGGCAAGAGAACTGGGTTTACAATCAAGAATCACTTAACTTTCAAAACTGACTATATTCTTTCAGGGGAAAGTAGAGCAGGCCTACTGGATAGCTAGAGCCCTAAGAAGCAGCTTCATGGTAGCTGTTGTTGATTTGCTAGCTATAAGGCACTTGTCTTCTTGTTCCCTTATTTTCCACAATGAAGTCAAGGAATCCATGGTGGTTGAGTCCACTGTAGATAAGCATCTCTTTTTAGAAGTTCTTTGCCCCAGGTGGGAGAAATCTGAATGGGACTTGGAGCTGGAGAGGCACAGTTATTCTTGAAGTCTTTCTTTTTCCTGGGTTCCAGTGCCTGCTTGCTTTGGACTCCCAGGCTGGAGACAGTCCATATTATTCCCATTGGAGGTACAAGTTGAGAGGAAAGGTGGCCAATTCCTTGTGTGATGGCAGTATCTGAGCTGGGGTGGTAAGACACTACATTTAGTGATATACAGGGTAGAAGATAAGGGTTCAGATCTTCCATGGTGGTGGTGCAGCTGCTGTTCCTGGAATGATAGGGCTGCCCTGAGGATAGTTGGGAGCCATGCATCAAATTATAGTCCTTGTCTTGGCTCAGGGCCCTCTTGGACCTGGACAGGATAGCTGGAAACCAACAAAACTGGTAGAGGTGAGGTGCAGCCACTGAATTCCCCAACCTTCCTCAAGCTTTGTCCAGGATGGGAGCTTCCTCTTCTAAAAGCCATGGAAGAGGAAAGGGATTGTTCTGAATTTTGAAGTGTATAATCTCTGCATTGTGATAGGCAGTCACAGTGATAAACTCTGTGTCTGGGAAGGTGAAGGTGAAGGTTGAGGAGGAAAAGGAGGAGGATGCTGGCTTCTGCTGCTTTTTAGGTTTGTACTGAGAAGAGATAAGTAAAATGGGATAAATTATATCACATAAAGAGGCATAGCGGGGGCGATACTATTATAATAGAAGTATGGATGAGGGTGATGATAGATAATACTTACACCTTACTTTCAATGGAATTATCTCAGAGATGGGAAGAACAAACAGATTCATTAAGGTACAGAATTCTACCTTACCCTTTAGAGAAACAGACAGAAAATAAGAAAGGGGGTAATGGAAAGGGGAGTAATATAAGGGAGGGAGAAGTTAGGCAAGTGATTAAAAGCAAAACACCAATGAGGAGGGAAAAAGTGAAAGGAGACAGGGCAGGACTAAAAGAGGAAATCAAGCCGAATGGTAATAACACAGAGGGTAATCATAACTATGACTGTAAAGGGGATGAACTCATCTTAAAATGGAAGTGGATTGCAGAGTGTTTTAAAAACCTGACTCCTACCATATGTTATTTACAAGAAACACATTTGAGGCAGGTATACACACATATAGTAAAGGTAGGAAACTGGAGCAGAATCTATTGGGCTTCAACTGAGACAAAGAAGGCAGGAGTAGCAATCATGATCTCAGACAAATCTAAAGCAAAATACGTCTGATTAAAAGAGACAAGGAAGGTAATTATATCTTGTTAAAAGTATAGACAATACACCTAAAACCATCAACAAACATCATATGCAATGGGGATAAATTAGAAGCCTTCCCAATTAGATCAGGAGTAAAACAAGAATGCCCATTATCACCTCTATTATTAAACATAGTACTAGAAACACTAGCAGTTGCAATTAGAGAAGAAAAAGAAGTTGAAGGTATCAAAATAGGCAAGGAGGAGACTAAGCTATCACTCTTTGCAGATAATATGATGGTCTACTTAAAAAATTCTAGAGAATCAATCAACTAAGAAGCTTGTAGAAATAATCAACAACTTTAGCAAAGTTGCAGGATACAAAATAAATGCACATAAATCATCAGCATTTCTATACATTTCCAACACACTAGAGCAGCAAGAAGTAGAAAGAGAAACACCATTTAAAATCACCCTAGACAATATAAAATACTTAGGAATCTATCTACCAAAACAAACACAGCAATTATATGAAAACAACTATAAAACACTTTCCAAACAAATAAAACTGTATCTAAACAATTGGAAAGCCATTGATTGCTCATGGGTAGGTCGAGCTAACATAATAAAAATGACAATTCTACCCAAATTAATTTACCTATTTAGTGCCATACCTATTAAGCTACCAAAAAACTTCTTTACTGAATTAGAAAAAACTATAACAAATTTCATTTGGAATAACAAAAGATCAAGAATATCAAGGGAAATAATGAAAAAAAAAATGTGAAGGAAGGGGGCCTAGCAGTACCAGATATTAAACTATACTATAAAGCAGCAGTCATCAAAACAATATGGTACTGGCTAAAAGATAGAGAGGAGGATCAATGGAATAGACTTGGGGTAAATGACATCAGCAAGACAGTGTATGATAAACCAAAAGAGCCCAACTTTTGGGACATGAATCCACTATTTGATAAAAACTGTTGGGAAATTTGGAAAACAATATGGGAGAGATTAGGTCTAGATCAACATCTCACACCCTACACCAAGATAAATTCAGAATGGGTGAACGACTTGAATATTAAGAGGGAAACTATAAATAAGTTAAGTGAACACAGAATAGTATACTTGTCAGATCTCTGGGAAAGGAAAGACATTAAAACCAAGCAAGAGTTAGAGAAAATTACAAAATGTAAATTAAATGGTTTTGATTATATTAAACTCAAAAGCTTTTGTACAAACAAAAACAATGTAGTCAAAATCAAAAGGGAAACAACAAATTGGGAAAAAATCTTTATAATGAAAAACTCTGACAGGGGTCTAATTACTCAAATATACAAGGAGTTAAAGCAATTGTATAAAAAATCAAGCCATTCCCCAATTGATAAATGGGCAAGAGACATGAATAGGCAATTTTCAGGTAAAGAAAT
>NC_058135.1:159936485-159948823 GCF_016433145.1 Gracilinanus agilis
TGGAAAAGGAGGGTATGTCCTTCAATTGGGGAATGGCTGAACAAACTGTGGTATATGCGGGTGATGGAATACTATTGTGCTAAAAGGAATAATAAACTGGAGGAGTTCCAGGTGAATTGGAAAGACCTCCAGGAACTGATGCAGAGCGAAAGGAGCAGAGCCAGAAGAACATTGTACACAGAGACTGATATACTATGGTAAAATCGAATGTAATGGGCTTCTGTACCAGCAGCAATACAATGACCCAGGACAGCTCTGAGGGATTTATGGTAAAGAATGCTAACTACATTCAGAGGAAGAACTACAGGAGAGGAAACATATAAGAAAAATAACTGCTTGAACGCATGGGTCGGGGTGGACATGATTAAGGATGTGGACTCGAAACTACCACACCAATGCAACTACCAACAATTTGGAAATAGGTCTTGATCAAGGACACATGACAAAACCAGTGGAAATGTGCATCGGCCATGGGTTGGGGGAGTGCGGGGGGGGGGGCAGTGAAGGGGAAAGTAGGAGCATGAATCATGTAACCATGTTAAAAATGAATATTAATAAATGTTTAAATTTTTTAAAAAAGTAGACAATAAACAAATATCAGTACTTAACTTATATGCACCAAATTTTAAAGGAGAAACTGAAGGAGCTTAAAAAGGAAATAGATAGCAAAACTATAACTCAATCTTCCCCTATCAGAACTAGATAAATTGTACCAAAAAATAAATAAGAAAGAATTTAGAAAAGTAAAAGAAATTTAGAGAAGTTAGATTTAATAAATATCTAGAGAAAACTGAATTGAAATGAAAAGGAATATGCCTTCTTTTCAGCAGCACCTGGCACATATACAAAAATTGACCATGTACTAGAGCATAAAAACTTCACAACCAAATGCAGAAAAATAGAAGTAATAAATACAACCTTTTTTCAGATTATAATGCAATAAAAATTATAATCAATAAGGGCTCATGGAGGGGGAAATTAAAAATTAATTGGAAACTATATAATTTAATTCTTTAAAAATGAGATTAAGTGATTTGCTAAAGGCCATGAAAGTGACTCAGAGAGACAAAGAATCTGGGGTTCCTAACCTCAATCTCAATTCCCTTTTGCTCCATACAGTCTAAGACTTTCGTATAAGTTGAAAATTATTCATAATAGTGAGTCTCATTGGTCAGTAAGTATTTTGTATAGAAATAAAGGTAGGCTTTTAACAAATACAGTCAATTTTGCTGGGTAGGTGATTCTTGGTTGTAGAACCAGTTTCCTTGCTTTCCAGACTATAATATTCCATGCCTTCTGTGGATGTAGCTAGATCAGAATAAGGACACAAAATGTTGATATGAGGAGGGAAAGAGGGGATAGCTGAGGTAAGGAATGAATGAGTAATATACAGGAAGGTAAGGGAATGAATGGGAGTATAAGAAGGGCAGCTCAAACAAGCTAGTCACTGAGGTTGGAGACAGAGGGTACTGTGAGGAAAATAGGCTGGATCCTTCAGGCAGGGAAAGGGTTTCTCTTGTTAATTTCTAAAGTCCCTTGAGGGAGAAGTTAAGAAGGCTCCTCCCTGCCAGTGAAACTGAATGTCTGCAGGAAGTCTCAGCTGGGTACTTCCTGCCTAAGATGGATGCCTAGATTTCCCTCAAGAAATAAAAGGAAAGTAATTTCTTCCTCTTTAACCTTTGCCTTAATATTCAGTACAATGATTTACCAGAGGCTTTTGGGTAGATAACAAAGGGGATTTATTGATACCAGGGATAGGCTGAGGGAGAGAGGGTTTGAGGGTTTTGTAACTACTTCTAGGGAGAAAGCTGGTGTTGAGGGAGGGTTCACAGGAGATAGGGTCAGACTGAGAGAGTCCAGCTCTCCCAGTCAGGAAGGTTTCACTGCCCTGAAGTAAAAGGATTTATCAGATCACTAAATAAGGGGGTGATTTGATTTAGGATGTTCTTCTTGCCTACAGAAGCTAAACCCCCAATGTCCAACTACCAAACCACCCTTCCTCCCAGGGCCCAATGGGGAAATTCAGGAAAATAGCAGGATGTAAAATGGAGAGGTCAGGGAGAGGTCCAGAGAAATTAGGCTAGGTCCAAATCCCCCCAAAACAAAAGGCACAGGCCAAGGCAAAGCCAAAAGCCAAAAGCCCCAAAGCCAACAGGCAAAATCCCCTCAGTTGGAGCTTCAGGACTATTTATAGTCCCAGGCTCCAACTGTTTTTCTGTGAATATTCTAAAACTTCTAACTACCAGAGCCCCTAAAGTTGATTTGCAAAAGCTTCTGCTGCAACCCTGCATTACATGTGTTATCCTAATTGTGGTTCCATGATATCTGAATGGTTTCTTCTTAGCATCTTATTATCTTTTCCTTGATCTGTTAGTTCTTTAATTTTGTATAACATTCCTGGGTTTTGTCAATTGGGGATTAAATGCAGGAGTGATCTGTAGATTCCTTCAATCTCCACTTTTCCCTCTTCTTCAAGAATGTCAGGGCAGTTTTCTTGGATAATTTCCTGTAGAATGACATCCAGGTTTTTTCTTTTCTCATGATTTTCCAATAGTCCATTAATTCTTAAATTGTCTCTTCTGGATCTATTTTCCAGGTCTATATTTTTATCAGTGAAGTGTTTCATATTTTCCTCAATTTTTTCATTCTTTTGATTTTGTTTTATAGACTCTTGCTGCCTTGTGAAGTAATTTGCTTCTAGTTGCTGGATTCTAATTTTTAAAGACTGAAGTTGATCCCTGGATTTTTGGATATCCTTCTCCCTCTGGCCTGTTTTTTTTTTTTTTGGCAGGTCATCTTTCACTTTCTTTGCCTTGTTTTCAAGCTGGTCAATTCTGGCTTTCAAGACACTATATTCTTGTTTTAATCCATGTGCCTCCATTTCCAAATGACTTAATTTGCTTTAAAGTTGTTTTTTTTTCCTAATTGGCTTCAGCCTCTCTTAATTGTTTTTTAAATTGTGTTTTGAGTTCTTCCAAAGCCTGAGTCCAATTCTCTGGAATTTCTGCATTTTTGCTTGGTGTTCCTTGGTCCTTATCTGTTCCATTTGCTCTTTGTTCATTATTTGGATAGAAGCTATTGATTGTAATTTCTTTTTTCTTTTTCTGTTGTTTACTCATATTTTTTCCTTTTTTGCCCCCTGCCATTGGCTATAATCTTACTGGTCTGATTATTTCCTGGATCTGTGGGTTTGTGCTATTCTGTCCTGAAGGGGCTTATTCTCTGCTCTGCTGCTTGCCTAGATTAGGCTGATGGAGTATTAATGAGCCCTGAAGTCTGGTCTTCCCACCCAGTGATACTTCAACCACTGAGTCAGTTAAGTTTTTGGACTCCATTTTGGGAGTGATCTCTCAGTCTCCTTCCCCCATTACCCAACCTTGCTGAGAGACCCTTTCCGGTCTAACTTACAATTACAGTAAAGGATAGAAATAGAAACAGAAGGAGAAGGGGCAAGGGGAGACACTTAGGAGTGGGAACCTCAAAAGTTCCCATCTGAGGGGCAGACACCAAAGAAATAGAGAAGAGGGCACCCCAAATGCCTCTGCCCTTTTCCCCTTTCCCCAATCCCTGCATTGTGATTAATAAAAACCATTCATTAGTCAGATAGTGTTCCAGAATGCCTGAGAGACAATGAGCACAGAGGGGAATCACAGCTTGGTCTGGCTTCCTCCATCTTGGAGCCAGAATACCTGCTGTGAAGTTGACTGACCTCAGGAAAGGCTTGTGTGAACCCCGCCCTCTTTCAGAATTGGATTGGGGTATCCCATGCCTCATCTTATAAGGAAGCCTTGCCCTCAACTCCTGAGGGACACCATGACCATCCAGGTCATCCAGTTTTGGGGTGACACCCCTCAAAGTCTCCCAGTATATACTCAGTGAGAGGGGAGAGCTATTAGAGAGTCTCACCTCATAGACTCTCTGTCTCCCCTCTATCATAACATTGGTTTCTTGGCTCATTATTATTATTACAGTTTTGGCAGAAGCTCTCTTTATTCTTATACCTTGTAGTGTTACTGCTGTGTCAAAAGGGTATGCACAGTTTCATAAGTCTTTGTGGAATGGTTCCAAATTTCTCTACAGAACAGTTGTATCAGATCACAGCTCCACCAGCAGTGGAGTTTCCCACGTGCCTTTCAGCATATTTTAATTTTCCTTTTTTTGTCACTTTATCCAATTTCATAGTTTGAAGTAGTTTTTGTGTCACCTAAGTAAGTTTATATCAACTATAGACCAGGAGGACTTTGTGGGAAAGAAGAGAGAATATCATTCATAGCACTAAAAACAAATACAACAAGATTTTAAATTCTCTATCAGTGCTCTAATCAAAAAAGGCTTATTTTAGTGAGACAATGGAACTTATCTTTCAGAGTCCATTGGTCTATGAGAGCCTTTTTATGCATTATTCAGTGATTCAGGACAAAGACAAATATTGTTTCCACAACTCTTATTCATATCTTATAACCTGAAAGCCCAAAACACAAGAGCATCATTACTCATTATATGGCATACATATGCTAGAACGAACAAAATATGTAACTTTATAGATACACTCGAATTCAATTGGAAGGTACATGCTTAGGTATTGCTGAAGCATATTCAAAACCTCCTTTTTAATAAAATAAAAAAACTTAGTAACAATATTTCCTCTAAATCCTCTTTCAGACTCCTGAGGAAAGCTCCTAGGAATGATGTATGATTGGTCCAGGCACAAAAAGACTTTTCTTAGAGAAGTGGATTAAAGGACGATAACCAAATTTAACTTTGTTCTGGTTCACTTCATTTCCTTCCTAGCAATCCAAAGTAAATGGCTCATGACCCATGAATCACCCTTTAGTCTGAAGAAAGCTTTAAGAAATCAATAGAAAGGAGATATTCCTTTTTACTTAACTTTCCAATTGAGAAGAGTCGTTGATGAGAGGAGAGAATGGTGACTTGGTTATTAAAAATTCTAGAATACAAAGCAAACTAATTTTTTTTACATATTTTTATTTACTTTGTTCAATATTTCTGTACATATTACTTGCAATCTCCCTTAATTAGATTGTTACTTCTGAGGGCAAGGGGCACTATGGTACACTAGGAATGGCTTGGAGAGATTAATGATTATTTAAATGAAGGTATTCCTTGCATGCTTAAAAGCACCATATCTGTATGTATATTCTGAAAGATACCATAGATCTGAATATATATGTATAAATACATATACATATATATAAAACATACTATATAATTACATAATATAAGCGTGTGTTTGTGTGTTTACACAAACACATCATATGTTTAAAGAGGAGATAAAACAGCATGGCCCAGAATTAATTAAATTACAGAATGAAATCAGTAATCTTATGTGGTAGGCCAATAAGAGAAACAGCCTCAAACAGATAAAAATTTGAGACTCTTCTTTTGACCCCTTTTATGATCAATACCTTTTCTTATTGAAAAACATTATAGCCTTATTGAAAAACTTTAAGTTCTTAGCAAATCAACAGTCAAGAGGTTAACATTCTCTCCTTTGTTCAGAAATACAATTGCTTGTTTTTAGACAGTCAAGGTCAAATCTAGACTCCTCCATTGGGGGCTATTTACCCCTGAGAAAGTATTCCCAGACTTAATTTACTGATAATGGGCCAGCCAAAAGTCAGCCTTGGCCTTGTTCTATTTTTTGAAGCCAATGAGGTTTTTTGCTTTGATGTGACATAATTTGTAATTTCTGCGTAACTACAAAGTTCCTTTGTGCTTGTGTGTGAATTGGGTTTGGTATGCATTATAAAAAATAAAAATAAAATTCTAAGCTCATTGCAAGAAATGCAGCAGCATCATGAGCTAACAGAAAGATCATCTTACATGTCCTCTTACTTTCTTAATAACTAAGCCGTCCTTATCAGATTATCTGGAGATGTTAGATAGCTTTCAAAAATCTTACACTTAAATGAAAGAGACAGAGACAGAGAGACCATGCCTCTGACACATCAACATTGGGCAAGTCACATTACTTCTTAGTACTTTAGGCCTTTAATATCAAATTCAGAAACAGATCCCTTTGGGGCTACATATTGACTTAGAAAACCAAAACTAAATATTAGTATGTGGTATTGTATTTTTATTTATTTTGTTAAACATTTCCCAAGTATATCTTAATCTGATTCAACCACATTGTGGAAATTTGCTGGAGTTTGTACTTTTCTGCCCATGAGTTTTGACACTTCTGTTTTAGGCATATCTCTAAGACTATTAGTTGTAGAGAAAGTACTCAATTGCAGTAGAGTGTGTTTCCTCATCCAGGAGTTGGCTATACTAATAAAATCACAGCTTCCATATCTATCTCAGACTTTACACATCTTTTATTTAAAAATAAAGTACTTTCCTCACAAGGGTACCTACGTGGTCTAGTGGATAGAGTGCTGGCCTTGAAGCCAAGAAGATGGATCTTCCTCAGTTCAAATCTAGCTTTAGACATTTACTAGTTATGTGACAATGGACGAGTCACTTAAACCTATTTGCTTCACTTTCCTCATCTGTAAAATGAGTTAGAAAAGGAAATGACAAAATATTATAGTATCTTTGACAAGAAAACCCCAAATGAGGTCATAAAGAGTCAGAGACACACCTGAAAAATAACTGAACAATAACACAATTGAACTTTCCTAGGGCAGTAAAGTTGAAAGGATGGAGTTAAAACTCATCAGTCTAAGGCATGATGGAGAAGATGGAGTGGTTCACTAGGGGATGGAGCTTTTAGGTCAGGAAGAATTTATAATATCTAGAGGTGACAAGCATCCTCAGAATCCTGGCTCAGAAAAAGTCCAAGTGAAAGGCGTTCTCCTCATCCTAAGATTTAATCAAGCAATAAACAATTACTAAGCTCCTACTATATGTGCCATGCACTGTGCAAAGCACTGAGATATTGCTATACTAAAAGACATTAATTTATTTAGCTCAGGGTCTTTTTAATAATGTAAAAGATAATAAATATTTTAGGCTTTCAAAGCCAAGAGGCTAAAAAGAGAATATTTATTTACTACAAGGAACACAGAACAAATTTTCATAATTTTATTCAAAAAATTCAAGATATAATAATAACATTTGCATAATCTTCTATAATACAAGACTATGAATGAGAAGAATGACATTATTTTGGTGAGGTATAACTTTTGCTTAATTATGTTTCAAAATTGATTGTTCATTTGTCATTGCTGATCTGTAATGAGATTTTATATATTTCATCTTGAAAATGTCTTCTCACATCAATATGTAATGCCAAATATTGATATCAACCTGCCAAACAAATCATAAACTTCTTTGCAGTCAGCAACTAGGGTATAAAGAAGCATCAGCTGTAACAAATCAAAGGCAAGGTCAAACTAAGAAACTGTGCTTCATGAAAGGAAAATTTTCATCCAATAGAGAAGCCTCCAAAAAAAAAATGCTTAACATTCAAATCAAAATAAGGGTATTTGGCACTAGGATTTCTCAAAGGTAAACTAAATCATCCAAAATTCCACAATGACAGATTAAAAGAGATAAGGAAAGAAATTTGGTTAAAAGGTAATATAAACAATGAAGCAATCTCACTACTAAACTTCTATGCACCAAATGGTATAGCTTCTAGATTTCTAAAGGAAAAATTGAAAGAGAACTTGAAAATTGAAAATTTCCTCAAGGAGGAAATAGAGAGTAAGACTTATTAGTGTGGGATCTTAACCTTCCCCTCTCAGAACTAGATAAATCAAACCAAAAAATAAATAAGAAAGAAGTAAGGGAAGTCATGAAATGCTAGAAAAATTAGAGTTAATAGATATCTGGAGAACACTGAACAGGGATAAAAAGAAATACACCTTCTTCTCAGCAGTACATGGTACATATGCAAAGATCAACCATGCATTAGGCATAGAAATATTGCAAACAAATGTAGAGAAGTAGAAATAATAAATGCCACTTTTTCAGATCATAATGTGGTAAAAATCATAATTAAAAAGGGTCCATGGAAAGGCAAATTTAAATTTAATTGGAAATTAAATAATCTAATTCTTCAAAACAGGTGAGTCAAAGAAGAAATCATGGAAATAATTACAGACTTCATTAAAGAGAATGACAATGAGGAGAGACATCATACCAAAACCTATGGGATACAGCCAAAGCAGTACTCAGGGGAAAATTTAAATCACTGAGTGATTATACCAACAAAATAGAGAAGGTAGAGATCAATGAATTGGGCTTACAACTTAAAAACTTAGGAAAAAAGCAAATTAAAAACCCCAGATAAAAACTAAATTGGAAATCCTAAAATTTAAAGGAAATCCTAAAAATTTTTAAAATTTGAATTTAATTTTTAAAATTTTAAAAATTTTTTAAAAATCCTAAAAATTAAAGGAAAATTAATCATATTGAAAGTAAAAGAACCATTGTACTAATAAATAAGATTTAGGAGCTGGTTCTTTGAAAAAAAAAAGAAACAAAATAGATAAAGTACTAGTCAATCTAACAAAAAAAAGAAAGAAGGAAATCAAATTAACAGAATCAAAAGTGAAAGGGGCAATCTCACCTCTAATGAAGAGGAAATTAAGGCAATTATTAAGAACTACTTTGCTCAATTATATGGCAATAAATATGACAATGTAGGTGAATTGTGTGAATATTTACAAAACTATAAATTGCCCAGATTAACAAAAGAGGAAATAGAATTCTTAAACAATTCCATTACAGAAAAAGAAATTGAACAAGCCATCAAGGAACTTCCTCAGAAAAAAATCCCCAGGGCCAGATGGATTCACAAGTGATTTCTATCAAGCATTTAAAGAACAACTAATCCCAATACCATACAAATTATTTGATAAAATAAGCAAAGAAGGAGTTTTACCAAATTCTTTTTCTGACACAAATATGATAATGATTCCAAAGCCAGGCAGACCAAAAAACTGAGAAAGAAAACTACAGATTAATCTCCTTAATGAACATAGATGCAAAAATCTAAAATAGAATACTAGCAAAAAAAGACTCCAGCAAATAATCACAAGGATTATTCACTATGCTCAGGTGGGGTTTATACCAGGAATGCAAGGATCATTTAATATTAAGAAAACCATCCACATAATTGACTGTATCAATAATCAAAAAGAAATCACATGATTATCTCAATAGATGCAGAAATAGCCTTTGACAAAATACAACATCCATTCCTATTGAAAACACTAGAAAGTATAGGGAAGTATAGGAAAGTATAGGAATAGAAGCATCATTCCTCAAAATAATAAACAGTATATATTTAAAACCATCAGCAAATATCATCTGTAATGGGGACAAGTTAGAAGCCTTCCCTATAAGATCAGGAGTGAAACAAGGATGTCCATTATCACCTCTATTATTTACCATTGTACTAGAAACACTAGCAGTAGCAATTAGAGAAGAAAAAAAAATTGAAGGTATTAAACTAGGCAATGAGGAGACCAAGCTATCACTCTTTGCAGATGATATGATGGTCTATTTAAAGAATCCTAGAGAATCAACTAAAAAGCTAGTGGAAATGATCAACAATTTTAGCAAAGTTGCAGGATACAAAATAAACCCACATAAATCATCAGCATTTCTATACATTTCCAACAAAACTCAGCAGCAGGAGTTAGAAAGAGAAGCTCCATTTAAAATCACTCTAGGCAATATAAAATATTCAGGAATCTATCTGCCAAAACAAACAAGGGAATTATATGAACACAACTATAAAACACTTTTCACACAATTAAAAGTAGATCTAAAAAACTGGAAAAGTATTAATTATACAAGGGTAGGATGAGCTAATATGATTAAAATTAAAATCTACTTATTCAGTGGAATATCTATCAAACTGGGAAAAAACTTTTTTATAGAATTAGAAAAATATTATAACAAAGTTAATCTGGAAAAACAAACGATCAAGAATATAAAGGGAAATAATGAAAAAAAAATGTGAAGGAAGGTGGCCTAGCTGTACCAGATCTTAAACTGTACTATAAAGCTGTGGCTATCAAAACAATATGGTACTGGCTAAGAGACAGAAGGGTGGGTCAGTGGAATAGACTAGGGGTAAATGATCTTAGTAAGCTAGTATTTGATAAACCCCAAAACCCCACCTATTGGGACAAGAACTCACTATCTGAAGAGAACTGCTGGGAAAATTGGAAAACAGTATGGGGAAAATTAGGTTTAGATCAACATCTTACACCTCATACCAAGATGAGTTCAAAATGGGTAATGACTTAAATATAAAGAGTGAAATCATAAATAAATTAGGTGAACATAGATTAGTATACCTGTCAGATCTGTAGGAAAGGAAAGAATTTAAGACCAAGCAGGAGATAGAGAACATTGCAAAATGTAATATGAATGACTTTGATTATATCATATTAAAAAGCTTTTGTCCAAACAAAACCAATGCAACCAAAATTAGAACAAAAGCAACAAACTCGAACATTTTTATAACAAAACTCTCTGACAAGGTCTAATTTCCCAAATATATAAGGAACTAAGTCAAATCTACAAAAAATCAAGCTATTCCCCAATTGGCAAATGGTCAAGGGACATGAATAGACAGTTTTCACATGATGAAATCAAAACTATCAAAAAGCACATGAAAAAGTGTTCTAAATCCCTCCTAATTAGAGACATGCAAATTAAAACAACTCTGAGGTATCACCTCACACCTAGTAGATTGGCCAATATTACAGTAAAGGGAAGTGATAAATGTTGGAGGGGATGTGGCAAAATTGGGACACTAATACACTGCTGGTGGAGTTTTGAATTGGTCCAACCATACCAGAGGGCAATTTGGAACTATGCACAAAGGGCTTTAAATGAATGCCTGCCCTTTGATTCAGCCATACCACTGCTGGGTTTGTACCTCAAAGAGATAATAAGGAAAAAGACTTGTACAAAAATATTTATAGCCGCGCTATTTGTGGTGGCAAAAAATTGGAAAATGAGAGGGTTTCCAGCAAGTGGGGAATGGCTGAATAAATAGTGCTATATGTTGGTGATGGAATATTATTGTGCTGAAAGTTATAATGAATTAGAGGAATTCCATTTGAACTGGAAAGACCTCCAGGAATTGATGCAGAGCAAAAGGAGCAGAACCAGGAGAACTTTGATCACAGAGACAGATAGACTGTGGCACAATCAAATGTAATGGACTTTTCTACCAGCAGTAATGCAATGACCCAGGACAATCCAGAGGAACTTTGGAGAAAGAATGCTATCCACATCCAGAGAAAGGACTGTGGGAGTAGAAATGCATTAGAAAAATCTATGATTGACCACATAGTGTGATAGGGATGTGATTAGGGTTTTGATGTTAAAGGATCACTCTACGACAAATATGAATAACATGGAAATGGGTTTTAAACAATGATGCATGTATAACCCAGTAGAAGTACTTGCCAGCTTTGGGATGGGGGGAGGAGAAAGCAGGGGAGGTGGGGATCATGAATCATGTAATCATGGAACAATATCCTAAATAAAAAAAATTTTAATTATTTACATATGTAAGACCTAGTCTTAACATGAACATTATAAAAACAAGCAGCATGCCAACCTCTGCTCTAAATTAAAACAAAACAAAACAAAACAAAACAAAAACCAATGCAACATTCCAGTTGAAGAGAATGCAGTCCCACTTAGCCAAACCTTTGGCTGAAGGTGGAAAAGGTTACATCTGCCCATCAAAGAGCAAACCAGGGAAGCTAGTAGATCAACTTGTCCATTAAGACTGTCCCCTGAAGAACCCAGCAGCTGAGCCCAGCCTGGTGGATGCTGTCCAACAGCAATGTAGCCTCCCCAGCAGAGCTGGGCAGTCACAGTCCTGTGAAGAGCCAGCCCAGCTGGTGTCCATGACCCTAAAGCTGACATTGTGAGGACTCTCCAGGGAGAGAATGGACATCCAGACCTGCAATTCCAGAGTTGCCTTAGCTATGCCTATTTCCAGGTCATGTCTTCATTCCTACTGTTTAAAATTTGCGTCCTGTCTCCCCTTCTCACCTCTATTTTGGACTTGCTTGTAGGAGAGTACCATCTGATATTTGGGGAAATGTTTTGTAACTACTATATATCTTGCTAGGATATTCAAGTAATTGCATTGACTAAAGATGTGAGTCTCCAAGATGCTTGTTAAAGAGAAGCACATTAAAGGAAGTTTGTCAGCTAGTTTTAGGAATAAAACTACCCACAGGATTATTCCTAGAACGCTGAAAGTAGTAGCAGCCAAGTCCTCTGGGTACCCAACCTCCATCACTAGAATGAAGTGTGCAAGTGAACCCTAGAAGGGGATGTTACCTATATATATATATATATATATATATATATATATATATATA
>NC_058135.1:159953609-159998367 GCF_016433145.1 Gracilinanus agilis
GTAGTAGTTCCCCTCAAACTCTCTAATTTAATTATTTTTAAAATGAATAAAAATCTGTCTTTTCTCCTTCTTATTCCTCAGTTGATTAATAAAAAAAGAGAAAATAAAAGCAAATTCCTTCTAATAAAGATGCATAGTCAAGGAAAACAAATTCCTTTATTGAATGTGTATTTATACGTAAACACATATATGTATTTTATATATAAATATATAATATAAAATTTTATATATAAATATACATATACATAAATACACAATGTAAAGATAAACAATTTGGAAAGATTTAACAATTACAATTGATAAAAATATTATCCATGATTCCATATGGTTAATGATGAAAATATGCAATCTATCTCCCAAAAAAGAGGTGACAATAGCAAAATGCATATACATATATGCACATATATATATATAAATGCATAAGTATATGTATATAAAATCTCATATACATATATAGTCTATATATTATAAAAACAGAACATGTACATATACACATAAAATGTTTACACATATGTATGTGTGTATATGATTTGTAAAATTGGGAGAATAGTAGCACCTACTTCCTAGGATACATAGATTTATACGCTCATTATAACCATAAATCTGTCATCTCTTTGTCAAACAGTAGATAATATCTTTCATGATTAAAAATGATAGAATCATGGATGATTATTAGCAGTTGTAATTTTTAAATTTTTCAAAGTTCTTTGTCTCTAAATTGTTCTTATTATATGAATTGCTCTCCTGTTTCTGCTAATTTCAGTCTTCATATGTTTATATAAATTTATATTATTGTACATCTTTCTATTAATATTACAGTATAAATTGTTCTTCTAGTTCTTGTTTCACTCTACATCAGTTCCTATGTCATTCCACACCTTTTCAAAATCATTTATTTCCTAATTTCCAATACCACAATAATAATTTTCACAGCATTTTCCACAACTTATTCAGCCATTCCTCAATTGATAGGTATCCTTTTAGATCGTAGTATTTCTGTAACCACAACAAAGTTGATATAAATATCATATTTATAGCATTTTCCTATTTCTTTTATCTCATTTTGAGAATAGTTCTAGTATTAACATAGTAAATCAAATGGATATACTTTGTGTGTGTGCATTTGTGTGTGTTTATGTATAATTCAAAATGGTTTCCCAGATTATCATATTCATTCACAGGTCTACCAGCAGTATATAAATAAACCTATTTTTCCTTAGCCCTGCCAAAAGTTATCGATTTCCCCTTTTTGTTACCTTTGCCCATATGGTAGGTGTGAAGTGAAATCTCAGAATTGCTTTAATTTGCATTTCTCTAATTAGTAGTGATTAGAAGCACTTTTCATATAGCTATAGATAACCTGGTTTTCTTCCTGTCAGTTCATATCCTTGGATCACATATCAATTGGAAAATGGCTATTTTTATTACAATTTTGAAATTACATATATTTAGAAGTGAACTCTTTATCAGAAGAACATGCTGAAATCATTTTTACCAGTTAATTGGTTAGCTTTAAATCTTAGCCTCATTGAATTTTTGTGAGAAAAAAATAATTTGATGTAATCAAAATCATCCATTTTATCTTCTTTGATCCTGTATTTTTTATCTCTATATATCTAATAGAATCTTTTACATGTTTCTTTAATTTGTTTCTTTGATTATTTATATTAAGATTTTAGATTGATTTGGAGCTTAGAGTTGATATAAGGTGCAAGATATCAGTTATTCCTATAGAGAAGGGGAAGGAGAGAAGGAAACAAGCATTTATATAAGTACCTACAATGAAGTAAAAATGCTTTACAAATTTATATATACATATAATAATACACATACATATGCATATACAAATTTACAAGAATCGTTTGATCCTTACAATAATCCTAGGAGGCAGGCACTATTATTCTCCCCATTTTACAGTTAAGAAAAGGGAGCCAAACAAGATAACTAACTAACCCAAGGTCACACAGCTAGAATCTGAGGCTACATTTGAATTTAGGCCCTTCCTGAGTTTAGGTCCAGCTCTCAAACCACTGTACCACTTAGCCTCTTTATATAGGTAATTCGTTACATTTGAGCATCCTTGTTGTTTTGCTTCATTTTAAGCGACTATCAGGGAATATGAATCGCTTTTATTGGGGTGATGGGGTGCTTCAAAATTCTATTATGAAGTGCCGTTTTCAAGGTTATAGTAACATTGTGCTTTCTGCTCTTTATTTAAAGATGCAATCGATCATGTAGGCTTGTGTGTGTGTTCTAGACAATTCAAAGATTCTTGACTTCAGAGTCAAACCCAATGCAATTAATCCCCATTGTTTTGAGATGGAACTTAAAATTTAGACAGTTCTTTCACTTATATGTGAGTCACATAAGCCATTATTTGCATCTGGTTGTATGGATGTGAGGGAAGGATCTATCCTGAATGTGACCCAAAGTATTGTGTACAGATAAAGGACCACCGGTGGGAGATTTTAATTATCTTTGGAAGTTCTTGTTGACATTTTCATTCCTGAAAATATTCATTGTGGTTGCAAAAAGCTTACCAGGCCATTTGTTTTATAGCATAAGAGATTTATTTATTCTACTTTAAAGGCGTTCATCAAAGCATTGTCTGTGGCAACTGAAAATATGTCATGCAAAATTGCATTCAGTTATCAAATGACATTAATCTAAGATTCGAGGTTACCCTGAGGTGAGAAATAAATTGAAATTGGTACTGTTTAACATGTCACATAGAGTGATGCTCTGGAAGGAATTAATAATAAATCCATTTGTGACATTGTTAGTCTTTTAAAATAGTGAAGAGTTTTGTGAACTTTAAAGCAATTAGGATTTCCAACTATCAAATTTTCACCTGTTTTGTAATTCTGTAGCATGAAATAAGGATGTTTACATGACAAGGAAATTCAAACAGGAGTCTAGAAGCAGAAAATGTGGTTTCTCATGAATTCTATCTTTAGAAACATTTATGCCTAGATAAAAGGTCTGGGTGGCATTGTGAAAAGATCTGGCTCGTTTCTGAGTTAGGAAAAGTGAGTTCTAGTTCTACCTTTGAAATATTGTTTTTGTTACCCTGAACTGTTTATTTAACCTCTCATTGTCTGAAATAGCTCTCCAAGACTTTTAAGTTAGAGAGTCACTGCCAAAATTGATCCCTACACTAATAAAATTGCAGGTCTGAATATTAAAACATAATAATAGTCAAATCTTTCTTCTAAAATTAATTTAATTTTGTAATTTTTGCATATAACCCAAGTTTAAAAGAATAAGGTGAATTATGGTATAATTGTGCACAGGTGATAATAAAAATAGTCATTTCTCTTTGTTGGCAATAGCAAAGCCAAACAAGTGAGTATCAAACCATAATTTTTAATCATTCATATGTGAACAAGAAACAGATAATAATGAAAGCTGGTTTATTTTAAAGAACTTAGAGAAAATACACAATAAAGGATAGAGGGCTGGGTTTGGATTTGACAAGACCCAAGTTCAGATTTGCCTCCAACACTCCTAACATAAGTGACTCAGGTCACTTTGTAAGACTTATTTTTACTAAGTAGCATATGATCGACCATTCATGAAAAGTTTCCTCTGTGCACAGGCACCATGTTTAGCAATGGAGAAGCAAAGAAATATTATATATATATATATATATATACTTCTTGCTTTAATAAACCTCATATTCTAAAAGGTTAGACAATAGATAAACAACTTTGTACATACAAAATATACAAAACAGATGAAGATATTCTCAGGGGAAAGATTCTAAAAGTGAGAAGGCATAGTGAAAGGGCTCTGCAGAAGGTGTGATTTCAGCAAGTCATGAAAGAAGATAGGAAAACCAGAAAACACAGAGATGGAGGGAAAACATTTTGGGCAAATGAACATCTAGTGAAAATACACTGTCAGAGCACTGAATGCATCTAAGGAATCAATGCAAGAAGGTCAGTGTGACTTATCTGTATCAGAGAATATGGAGGAAAAAGTAAAGTCTAAGGAGATTGGAAAAGTAGGAAGGTCTGAGCTGCAAAAGGCTTTAAATGTCAAATGGGATTTTATATCTCATCCTGAAAAGTAATACAGAGCAAATGGTGTCTATTATGTGGACTAGTGACATTTTTAGGATATGTTATCTGCATTGGTTGAAAGTTTCTACCACAGGAAATCTCTGTGCTAATGAAATCACAGATGCTTTGAAAGTCTTATTGAAGATTCATCATGTGATAATTGTCAGTCAGATAATCCTGGGAGAAAATTTGACAGTCTAGTTAAGACATCTCCCTCCTTTTGGACAGCCCCCCAGGTTTCAAGAAGAGATGGTACAGCTGTGACTTTCTGCCATAAGCCTAGAGCTAGGAGTTAGGAGGGACAGATCTGCAGGCAGTCAGCCTGCCTTGCCCCATGGTCTTTCACTCTTCTGGAAATAATTCTGGAAACTCCATGACTCATTTAATTTCATAGGATTCTAGGATTATCATCAGTTCAGAGGTTAAAAAGATTTTAGAGGCCAGCTAATCCAATCTCCTCATGTTATAGATGAAGAAACTGAGGTGCAAAGAATTTTAACAACTTGTCTAGTTACACAGGTAGGATATGACAAGACTGGGATTCAAACTCAAGTATCATGTCATACAAGAATGAAAGAAACTATCCATTTACCACTAAGCATAACTCCTTTCTCAGAAGTCCTTCACTAGGAGATTTGAACAAAAAATTCATGGTTGCTTAGTTTCAAGTTAGTAATATGGATGCCTTAGTGATATCCATGATGTTTGGCAAATTACAAGATATTCCCTGTGTCATAATCATCATCGTTTTATCCAATGACTAAAGCTCTTTATCCTTTTCAAATTGGTCAGGGAACTAGCTTGAAATTTGATTGATTTATTAATTCATTCTAGCTATCTAGATCTTCTGTGATTAATTGGGGTGGGGGTAGGAATAGAAGCCCACTCCTATATTGAAGGAAAGAGAACACTGGAGGGGAATTATTTGGGAGTTCATAACATTGAAAGAAAGTGAAACTAGACATGGGTAGAATGAAAAAGATTAAAAAAACAGTTTTCTATGACTTTAGAGGAAAGGTATCTATTTTTCCTTGAGCAAAAGGAAATCACTTAAGAGGGATAAATGGCTCTAAAAAATGAATACTTACTCTACAATAGCAAATAATGCCAAAAGAATGAAAGGCAAACCATATGATTCCAAGTTCGCTCTACCATCAACTTAGATTTTTAGAGGAAAAATATAAAACATAGAAAAAGAGGACTATAACCAAAGATAAATAGATATTTTTAAATAGCATGAATAGTGTAAAGATTAAATACTCAAACAAAAGCTTGAAGAAAATGCTAAAGAAATTAAGGAAGATACAAGTCTCTTGAGTTGGAAAAAACAATAAATAAATTTGATGACAAAGAAAAGAATTATACCAAGAGAATGAACTCCAAACTGGGAATGACATAAGTATTGTTAAAAAGGAATCTAGGTCCAAGATACTTGAGATAGAAAGTAAATATATTCTTCTCTAAATGGATTATAATCCCCAGTTCCTAGAACAATTATATCCTGAATACTAAAGAAGTACCTAGAGATATAAACATATGTCAATAGTCTTTTTTAACTCTTAAACACCATGAGTTTCAAAAGAGCAAAGAAGATAGATTCCAAAAAATACAGATTTTATTAATTTATTTAATTATGAATAATTATCAATAGGATTAATTATTAATCCTAAGTCCTCAAGGAAGAAAAAAATAGCAGTGACCACTGGGAACTATCATGGGTTCACTAAGAACGAATTAAAAATAACAGAGTAATAGCAAGTAGGAATATTAGACCATCACATAAAAGCACAGTATATAGAGTAGCATTCAGATTAATAGGAAATTAGACATATGGCAACATTAGCATCAAAAGTCCTTTTTAGCTATAAATGTCTCTGAAGTAACTCGCTAAATAGCTGCTTTTACATTCATCCATTAATTCTTTATATTTAAGAAAATATTTCACTTTTAACAAGTGACCACTATGCCTTTCAATTTAATTAAATTGCCTTGGAATTCTTATTTAGAGATGTGAATTCCTGACCACCTCTCTGATTTGTGTTATGTTTACTAGTCTGTTTCACCCATTTAATTATCATCTTCCCTCTTAAAGATAATAGCTTACATTTACATTGCTCTGATGGTTTACAAATTACTTCCTTTGAAAAACAAAGTGAAAGAGGTTGTAGGAATATAAATATTTCCCATTTTATAGGTGAGAAAATGAAGGGTTAGAAAGAAATTAAATTGTGTACCCCAAAGAACCGTTTGTAAGCGACAGAGTCAGAATTCAATTTCTAATGCTATGGCTACACATTCATTACCAGTCAAGGTGAAAATAGCCCCAGAAGGGGAAAATGAATTGATAATTTAATTGCCATATCTTCCAGAGAAAGAAAATCATGTATCCTTATACATCCAACCAGCTCTGCTCGCTCTTGCTAGATTGACCTGCTACCTGAAGTTCTCCTATTATCACAGCATTCTTTGGGGCCATGAAGATATTAATGTTTTCAAGTGTGTATTATCTTCAAGTGGTAGTGGAGGTCTTAAAGAAAAGAAGGAAGAAAAAAAAGATATGGAAAAGGAAGTAGGAAGGCATCAAAGACAAACCATCCATCTTCGTTCACACTTTACCCTGGTCATGGTTTTGGCTAACTCTACTCCTAGAAACAATTGTTTGTTTCTAGGAAAATATCACAGAAATCCCTTCCAAAGGATAGCGTCTCTTAAACACAAGATTCACTTCTAATCAGTATGAAGATAGGATTAATTCTCCCCTGGCCATTTTTAGATTTAATCACCAGAAGTATATACACCCCACTTATCCTTAAGTGGGAGAGGTCTGTGACCCACAAGTGCAATAGTGGATGACAAATTAGAATTGACTTACTGTTCCCTGCTCAGTCCTAAGCAAAGCGTTAGCTGTAATTGGTCCACGTAAAGTAGAAGGAAGGCACAGGAAGTGATGAAAGGAATGGTCTTTAAAAGTGGTAAGAACTTCCTGTGAGGGGGTCTTTCACTTTCAACTTGACCCTGGGGGAGCTCAGGCTGAGGACCTCAGACTGCTTTTCTATTTTCCCTTAGAACTACCATGTGGGTGAGTGAAAAAGGCTGACTCCTTTCCCTGTCTTGTTCTGGAGGTACTAACCTCTGGAGAGGCCCCTCATCCTGAAGGAAGCCTCATAGCTAAAACCTTTGCTTAATTTACCTCTGGGCCCCCTTTGCTGGGGCCTCTTAAGCTCTGCCTGGTTTGGACTGGGTCAGAGTAAATATCTACTCTATCTGATTTTCTTAATTGTACTCTTTCTCCTTTTGTAAATAAACTACCATAAAAAGTCATTTGGAATTGAATAATAATTCCTGGAGAACACACTTTTTATAAATTCAGTCCAACCCTTTTATTTTTACCCCTTACATTCTGGCCCTTACATCAGAAACTATGAAGGTTAGATTAAAGGGTGCTCAGTGTGGTATAAGGGAGTGATGTCTGCATTTTGAGTCCTAGGTCCTGAATTTGAACCCTAGCTCTGCGACTCTCTGATCTTGGTTTTCCATTTTCATTTCTCTGAGATAAGGGAGAGAAGCCCAAGAATCTCTCATGTCACTTTCAGCCTAAGACATATGACTCTAGGAAATATATAGGTCTTAAAAAAATAAACCATCATCTTAGGTGAAGATAATTTGTAAATATGAAGGAAAAATTCATGTAAATGCTATAAATTATTCCTTTTCCCTAAGATTATCATATTGATATACTGTGAAAAAGAGCATTAGAGATTATAATCAGTACCCATTAGAACTCGCTTGACAAAAATAAAGGTATTTTTAATAGAGTGAAATAATTATATTTGTGTTATTCAATAAAATTATTTCTCTAGCATTCTAGGATGGTCTAGTTCCCATGTCTATTAAATTAATTTTAGGATAGGAAAACTCAAAAGCAAGAAAGCTATTATGTGACAGACATTTATCAAAGTTTTCAGCATATGTGTACTGTTGTTTTCATACTAAATTATAAAGTTCTAAGATATGTCAAAAGCCTCTACAGTTGTTTTGTGACTTTGTATGCCCGGCCTCAGCCTGGAGCACATTTGTCCAGAGATAATAGAAATGATGACAGATCATTAAGTGCAGTAGATCAAGCATTGCCATTACAATGAAGCCCAGCATGGCAAGGTAACAACAGTTTAAGAGACTGAAAGGAAAGTCTGAACTGTCCCCAGAAGCCATTACATTAGTGAAGTTTATCTCTGCCGGTAACTCACATATGTCACCCATGGAATTACATTTACTACTAAGACAAGTCACAGTGGAGCAGTAGCAGCAGCTACTGTGGGGGTCTGCCTGCTTGTTCCCCATCTAAATCACCTAATTTTTCTCTAAGATAAAAGTCTCCTCTCATTTCCGTAGGGGACAGATTAAACATCAAGCGACAGAAGCCATTGTTTCTCTCTTTGGGATCACCTCTGGCTAGCTTACTTAGAGCCCCCTCTCTAGGAACTTTATTGCTACCTGAGTAAAAGGCAGATAAAGCCTTCATGTGGTGTTTTTTTTTTTTTTTTCTCAAAATGGAGTGCTTTCAAAACAACACGTGGGATCTTAACAGGTGAAAGGTAGAATAACTGCCCAGATTTCCTGGCATCACGCTGTATTGCCACAGATCAGCTAGGTAAGAGAGAAAAGATCCCACCTTGGATGAAAAGTGTTGGGAGCAGATGTATACTTGGGAAAGGGACGTAGGAGGTTATAAAAAAGCAATTAGGAAACCTCAAAAGAAACTAGAAAGCAGTGTTTATCAGAAGGAGTACAGACACCTATATCTTGCCTCATGGGATTAAATGGTTCCATAAAAATGCAACCATAGGCAAAACAGAGGAATGACTAATTCCTCATGCTCTCTGTGGGGGAGCACCTGAAAGATGTTAGGAAAAGTTTTGTTTATATTGTTTTAACAATATTATTTCAGAATGGAATTTTAGGTTACAATAACTAGTCTGGTTTTATTTCATAGTGTTCACTTGCCTTCACCTATTTATGGCCACGCCAGTCACCATCTTGGGAATATATTCTGACCTTATCACCTCTCATAAACTCTGCTCTCCTTCATGGTTCACTTAGGTGACACCTTCTCCACAAATTCTTTTTTTTTTTTTTTTTTTAAACGCTTACCTTCCATCTTGGAATCAATAATATATATTAGTTCTGTGGGTTTTAAAAGGTTATGCATGCTGGAGAACTCTCTCTCCCAGCATACCTCAGGGGTCCCTCCCCTCTACTTCCCGGTGTGGGGTTGGTCTTGAGTGGACCAATCCCATACTAGGGCATGGACCACGGCCCCTATTTCCTGGCATGGGACTGGTCCTGAATTGGACCAATCCTGTGCAAGGTAGAGGCCACACCTTCTACTTCCAGGCACAGGATTGGTCTATATAAGGACCAATCCTGCTCCTGGGAGGGGTCTTTGAATCTGACAAGATTGTGGCCTAATTAATTTCAGCTTGGGAACTCTGGTGGTTTTTTGATTTTTCTTTCTTTTAATAAAGTTGTATAAAGAGATCAGAGAGTCGGATAGTTTTTCTTTTTAGTCCTCACAGTTCTAAGGCAGAAGAGTGGCAAGGGCTCAATGGGAGTGAAGTCGCTTGCCCAGGGTCATACAGCTAGGAAGTATCTGAGGCCAGATTTGAACCTGGGACCTCCAAGCTCTGGGTGTGACTCTCAATTCGCTGAGCCATCCAGCTGCTTCCCCATGAATTCTTCAATGATCTAATTTTTAGGATCTTTTTATAGACTAATTATACAAATAATATAAATAAGTATGATTTCTATTGGGGTTGATTAGTTATATTTCCCCAATAAAATGTTTTCTTAAGAACTGGGAGTCTTTTTCCCCCTTTTCTTTTATTCTCCTTCATGCCTTGCACATAGCAGTTTTTTTAATCAATTAATAAACATGTATGAAGTGTCTACTATGTGGCAGACATGGTATTGAACACTAGGGATACATGCTGAGGCAAAAGATAGTGTCTACCCTCAAAAAGCCTAATATCTAATGAGGAAGGTTACATGCAAATAAACATATACCACAAGCTATATACAGGAAAAAAAATAAAGAATTAAGAGACAGAAGGTACTAGAGAAGAGGGATTGGAGAAGGATTCCAGTAAAAGATGAAATTTTACTTGAGACTTAAAGGAAGCAAGGGAAGTCAGTAAGCACTTAATACATTTTTATGAATTTTATTGAATGGCATAGGATATAACTTTAAAGGGAATTCCAAGACTTGCATTTGGATCTCCCAAGCTTGCATCATTATTAAAAATGTATTTTACATTTATTCCCATTTTGTTGTAAAATTAATAAAAATCACAATAAACATTTAAATACATAAAGAACACAAGGAACGACGGTTTCATAAGAAACTCTAAATTTCTGCATGTAACATATACTTCGTGCTTTTAAAGAAAATATTGACTAACAATGCAAATTGCTATGACCTCTGCACTTTTTAAAAAATATATTTTTCCAGCTTACATATCAATACAATTTTTAATAATCATTTTCTGATATTTTATGATCCAGCTTCTCCCCCTGCCTTCTACAACTTCCCTCCCCAGGTATTATGATATAGGTTGTATATGTTCATCATTTTGTGAAAATCACACATTATTTACACTTAGGAGAAAAATTCATTGTAGAAATAAAGTGAAGAAGGGTATGCTTCAATTTGCACACATATGCACATACTCATACACACACTCATTTGGGTACAGAAACCTTACCCCTTTGAATCAATTCTGACAGCAGTGAGTTTCAAGCATTGCCTGCCACTCCATCCCTGCATTTTCCCCTGTACCATAAAAACTCTTTTTTTACATGTCTCTTTCATGTGAGAAAATTTTCCCTATTCTATGCTTCCCTTTCCCCTTTGCCCAGTGCATTCCTTTTTTCTCACCCTTTCATTTTTTGAAGATAATTCCAACATAATTGGCTGACATCAATGCCTTTTATGTATACTCCTTCTAACTGCCCTAGTAATGATAATGTTATTAGGGGTTACATGTATCATCTTCCTATATAAGAATGTAAAGAGTTCAATGTAAAGAGTAAAAAGTTGCTTTATTACTTTTTCATGTTTACCTTTATATGATTTTATTAAGTTTTCCTATTTAAATGTCAATTTTTATGAATGTCTATTTTTATTGGGAGCACTTTGTAGTCCTCTAATTCATTAAAAATTCTTTTTATCTCCTGAAGGATTATGCTCAGTTTTGTTGGATAAATTATTACCAGCAATAATCTTAGCTCTTTTATCCACCAGAATATCATATTCTAAGCCCTCAACTTCTTTAACATAAAAACTGCTAATCTCATGTGAGCCTGACTATAACTTCTCAATATTTGAATAATTTCTTTCTAGTTCCCTACAATATTTTCTCCTTGACCTGGGGTCTATAAAATTTGACTGCATATTCCTAGAAATTTTCATTTTGGTATCTCTGTTAGGAAATGACTAGTGGATTTTTTGAATTTTTACTTTAAGTTCTTTATTTAAGATATCAGGGAAACTTTAGTCATAATTACCTAAAATATGATGTCTAGGCTCTTTTTTCTTAATCCTGGTTTCACATAGTCCAGTAATTGCTAAATTATCTCACTTTTTTTTCTTTTTTAGGCCAATTCCAATTTTCCAATGAGATATTTCACAATTTCTTCTTTATCTTCTTCTTTTAAATTCATTTTATTGTTTCTTGAAGTAACATAGACACAATACCTTCCAACTTCCCATTCTTTTTAAATAATATTCTTTTCTTCAGTGAATTTTTATATCTCTTTTCTATTTGGCCTATTCTGCTTTTAAGTGAATTATTTTCTTCTGAGGATTCCTACGTCTCTTTTATCATTAGGCCAATTATATCTCGGAAAGTGTAATCTTCTTTAATATTTTTGTGCCTCTTTTCCCCAGGCGGAAAATTCTCTTTTAATAATTTCCTTACATCACTCTCAATTCTCTTCCCACTTGTTTCTCAACTACTCGTATCTCCTTTTTTAATTCTTCCATGAATTTTTGCTGGCTATAGGTTCAGTTAGCATTTTTCTTAAAGGTTTTGCTTGGAGCTATTTTAACATCATTGTCTTCTTCTAAGTTTGTGACTAGGTCTTCCATGACATGTAGTATCTTTTTATAGCCTCATTTTTTTTTTAAATTTGGTTTGCTCATTTTTTCTAGCTTATTTCTTCTCTTTGAATTTTATATTAAAATTAGGTTCTGTTCATCTGGTGGAAGGGAGACACTATGCCATTCTTTAGACATCTTTTGCTATTTTCAGGGATAGTTCTGAGGGTCTGAAAATTTTTAGCACTTCAATTATGGTATGATCCAGGGAAAGGTGTTGGCCACTGATCTCCTAGTCTTCTCTCTGGTCTTTACCCAGGAAGAGCCCCTGCTCTTGAGTAACCACAAATACTAATGTTCCTTTTGGCCTTGGAGCTGTGTCCAGGTCCTCCCCTCTCTCAAGGACTATGAGCCAGAACAATTTATGGGCAATAGAGTTGCTGATCAGGACCAGCTTTACTAGTACCTACAAAAGGTTCCTTGTAATTTCTTTCTGATCAGTTGTCTGACACCCTTACCATCTCTGGGCTGAGAATTTCTGAAACTGCTGCTAATGGCACCTGTTCAGGTGTTATAGACCTCTCCTGGTTCTCTTAAGTTAAGGTATGACCTAGAAAAATGTCTCCCTCTGACTTTTTGTTAGATCTGCCTCTCAAAAATGTTGAGGAGTCAATGTTGTTTGGAGGGAAATATTGGGAGAGTTTAGTTGGGTCGCAGCCTGTACTCCATCATCTCGGCCCATAAAATTTTAAAAGCCCAGAAATGTATCCTACCCCCTTCCCTCAGTTTCTCTGATCTCCTACAGAAATATTTTATAGTATACAATCTTATAGCTAGGTGCTGGCTATTCATTATGTCACCAGAAAGCATTTACAGTCTGGAGTACTACCACCACTGCTAGAAGACTATCTCTCTGTAAAGGCTGAAGCAGATTTCCATTGCCTTGAGCCAATATCTTTTTGGTGTTAGAAGGAAAGAATTTGGACTGGAGAGTAGGATTGGGTTTTCTTGTAAGTCTGCATGACATCAGATCCCTGATACTGTTATTTCAGCCTTACTGCTAGTAGCATGGGGCAGGAGAGAGTTCCAAGTGAATTCAGAGTCGGTTTCATGGTTTTTTGTTGTAACTTTCTTTTGTAGTCTGGATGTCCTAAGCCATGGAGAAAGTTGATGGTTCTTTACATTTGGCATATCATTTGTTTCAGAAGGGTTTAAATCAATGAGATCTGGTTTATCATGGGATCTAAAATAAAATTCTTAATAAAAATCTAAATGTGTGAACATAGTTAACTCATTATATCTTCATAAATGCAGTTGGTTTTTTGAAATGATGAAACTGGAAGTCCCTAGTGTGGAAAGACTTTCAAAGAAATAGTCATGGGCAAAATTTGGATTGAAGGGAGAAAATGAGGTATATTTTATAAAAGGAGAAAGTGAGGAGGTATTACAACACTTCTTGCCTTGCTTCTTTAGCTCATAGTTTCACAACTTTATGTTTTTATTATTCAAGATGCTGATACATTAACAAGGTACTTCCTAATGATTGTCTCAGGTTAATTATAAAGCCTGGTCAAGAGAAACAATGAAGACCTTTTCTACCTAATCCCTCTGATTTCCCTTCCTTAAGATAAAAATCTGATCTTTCCTCCCACACTTCTTGTGTGTTTGAAATGGATCAAATCAAACAGATTTTAAAGGAAATATACCAATTCACAGTCAGAAACCTGCTATGAGTATGGCTTCTGTTTTGTTATGCAATTATAGATTCATGTCTGAATGGTAAGTCTATTAAAAAGTATTTATTAGCACAAAACAGACTGACAAAGTAGGAATTCAAGCCTCACTTTTGTAAAAGAGGAAGAAGGAGAAGGGGAGGAGGATCAGTGTAGCTAAATATTGAACACCAAAAAGCTCCTATTTTTAGAGTTTTTTCATGGCAGGGAACAATCCAAAATACCACAGATAGCACTTCCTAACTAGATTTCACACTGGATCTTATTTCCCATGCCTATAACTTTGAAAGGTAGTTTAAAATCCCTAAAGAAAACTTTGGCCCCTCATTAATTATAGTTAGAAAAGTAGGACTATTTCATTATCACATTATCTCAGCTCCATTTATGTAAACTGAACAGGCTCTTAGCCTGGTCCATATCAGATTCACATTCTTAGTTTTGCAAAAACTGAGTTTAATCTGGAGGGTGATGGGGGCACAGAATGTGTTCTGCTCATTGTTTCATGTGGCTAAAAGGATGACTATTACCTAAGCTGGTGGTGAGCCTGCAAAAGAGATGGGCTGCCTCCATGAGTCTGGGAGCTTGAGTGCATGCAAGAGGGAGGGAGCTAGAGAAGGGAAACAGTAGCAGACGCAGAAAGAATCAAAAGATTGATACTGAAAATGAATTTGTTTTGGCCATTCCACAGCATAATAATTGGAATCAGGGACACAGCTGCAATTACCACATAATCATTGTCAATGTCATGTGTAGGCAGATGGTTGCAATGTTTGGGAGAGGAGATAACACTGAATTTTTAACAAGTGACAAAAGGATTGGCATGGTGCAAACCGAATACCACTGTACTTGGCTGACACCCAGCCCAGCACCATTTGTTGTCTTTCTGCCATCTCACAGAAGGCTTACTTACATGGAAAAAAGTGGGGAAAAAGGCAGTGTTTTCTGTCTCCTAAGCACAGACAAGCAGACCCATAGAAAGAAAGAAAAGGAGCAACTTTCATAGAGCTTATAAAGTGGTTCTGCCTGCATTTTAATGTGCTTAGCATTCTGCATCCTATTGAAAGCCAGACTCCAGTGGCAGAGCCCAGTGCCTGTGCCACGCACTTAAGCAGATATACAACAAATCCTTGTTGATAAATGGATTGACATATCCCTTAGAGAATCCAGTGACTGGTTGTGTTTTCCAAGCAGCTATGTTCTTTCAACAATCATTGAGGACCTTTTATAAGGCTTTTTTCCTACATCAAAGTCAATAAAAGGGAAGATGGTGAATCCATTTCTTGAGTATCAAAGAGGTTTTATCTTGTCCCCCCCCCCATTAACTGAACCATCTAAGTGCCATCCAAGTAACAAATTTAAGACGAGCTTCTTTTAAACACTGTTGCTCCCTGAAACATCAGGCCCTCTAAGTAGAAGGTTACAGACCTTAAATAAAATATCACCAAGATTTTCTCTTTACAAGTCATGTTGATGTTTACCATAACCTTAGAGAACCTTAAATTCACTCAGTGATGGGAAATAATGAGCCACAGTGAAAAGAAAATTGCATTTTTGCATTGTTTTTGTTTTGTTTTATTTCTTCCAAGTAGCTGTGGTCTCTTTCAAGCTAAGGCAATTTGTCTAGTGCCTTCTCTAGAAATACAGAAGCAAATTGTTTGGATCAAGAGAATTGCCAAAGGCTTCATTGACTGTTCAAGAGAGAACAATAACTCAAGAAGAAAAATCTTTAGCCCTTTAATGAGTCTATTGATATGAGAAACAGTAGTGTTGCTGGAGTGTTCAGGACAATGAATTATGTTGTTATCATAGGTCAGCATTTCCATGTTTTTGTGCAATAAAAATATAATAATGGACTGCATTATTGTGTTTATTACTAGGTAATATAAATGCTGATTCTACAAACCTACTTACATGTGACCAGTAGAAGACATGAAAGAACATATATAGATATATAGCCTTTTCCAACTCTGTGTGGTTTTTGGTTGAGACTAGTAAACACTTCCCTTCTGACACTCACATAAAAAATCTAAATAAGAGACTTCAACAATATCAGTGATTCTCTATCCACGATTCATTCTTGTAACATCAAAGTTACTAGTTTGACATGTCAGCTAAATATGTTGATTCATATTTATTAGGAAATATGGAAATTATAAGAACAAAATGTTAAATGAAACTGAATTGATCTGGGAGTTTATGGATGGGGAGGTAGGAAGTAGTGAAGAGACAAATTATTAAGGAGAAAGCAGGATAATTACATTTACATTAATAATAGGGTTCTATCCTCACCTATTGAGCACACATTGACAACATGAAAATACAAAGAAATTGTGCATAGTGGGGCAGGGAGGAGGTGTTCTTTCATTCTTTTTTAATCTGGGCACCAATATTTCAGTGCTGGGCTTCCCTTTCTTTCCCAGTTTGTGGCAAAGAGCAGTCATGGTATAGTTCTAATAATCTATATATTGGGATCAGCATCTGATTTATGTAGAATGGGATGGTTCTTTTCAAGGAGGAATGAAGAAGAGTCTTGATTAATTAGATGTGGCAGATGTGAAAATGGGATTAACTCTCCTCTGTCCATTTTTATATTTAATCATCAGAAGCATATACACCCCACTTATCTTTAAGTATGAGGTGGTCTGTGACCCACTTGTGCCATAGTAGTTGACGAATCAGAATCAATTGCCCCCTGGGCAGTCCTAAGCAAAGCTATAGCTGCAATTGGTCCATGTAAAGTGTAAGGAAGGCACAGGAAGTGACAAAAGGGGGGGGGGTCTTTAAAAGTGGCAAGAAGTTCCTGTGACCAACTTTTTCACCTTTGAACTTGGCCCTGGAGGAGCTCCAGATGGGGACCTTGGACTGCTCTTGGATTTTCCCTTAGAACTATCACATGGGTGAGTAAAAAAGGCTGACTCCCTTTCCTGGCTTTTCTGGAGGTACTAGCCTATGGAGAGGCCCCTTGTCTTGGAGGAGGCCTAATAGCTAAAACCCTAATTCAATTTACCTCTGGGCCCCCTTTGCTGGGGCCTCTGAAGCCCTGCTTGGTTTGGACCAGGCTGGAGTGATTATCTACTCTCTCTCTCTGATTTTTTTGCTTTCATTTTTTGCTTTCATTCGTTTTCCTTTTATAACTAAACTACCATAAAAAGTCATCCTGACTTAAATAATATATTTTTGGCAATCACATTTTTATATTTAGTACAACCTTTAATTTTAACCCTTACACAGGATAATTGAGAAATTGAGGTGCATTTAAAAAGCAATTTTTTAGTCTAGTACTGTTTCCTGGTTTTGTTACATTCATTATCTGGGACTTCTTCTTGGGGAGAGACTGTAGTGAGAACTACTGTAAAAGGACAGGTTCTCTCTCCCTGAGGCTAAAATGTGACTGCATACAGTCCTTATTTCTTTCTTTTGGGTGTGTTCTTTTCTTTTAGGTAAAGAGTTTGGAGGCTACAACATGGTGTCCTTCCTTCTGACCTCAATATGTCAGAAAAGTCATGCAAAAGTAAAGGCATCAAAGGATCAAATCCATATTGGTTTTCCAGCAAGCTCAAAGTCAGTACCTCATGGTATAACCAATGATCTTCCAGACCCAAATCAAGTGGTAGCTGAGTCAGGACACTTAGGGCTAATGCTGCATTTTACATGGACTTGGTAGAAGTGGTGTGTAAAAACTTTAATAAGTTTGAGCCCACTATCCCCAGCGGAAGAAGTGCTTTATTTGAGAGTATGGTGGTAGGGAAATTTTTGTTGCCATGCTATGCTCAAGCTAATTTTTCCTTTATTTAAAAAAAAAAAAGAGTATTGAGTTCCTTTTCCATAATCAAAGTAGGAGAATTTAAAGAATTGATTTGAAGTCAGGTGACCCGAATTAAGTCCATAGACTGTCATTTCCTGTTTGGGTAGCATTAAGTAAGTCACTTAAACTCTCTACCATTCAGATTTCTAAGATGTAAATGTATGGCTTATTCAGACTTCTACTTCGACTGAGTTTGACATTTTAATATCACCTACTTCTTATAAGTAGATTTAATAATAAATTCCTTACATTGTAGATGTTGCAATGAAGAGAGTGTAAAGCCTGGAATCAGGAAGACTCATCATCCTGAATTCAAATATGGCCTCAAACACTTACTAGCTATGTGAACATGGCCAAGTCACTTAAACCCCTTTACTTTAATTTCCTCTACTTTAAAATGAGCTGGAAAAGGAAATGGCAAACTATCCAGTATCTTTGCCAAGAAAACCCAAAATAAGGTCACCAAAGTCATACAGGGCTCAAAAAGACTCATCAACCTCTAACATAGAGACATTTAATAACTATCTACATATTCCATATGGAAATTTTGAACTACGCATTTTAAAACATGACAAAAATAAACATTATATTTACTTGCTTTTGATACCGTCCATATGAAACAAGAAAAAGGAAAAATATTCCACAAAATTAATGAAACCTCAGTAAACATTAAAAAAACATTTTAAAGTTGATTTTTTCTAAAGTCAGAACCCTTTAAGCTTTAAGTATAGTCAATGGCATTACAAATCAGTATCATTTAAAGCTATTGATAGATTTGCATGTAAATAATAATTGGCATCAGACATGAAAGGCAAAAAAAAAAAAATAAAGATGTCCTTCAGTGATTAAATGCATTTACAAAAAGTCTTCCCTAGTTTTTGCTCTAAAATAAACAAATACATTTTATGAGAATATTCTGGACTCCAAGTATGGCTATGCCCACTAAAGGAAAAAAGGAAAAATGCTTCCTTCTCCTTTTCAATTATAAATCTGACTACATTCAAGTAGTTCCTTATTTGTTAATGTCATTAGAACTTCAAAATAAAAGCTGAGCTTTAGCTTTTCTCTTTTTATCGATATAATAAATATGTTCCTAAGAAGTCAGTTTAAATTCATTTTTCCTCTTAAATGAAAGCATTTAACATGTACTAGTAGAGGTCATGATTTAAAAGAACCTATAGAAAATCCCATAAGAAAGTGAAGGATTCTTTCTAGAAATGTTAGTTAGGCAGGTATGTATGTATTGTGTGTTTGTGTTTGTGTGTGTGTGTGTGTGTGTGTGTGTGTTGCTCCTTTTTTTCAAATTGTGAAAAAACAAAATGATGGTATATAACAACTATTTAAAAAATACATCATATTCAAATTATAAACACAGCCTTAAAGTTTAAGCAATCATGCTTAAAAAAAAAGTTGTAATATTTGGGAACAAGTTATTGGTTTTCTCACCAAAAGGCCAGAGTAATAACATACTTTTCTTTATATGTAGGTAGATAGGTAGATAGATATAGATTCAAATTTGTGAACACCATTGAAAGGACCTCCTATTGTGGAAATTTCCTTCATCAATGCGATCTAGATCATCAACATACAAAATTTATATTCTTAGATGCATGGGGCACTAAAAATTTAAGTGGCATTGCCTCAAGACACACAGTCAGAAGGTATCAGTGGTGGGGCTTCTGAGGTCTTCCTGACTCCAATGCTGGCTCTCTATCCATTATGCTACAGTTCCCTATGTATCTGGTTTTTAAATTATAATTTTTTGAATATAGTTTTTTCTTAAATTGAAGCCAACATATTCCATAGTAGGTGATTTATTTTCTTTGAATCTGCACAACAGCAGTTGAAATATTAAGAATGCTCTAAAAACCTCTATGAGAAAAGCAAAGGGATATAGATTCAGTAAATAGTCATTAGAAATACATGACTCTTGGAGTTAATGCAAAACAAAGGAGCCTAGGGTTATAGCATTTGTAAATAATACACATTAAAACTCATGGGTAAGCTGTTCATCAATACAGAATAGTTACAAACATCATTTGATATCTTGGTTTTGAGTTTTGGCTTTGTTTTGATATTTTTGGCTGATAGAGGAAATAATTCAATGGCCTAGGCATTCATTTGATTAATCCCAATGTCTACATCCCTTAAATTTTTTAGTTTAAATTGGAATATCATGATCTCATTTGAAGAAAATATACATTGGTCCTTCTTATTTGATAGAGAGAAGAAATAAGATGGAGACATATTCAGGATTATCTCAATTTGCCCAAAGAAACCTACATCATCATTCTCTTAGCTAACATTTATATACCATTTTAAGGTTTACAAAAGCTTTTTTGTTTACAAATAAGTAAGGTTTACAGATATCTTATTTTGTTTTGTTTGAGTCAGACATCCTGAAATGAATTCCAAGGACAAAGTAGCACATTAAGTAGTTAAATGGTTGTTTCAAAACTTTTCCAACCTCAAATTGCCAAATTGTTCCATATAAAGCAGACTTTCAGTCCTGCCTGGTTTCTAGTCTCCTTTGGGAAGAGTAGAATCACCATCCATCAGGTTTCAGCCTATCTCTTCCCTTAAAGAAAAGGTATATCACCATTTCTTCAGTTCCCAGAACTTTGCTTATCACCTGAGCTCTTCTTTGTTTTAACCCAATACCACTTTGAAGTCAAGTTTCACCAGGAGCTCGTTATCTTCAAAGATTATAAAATTCCCCTGGAGGCATACCCTGCACATTCTAATGATTCTGAATCCCATAATTTCATTATTCAAAACCTATTTTCTATCTCCTACTGCTGAATTCCTTATTCATATTTGCCTCCACATCCTCTCCACCCACTTCATGGTCCATTCTAAGACAATCCATTACTTCCAGGTATTCCCTGAAATGCTGGGTCCATAGGCAAATAAATGTTTTGTTTTGTTTTTTTATCTTTTCCTTTCCCATTCATTCCATCTTCTGGCTCTCACTAAGACTTGGATGCCTCCTGATGGCAATGACTCTTTAGCTTCCCTTTTCAGCACTGGTTGCACTGTCACTCATTCCTCATGTACTGGCCAAAGTAGGAGAGCTTGAGTACTCCTAGTTCCTCATTGTCACTTCCAAGTTCTTCTACCACTTTACTCTGTACTCTCTCCTCTTTTAAGGTTCACTCAATCATTACCAAACGCCCAATCAAAATTTTGGTAGCATTGTCTATGGAACTCTAGGACAACCTCTTTCTTTCTTCAATGAGTTAAGTTCCTAGTCCATGGTATTCTATTCTCTTATTCTTCAATTCTTGTCCTGGTAGTATGGGACTGCCAAATATAAATGGATACTTCTTCAAATACTATAAACTCACAGTTCTTCAACTTGCTTATTTTACATGAACTATTCTTCCACTCCACAAAACTCCACACAAAGATGGTCATATTTTGATCTTGTTATAATCCAGTCATACTATTTCCATGTTTATAAGCTCTGAAATTCCCTTATCTAGTCACAGTATGTTGTCATTCTACTTCTTCTCCTGCCTTATAATCCCAAACTCTGATTTTCATCCTCCCTTTAACCTCCTTTCCCTTCATTCCTTAGTCATTTCCCAGGTAGTCAACCCTACATTAATTATACTTTCCTCCTTTTCGCATCTTGATCTCCTGGTGAATCCTCTCCACTGGCCTTTTCTCTTGAGTTTATTGACCCCTTCATTTATTATCAATTTTCCCCTGCCAAGTCTCAGACTTCTCTCATTCCCACTAGCTTCTATCTTACCTCCCTCACATTTGCTTCTCAACAAATCTGAAGACAATCAAGAAACTGCTGACTGGTCTGCTACAAATTTATGCTGCTTAACAGTCAAGTCCCCTCTTCTCCAAGACAATCCTTTTACATCCTCCTAATTAATTCAGCATCCTTCTTAACCAAAATGGTTTGTCCAAATCTTTTCACCCCCCCATAAAACCATTCATGGCTTCCCTCCCTTTTGCTGCTGAGATGCTTGCCTCATATTTTTTTTTAATTGAGATCATTCACTGAGAGCTCCTTTTTCTCTTCATCTCATATCATTCAGATTCCTTCTTCCATTATATCTTCCTTCACTCTGGTCTCACGTGAGAATATGGCACCTCTCCTTTCCAAACACACCCCCATTCCTACATAAGTTATCTCATTCTATTCTGTCTTCTCCAGAACATTGTCCCCTTTACCAACCCTACTGTTATTTTTCTTAAGTCTCTGCCTATTTACTATTTCCCTAATGCTACAAACATGCCCATATCTCCCTCAGTCATCAAAAATTTCTTCCTCTGTTGCCACTATATTCCCATAGTCTCCCTTTTGCAATTAACCTCTTTCTGTGGATGTTTTTACTTCCTCTCTTTTCCTCACTTTCTTCTTAATTCTCTTTACAGACTAGTTTCCAACTTCATCATTTAGCTAAAACTGCTCTCAGTAAAGTTATTAACAATTTCATAAATGCCTAATCATAATGTCATTTCTCAATCCTGTTCCTAAAACAATGCAATCTTTAACACTACCATCTTTTCCTTAAAACTCTCTTCTATCTTGGTTTTCATGACACAACTCCCTCTTGATTCTTCTCCTTTCTAAACATTCCTCATTCTTCTTTGTTAGATATTCATCTTATTCTTGACCAATATTAACTTGGAAAAAATACAGAACTATTAAATAGTCAGAAAAACCAAGTCTTTAAGCAGGAGAGGGATAGTTCAATATTTAGGCCTCCACTCAGAGTCACACACCCAAAACCACACAGAGCTCTGACACTCTGGTGGCACACTATCCCTGGGAGTACCACCAGGCAAAATGATAGCTCAGAAACACCATGAAAATTGGGGAATTTATATATGTCTTGGGGAACTGGGAATAAGGGAGTATAGTTGATTGGCTTTACAATGGCTACAAAGAAATGAGAAGTCCAAGACAGGATTATCAGGGAAAGACTAATGCTTTACAATGGACACAAAAGGGAAAGATCCAGCCAAGGGCTACCATTGACACAATGGGAGAACCTAGCAGGACAAAAAGGATACTTAACATCTGATGGAGTCTGCTAGTCCCACCTAAAGTACTTTAAGTTCTATTGTTAGCCTGAAACTCCTGAGTCTGGGATCTGGAGAAACTTTCATGAGACAAGATCAAACTTGGGGGTCTTCAGATATTAAGTTCCTATGAACTTGGGGTTTCTAGATTCCATGTCGACACCAGATAACCCTAGAATTGTGTCCTAGGCCCGTTTTTCTCGTTTATACTATTTTCTTTGATGATCTCATCAGATTCCATAGGTTTAATGATCTTTTCTCTGCTGATAGTTCTGAAATCTACTTATTTAGCCCCTACCTTCTCTGCTGAAATCCAGGCTCACATCTATAGCTGTCTATTGGACATCTAAAACTAAAACTAAAGCTGTCTATTGGACATCTAAAACTAAAGACATTCACTTGTTATTGCTATTATTGTTCAGTGTTTTTAGTTGCATTCTATTCTCTATGACCCCATTTGAGATTTTCATGGGAAAGATACTGGAGTAGTTTGCCATTTCTTTCTCCAATTCATTTTATGGATGAGAAACCTAAGGTAAAGAGGGTTAAATGACTTTTCCAGAGTCACAGAGCAAGGAAGTGTCAGGGGCCAGATTTGAATTTGGAAAGATGTATCCCTTATTGCAGAACGAACACTCTATCCTCTGTGCCACCTAGCTGCCCACAAATCTTCTAAATTTCTTCAAATCAACATGTGAAAATTGAACTGATTATCTTTCTTCCCAAGCAATCCCTTCATCTTAATTTCCTTATCACTAATTAGGAGGGTACATCCCAGTTGCCTGGGCTCACAATTTAGTGGCCCATCTCAGTCTCCTCCACCACCTATGCAGTCTGTTGCTATGATCTATCAATTTTACCTTTGTAGCATCTCTCACAGATGCCTCCTCTCTTTTGACTATTAGAACCCCAGTGTAGACCCTCAGCACCAGAAAAAACCCATTGTATCTCCCTGCTTCAACTCTCTCTCCATTTAAGACCAAAATCCATTCATTTTCAAAGTGTAAGTTTGACCATCTCACTCCCACACTCAATAAACTCCAGTAGTTCCATAACCTCCATAACCAAACATAATATCCTCTAGTTGGCATTTAGAGTCCTTCATAACCTGCCCCATACATACCTTCCCAGTCTTCTTACACCATACGCTTATCTCCCACCATGTAACAACAATAACAAGAATACTTTTTATATAATGCTGATCATGTACCAGGCTCTGACCTAAGCATTTTAAAATGATTATCTCATTTAATTCTCACAGTAACCCTGGGGAGTAGGTGCTATTATTACTCCCATTTTACAGATGAGGAATCTTAGATTGAATGACTTGCAGAATGCAACACAGCTAGTAAATATTTGAGGCTGGTTTTGAAGTCAAGTTTTCCCAAATCTAGTCACAGCTCTCTATCCACTGTGCCACCTAGTTGCCCTGCATTGTGAAATAAAAGGAAGAAAGCAGTTTGGTGAAAGATATTGCTTCTGAAATTGAGAATAAAAATTTCTGGCTGGGTAAATAAAAGTATGAGGCAAGTAACAGCTAGACAGACTTGCAGGACATATGATCATGAAGAAGAAACATTGGACCACTATATCCAGTTCAAATTATCCATAATGGAAGAAGTTGGACTAAGTAATCTCTAAAGCACTCTTTAAGTCCAAATTTCTATGACTATGATTCTGCCATATTCCAGGTGGATGGTAATGAAGGTCTACATGAAGATTATATATTTTGGAACAGAGAGGAAGGAATAAGCTCAGGTTACCTTAGAGACAGTAGACTTACAAGTCCCTAATATTTTATTAACATTTTAGCCAACCTTTTAAAATTAAATTAAAATTTTTACTTCCTTGGACTTATACAAGCTCCAAAAAAGTATAACACAGTGGGGAAATGTACTCAGTTTAACATGCAATCTCTTTCAACCTATTATACTCTATAATAAGACATTTTTTAAAAAAAACCCTGCAAAACCTATTGGTAGTCAGCTATTATAGATTTTCATGTATTTTACATTAGTAATTATTACAATACTCTGTTTTAATGTTAAAGCATTTTTTGCTGATAATAATCTAAGCAACCTGAGCCACCCAGGAATGTGAAAAGAATTTCACTAATTACTTTGGATTTCATTGACTTAAAAAAAATAAAAAGTAAAGGTCAGGTCTCAAAGCTCCTAGACAGGATATGTAAGACTTAGCTTCTGGTGAATTTCACTCATTTTTGAATTAACCTATAAAAAATTAAATCAATTTCACTATGTTAGGAAATAAATGCAGGGTAAGTGTCAATGGCTAATTTAACACTCCACTCCCAGTTTGTTTCGAAAAGACTTGGCAGTTTAAGAATATGAGATGTCAAAATACGGACACAATTTAGCACCTATCACAGCACTGGAGAATAATAAGGAGAGCTGGCATTTATACAAGGCATTAGGGTACACAAAGTGCTTTATATGCATTATCTTATTCTAGCCTCATGACAACTCTGTGAGGAAATACTTCACAAGAATTACTTCACTTGTTTTAAAGAGAAGAAGCTGATGCTCAAAGTGGTTAAATGATCAGACAAAGGTCACATAACTACTAAGGTCAAAGCAAAATTTGAACTCAATTCTTCTAAAATGGAAGGTCAGCATTTGATTTCATTATGCTTCATTAACTCCAATTATGTGTGATCACTGATAAGTACATAAGGCAATAGACCATGAATCAGAAAATCTATGTGTTTCAGTTATTCATTTTCTCTGTGACACAACAAAAAAGCTCCCCTCCAACACACACACACACACACACACACACACACACACACACACACTTTTTAAAAACTAAAAACTGTGGAAGGGAATTTGAGTTTCATGTGTTCAGACCAGATGTTTTCCTTTTAGTCACTCTACTTACAATCTTGAGCTGTAACATGCATATATACACACCTACACACAAACACAAACATATAAACACACAAATCTCAAAAGATTGCAAAATATAGGATATTTATTTAATCAGTGATAAAGAATGTCCAACTTTGACACTGGCTGCTTAACCCTAAGTACTTAAACTCTTAGTACTCTAGGCAACTCCTTGAGATTATAAATTGCTGATAATATTGCCAGCCTTCACTGATAAAAACAAAGTTCTTACTGAGATCTCTTTACAACAAAATCACAGATCTATACCTTATTTTTAAGGCTAAGAAATAGAAATAATGTGACATGGTGGGAAAACAACTGATCTCAATCAGGAAGACTAGTATTTTTATTTTATCTCTAATACATAGGTAACTATGGGCAAGCAAATGAACATCACAGTGTCCCAACCAACCCTCAAAGATGCTAAATTTAAAGTCCATCTATACTGGTAAAGGCCATTTTGTCATCAGAATTCCTCGTACCAATGAAATTATAGGTCCATTCCTTTCACCTCTGAGAACTAATAAGCATAATACCTTCCTAGGAAATATATCTCATTACAAATCTGTATATCCTCAGGCCATAACTCATATTCAGTAAGAATACTGTTCTTCAATTGTGTTCAACTCTTCTGGACCCTGTGGATTATGCCATACATGGAGTTTTCTTGGCAAAGATATTACAATGGTTAACCATTTCTTCTTCCAGTAGATTAAAATAAACAAAGGTTAAGTGACTTGTACAGCATTACAAAGCTAGAAAGTTTCTGAGGCCATATTTAATTTGGAATCTTCTTGACTCCAGGTCCAGTGCTCTATCCCTGAGTCACCTCCCTGCCTGCAATAAGAATATGATTGTTAGCGATAATTAAAATGTTTAGCAACTCGTTTCAGTGTTTGTTGTGTCTAAAAACTGATCAACTCATGACTGATCTGCTGGTAATGAGTCTTTCTGCATTACCTATTTAGAAAGATGCAGAGAAAAGAGATAGTGTTTTGCCAAGACTATTCTCAAAGACTTCTCATCTTGATAGAATTTTCCATAGTGAGCACTTCATTGATAGTCTTCAAGAACCCATCTAGATAATTCCATACCAGCACTCTTAATACATGAAGTCAGGAAGAAAAAGGTAGAATTTACAAAATGTATATGAAATCACATCCATGCTTCCAGTCTATCTAAACTCAGTCCATCTCACAATTTGGCTGTCAAATGATGTTCTAGCCATGCCACTTGCCCCATTCAATAAAATCTAGTGACTCTTTCTTATTTTCTGGATCAAATACAAAATCATCTGTTTGGTTTTTGAAGCCCTTAATAATCTGGTTCCTTTCTACCTTGTTAATATCCTTACACATTACCACCTTCTCGAGTATTCTTTGATCCAATGACATGAGCCTCTTTGATAGTCATTGAATATGAAATGCAATCTCAAAAATGAGCCTTTTCACTGGATTATTCCATGTCTTGAACTCATTCTCTCTTAATCTACCTCATGGCTTTTCTGGTTTACTTTACAAACAAAAAGGGAAGAAAAAGAAAGGAAAGGAAAGGAAAGGAAAGGAAAGAAAAAAGGAAAAGAAATGAAGAGAAAAGGAAAGACCTCTTATTTTAGAATCAATACTGGGTTTTGGTTTCAAGTCAGAGAGTGGTTAAGAAACTTGTCCTAGGATCAGACAGCTAGGAAGTGTCTGAGGCCAGATTCAAAGCCATAACCTGGTTCTCTAATCATTGAGTCACCTGATTGACTCGAAAAGTTCTATTTTCCTTAAGAAACATTCCCAGGGGCAGCTGGGTAGCTCAGTGGGTTGAGGACCAGTCCTAGAGACAGGAGGTCCTAGGTTCAAATCTGTACTGAGACACTTCTCAGTGGTGTGACCCTGGGCAAGTCACTTGACCCCCATTGCCTACCCTTACCACTCTTCTGCCTTGGAGAAAATACACAGTATTGATTCTAAGAGGGAAGGTAAGGGTTTAAAAAAAAAACAACAATCATTCCTAGTATCCTTATTCTTTGAATATTTCCTTAGAGATAATCTTTAATTTATCCTCAGTGTTTTATTTGCATATAGTGTCTACAAGTTGTCTATTTGAGATAATGAGATTAAATCTACCTTGCCCATTTTTAGATTTAATGAGATTAAATCTACCCTGCCCATTTTTAGATTTAATCACCAAAGGTGAAAACATCCACTTAACTCACAAGTTGGGAGGTCTGTGACCCATGTGTGCTAGAGTGAGTGAAAAACCAGAATTACTGACTGCCTCCTCAGCAGTTCTAAGAAAAGTGTCTGTTGTGATTGGACATGTAAACCAAGAGTAAGGGACAGTAAGTGATGCAAAAGAAGCCCCTTTAAAAGAGAGTACAGTGAGCAGTGAGTCTATCTTCTGGTTCATGTCTTGGATATAAAGGAGCTTTTCTTGTTCTGGACCTGGGACCCTGAGACCTTGGTGAAACTGTTCTTAAATCTTTCCTTTGGAATTCCACGTGGTGAGTGTAAAGACTGAATCTTCCTTAACTTCTCGTAAGGAACTTCCTTTTCAAAGATATTCTGTGACTGAAGCTTTTGCTTCATTGGCCTCTGGGGCCCTTCAGGCCCCTGGCCATCTGACTTTCCAGCCTTGGGCTCAAGGCTGAATCTCCCTCAGCTGAGAGTGAATTAAATCTGCCTGGGTTAAACTAGGGGATCAGAGTGAATTAACTAGTGCCTTAGGTTGCTTATCCTATCTTATCCTCACTCTAATTTTCTTACTTTTTCTTTCTATTTTCATTTGTAAATTAAGTTCCATAAAGGTCAATTTGACTTGAGGTTATTCTTGAATTGGGGATTGATAACTATTCAATTCCCTGGTGACCAAACTTTTTAATATTCACCCAATCAAAACCCCTTTTTACCTCTTACAATACCCTTCTAGACTATGAGTTCCTTGAGAGCAGGGATTGCTTTTTTTTTTCTCCCTGAGGGATAATGTTTTTGTTTGTAACCCCAGTAAAGTAGCAAAGTACCTGACACATAATAAATTTAATAAGTTTAATAGAATTAAATTAGTAAATTTAATAATGTTTAATAAATAGTTATTGACTGACTGACAGTGACATTTTAGTAAATATTTCAGAATAGACTATGTATATATTGAGATCATCCCTGCCTGATAGAAACACAGTGATGGAAGATCAATATGAAGGTAGTAGTGGAAGGTATGAGGGTAAATTAGATTATCTAAGGAAAGAATGTAGTAAAAAAAGAGAGATTTAGTGAACCTAAGTTGGGAATAGGAGGAATAGCACAGTGAAGAAAAAAGTGATAAATCAGTTTAAGAAGAAGGATGAGAAATAAGCATTGCTGTCTAAAGTGGAAAAGACAGAACAATCACTAGTAGGCAGTCAACAATAGGGTCAGTAACTGCAGAAATAATAAGGAAGAGGAAAGAAAACAGGTCATTGGATGTAGTGATTCAAAAGAGACTTCATTTATAACAAAAAACTTTGACAGGGGTCTAATTACTCAAATATACAAGGAGTTAAATCAATTGTATAAAAAATCAAGCCATTCCCCAATTGAAAAATGGGCAAGAGACATGAATAGGCAATTTTCAGGTAAAGAAATCAAAAGTATCAATAAGCACATGAGAAAGTGTTCTAAATCTCTAATAATTAGAGAAATGCAAATCAAAACAACTCTGAGGTATCACCTCACACCTAGCAGATTGGCTAAAATGAAAGAAGGGGAGAGTAATGAATGTTGGAGGGGATGTGGCAAAATTGGGACATTAATACATTGCTGGTGGAGTTGTGAAATGATACAACCATTCTGGCTGGCAATATGGAACTATGCTCAAAGGGCTATAAAAGAATGCCTGCCCTTTGATCCAGCCATACCATTGTTGGGTTTGTACCCCAAAGAGATCATAGATAAACAGACTTGTACGAAAATATTTATAGCTGCGCTTTCTGTGGTGGCAACAAATTGGAAAAGGAGGGTATGTCCTTCAATTAGGGAATGGCTGAACAAACTGTGGTATATGCTGGTAATGGAATACTATTGTGCTAAAAGGGATAATAAACTGGAGGAGTTCCAGGTGAATTGGAAAGACCTCCAGGAACGGATGCAGAGTGAAAGGAGCAGAGCCAGAAGAACATTGTACACAGACTGATATACTGTGGTAAAATAGAATGTAATGGGCTTCTGTACCAGCAACAATGTAATGACACAAGACAACTCTGAGGGATTTATGGTAAAGATGCTACCCACATTCAGAGGAAGGACTGCAGGAGAGGAAACATAGAAGATAAACAATTGCTTGAATGCAGGGGCTGAGGTGGACATGATTGGGGATGTGGACTCGAAACTACCACACCAATGGAACTAACAACAATTTGGAAATAGGCACTGAACAAGGACACATGTTACAACCAGTGGAAATGTGTGTCGGCTATGGGTGGGGGAAATGAGGGGGGTGAAGGGGAAAGTAGGGGCATGAAGCATGTAACCATGTTAAAAATGAATATTAATAAATGTTTAAAAAATAAAAAAAAGAGATTTCAGATAAAGTTGTGTTGGTCAAATGGTAAGGCAGAAGTTTGCACAGAAGATGAAGTAGAGGAACCAGATATAGACAGTATTTTCAACAATTTTAATGAAGAAAAATTGGGAAGGGACTAGAATGTGGTCTAAGGGTCAAAGGATCAAAATTTGTGTTTTTTGTTTCTGCTTGCTTTTTTGTTTGTTTAGGAGCTCTAGTTTATTTGCCTGCAGGGAGAAAGGAAAAAGTAGTCATTGAATTTCTGAATAGGAAGAAAGGATGACAGCTGGATCTAGAAATCTATGAGAATTATGGATCTAGAGGAGAAATGAATATATGTAAATGGATTAGTCTGAATGAAGAATAAGGTTATTTATTCCAAAAGAGAAAGAGGAGAAATTAGATGATACTACTTAGACATTCAGAAGAACAAAAACAAGGGAGGGTATAGGAGAGTTTGCCAAGTGGCTTCTATCTTCTTAATAAATTAAAGTGTTGGTTGTTTCTTTTTGGTGTGGGTTGTTAAATAAGGCTGGTGGAGAGATTAAAGGAAAAAAGAATTGAAATGAAGGACTACCAGAGAGTATTTGATGCTGGTATGTGTAGAGACAAGATTATTTGTTTTTTTTTTTTTCAAGCTATCTAAGTGATTAGTAATGCATTTATTGCAAAGGTTGTTTACTCAGGGTTCATAGAATCCCAAGTCTATGAACACTAATCTCTAATAAAAATGTAGCATTTTTTCTTTCATTTTTTAAAAATTCTTTGAAGACATCCTTAGGTTTCACCAAACCATCAAATAATTCATAAATGAAAAAAGTTAAGAACTTCTGATATGTAATATCAATTTATAGTGAGTGAAGTTAACTCAATGTTGTGATTTTTCTTCAGCAATACTCTGTCAGCCTGTAGTAGAACCATAGAAATTGAATGGTGGAGGCTGCTCAAGAATTAGAATTTATAGACCAGGAATAATGAAAGACCAAAGTGAAAGGGGTACCATTAGACTGAATTTCTTTCATTTTGGTCTGGGATGAATGAGTAAAATGATTTAGATACACAAACACATACAAATGACAGTTTCAGAAATGAAATTATAAATGTGGTGTTTATTGTACCACTTGTCTTAATGTAGCCAATAGATCAACAGGGGGCCAAACATTACCATTAAGCAATATTAGTGTATTTGGATTTAATTTACCATCTCCTCATCCTCAAACCAGCTCATTGAGCATATCAGATTCCAGATCTCTTACCAATTGTCAATGATCACGGGTAAATAAATTTTCCATGAAAAGTTAGTAGAAGTGATTGCCAGAAGAAACTTTCCCTCTAATTTAATGATTGAAATTCCTTCTCAATAATCATCTGGCTAACCTCTTGCTATCTTGTTATTCCTTCCAGAAAGAGTGATATGTGGTTGTTTTCTATAGATGTTCATTTTGATTCACTTTTCAGCCCTCAACAGAAACATTAAAGCATCTGACATTAGATAAAGACTAATGAAAGGGGCAAATGATGCCAAAGTGGGAGAAAGAGATGGGAAGATAAGAAGAGTTTAAAGGGCAAAGCCCCCAAAAGTGAGAGATGGTGCGACTGAATGAGAAACAGACAAATAATAGGAGGTTCTAAGAGAACTATTTGAAAATAAAAGCCCTTGAAAGCAATATAATTTCTACAGGGATAATGTGTAAGTATTTTAGCAATTGGCTAATTCAGCGTGAAGAAAAATCATTGAAGTTGAGGAGTTCAAAATAATAAGATGTCAGATTTGTAGATGGTGACAATGAAATATCAATTCCCTGAGAATGATAGCAGGGGATTGAGTAGAGAAGAATGATGTGAGTCAGGTGTTAAAATCACTGAGAGAGTTTACCTAGTGATACACAGTTAAAACCAATAAGGGTATAGAAAGGATGGTACATACAAATGCAATCAAGCTCAAAAGATGAAAGTTCATTGAGGTAGAGAGAAATGGAATGATCCAAAAGATTTAGTAGGAAGGAATGTTCCTGATCCTGTCCCTTGTTAAGGGGAGTGAACAATTATTATATCCAGTGAGGATGAATGCAAAAGTATGGTAGCTCTAAGTTTAGGGGAGAGCCAAAATACTATGAAGTTAAAAAAAGTAGTAGAGATATTACTTGAAAAGGGGAGTTTATCGATAATAAAGTAAGTACTCTAAAAGGAAAACAAAATGGGTTAGGAGATAAGTGAATCTGATTGGAGTAGTTTTAGAGAGAAGTAAAAAGAAGGAGAGATTAAGTGAGAAAAAGAGAAAAGGAGAAAAGAGAAGAGAAAATGAAAGAAATGAAAAGTAAATAAAACAATATTGTCCTTTTACCACTACCCTCTTTCCCCCACCAATAGCTGATTTTAAGCAGAATGGCCTCTCTTTATATTATTTTCCTAGTCTGAATATCTTGGGAGAGATCTAGGATTAAAAGTAATTTAGTTTACATGAAATCAATGCTAGTAATAGTCCTAACAACTTATTGAATACAATCCTCGTCTGATCTAAAAGAAAGAAAAAGAAAACACATAAATGGAATCAAATCATCCAAATTTAGTTTCAACATGTTACTCCAAAACATTTCAATAAGAGTAATTTATACTATTTTTTTTTCTTTGGGATCTGGGGCATGAATCAATCTTTGCTTAAAAAAGAATATAGCTCAAGCCCATGCATTGCAAATAGAAGATTCCCATCTGTCTCATTACTAAAAGCAGATGCTGACTGTGACATAACATATATAAGCCATAGCACTGGCATATTAGAATGAACAAAAAAATTAGTCAAGAAGCACTTGGTTTATTATATTATTGGGGCCATATTAAATATGAAGTCATAATTAAGTCAACTCTCTAAGAAAAGAAATGAGAGTAAAGGCATTTTGAAAAAGAATTTTCACTTCCTTTCTAGATCCCATAAAACCATTAACATCTATCTGTAATGGAAGCCCATACAATTGTGTATTAATAATCTTCTAATCTAAAGAACTGTTCCAATCTCTCTTTTCTACCCCCTCATCAAAATTCCAAGTAGCTAAATATGTCAAATCTTAATCAGATATAGTGATAAATTTATATAATCATGAAATAATTTTAAAGCAAATCCTTAAATTTTTTTAAATTAATTGGAATACTTCATTCCTCCAAATATTCTGGATAAAATGGAATATATGGTCTATCATAGAAAAGAGAAACACATACACATACTTAAACTACATGCTACTTAATTCTGGGTTTACATGGATTTCTGGATCCTGTGTGTCATGAAACAGGTAAATGACAATGTAATAAAAAAGAAGAGTAATAAAACATTTAAACAGTTTAACTAACTAAATGAAAATATAAAGAACTAAGTACTTTTCCTTAGATCTACTCTTATTATACCTAATCAATTTTTGAGGCTAATTTTAGGTGCTAGGGTTCATTGGTTTTGTCCACTTTCTTTTCTGTTAGAGAAGAGGAGATTATAGGTGAATGGAAGAAGAAAAAAATTATATGGCTATAATGCCTCAAAGTAAGAAAAGAATAGAAAAGCCAGAAGAAATAAGAGACAAACAGAGAAGCTTTGAGAGGTACTTGGCAAACTGATTAATAAATTGGAGCAGTCCAATAGTGTCTTGTATGTAAGGCAACTGAAGGGAGCCAATCCAGGATCAGAGGACTACCATTGCAAGTATATCTAATAGGAGTGGCGTGTTTGCCTGACCTTTAGGAAAGCCAGTCATTTTGGAACCTCTTCAGTGTTTTAAATTTTTTACTTATTAGTAACAGTTTTAGGAGAGCTTTTTGAATTTGGGAAAATAACGTACATCAACTGTAAGTTTTTATCTCCCTCATTTGTGCATGAAAATTATATTAAAATATATTCTAATACTTGAATAATAGGAGTCTAGCAATCAGACTCCAGCTGTCACAAACACCTATTTTAAACATATTGTGGTTCCATTGTTACCACTACACAAAACTTTGCAGTTTTAAGTACATTCAGATAAAAGCAGAGAATGAACAAATATTGTCAAAATGCTTATTCCTCCTTTCATGATGACACTATGCCCTGAAACATTAGTGAAGGAAGAAGATGTCTAACCTCTATTTTTGAACAATATTTTGTTGTTGATGTTTTGTTGCATGGGGCAGGAAATTAAACACAAACATGCATTGACATTTGTTTGAAAGGAAGGTTGAGAACAAATGTATTGACCAAAATATCTATAGTAGCAAAAGAACTAGTGTTAAAATGTCTTATCTGAAGTCAGTTTTTCATTGGATATAAGGTGGCTATTCTAAAAACTACTAGTTTCAGCTTTTTAAAAACAATTTGAAAAGGGATTCTCAATTGATAATATAAAAGGTTAATTTTAAATAAAAACAGCAGAACATTTTATTAATTCAAAAATTCAAAAATTCAGATCCCCACTGATTCCATACTTCTTTCTCAGTGTTCTAATAAAGTCACTGGAATATCTTACTTAAGTATTTACAGCTTTTTTCTGTATTGATAATAGTCAACAATTTAAGTCACAAAAAGATGAGCACAAAAATACCACTAACATCTATTTTCTCTCCATTCATCCCTTAAAAGTTGGCTTTGCTAATGAGTAGGATTTGTGGGATTGCAATTGCTGCTGCCATAGTCCACTCTTGGGCCCTCACACCCCCCCAAAGCACGGCTGAATGTCAAGTGGTGACAGGAAGTCATCTCAATTGGCAATGCCCATTTCAGTTACCATTTGCTAAATGGTATTTTTTGCTTCTTCTTTCTGCTTTCTTTTTTTTTTATTTTTATTACCCTTTGGTTCCTTGCTAATTAGACTGTAATGACTTACTCCTCCTGGCTAAGAACTACATGTCCTCCATATTAATTGTGCTTCTCTTTGTTTGCCTGACAAACATCTCAAGATCTTTGGCAAAATATTTGCATTGCTAAAAGGTGACCTTGGAAATTGCCTAGATGACCAGCTTGGTGAACTTGACCCCTTTGGCATCCTTAGGTTTCTGGAAGATTGAGCCCACTCGGTAATCAAAGGCCATTTTCAGGTTTTGGATCAGTATAAGTTGACACTGATCCTCCTCCTCTTCTTCCCCCAGTACCCCTAGACCCAGGGCAGCCATGGTGGTGAAAGCTGAAATGTCTTTGTTTTGTTTTGTTTTGTTTTCCCATGTGGCCCTCAGAGGGCAAAAAAAATTTTACTGGATTGCTTATAAAGACAAGCTTTAAAAATCAAAATTCATAATTTCTTACATTTTTAAAATCATTTATCCAATTCATTTGTTTTTAGTTTTGTTCACATAGTACAAATTATTTTTAATAATTTTATTTATTTCTTCTTGTGCTGTGGATGTTTCCATTTTTATTTTGTTCTTTTATTCTTCTTTCTTTTTTCTGATTATATTAATTAAATTTTGTCTATTTTATTATGCTTTAACCCAAATGACCAATTTTATTTACTTTAACTTTTAAGATGTGTATTTTGTGTTTATTTAAAGTTTTAAAATTCGATTCCTTATTTCTTGTTTAGTTCTAAGCTCAATTTTCTAATATATTCTTTTCCTCTTTATTTGATAAACCTCTATATAGAGACACTTTTCCCCTCAAGAATTGCTTTGACAAGATTATGGAATTTGGGGTATGTTACCTCACTACTATCCTTTCTTCAGTATATTCATTTATTTCTTCTAGTTTTTTTTAATATTTATTCATTAGAGTTCTTGTTAGCCTGAATTCCCATCTGAATTCATTCTTCACATTCCCCTCATAATTTTTCTATTCCATAGACAACACAACTCAAACTCAGAATATCTAAAACAAAAGTCATTATCTTTCCCCCAAAACCTACCCAAGTCCAAACTTCTCTATTTCTGTTGAAGAATACTTAGTCCACCAAATTCTTAACCTTGTGACATGTCCTTCTCCTTCACCCCACACATTTTATCAGTTGCCAAGGAGTGTCAGTTTTAGCTCCATAGTAACTCTTTGACTTATTCATTGCTCTCTACTCTCATTTATCACTCTAATTCTAGCCTACTTTCCTAGTGTTATCATAAATTGCAAACTATAACATACTCTATCTTCCAGACAAACTGACCTTCTTACTGTTCTTTACCTAAGATATTGTCTTCAAGCCCCTTGCCTTTGTATTCACTATCCACCATGCTTGAAATATACCCTCCTAGAATTGTCTCCAGTTTATTTTGTTAGTCAGTTAAGACATATTTATTTAATCTCTAACATGTTCTTTTTAAATTTTCTATTTGTTTTCCTGATTACATGTCAATATGATTTTCAATAATCCTTTTCAGATATTTGACAATCCATATTTTCTCCATTGCATCCTTTCTCCTTCCCCAAGAAAGCAAGTAATATGACATGAGTGGCGAGTTACATGTGTCATCATACAATACATATTTCCATATTCATCTTGTTGTGTGGGAAGACATATGGCTTACACTAGAGAAAAATCCATGGAAGAAATAGTGAAGAAAGGTACGCTTCATCTGCATTCTGACTCCATATCCCATGTTCTTATCCCTATGATAAGTCCTAGAAATACAAGGAAATGCAAAAGGCAAAGCTTGCTCTCAAGGAACTTGGGATACTGAAAAAGTAGGAGGAAGCCAAGTTATAAAGGTCAATCAAGAGGATTTTCTATTTGATACTAGAGTTTATTGACTTCATTAAACTACAGCTTAAATGAATGGAAATGGGGCTTCAGGAAGATCAATTTGACACTTGAGTGAAGAAAAAACTTAAGTGAGCAGAAACCTGAGATTGCAATAAACCTAGTGCAAGGTGGTGAGGAACTATGCTATGATGATGGCAGTATAAAATAGAGAAGGAAGAGTATTTGAGTGATGTTATGAATGTAAAATTAAAAGGAATTGACAACAGACTGGATATGAGAGCTGTAGGAAAGAGTAATGAGTCAAGGAATCCACATAAATTTGGGCAATGGGTGACTGGGAGGATAATGGTTCCCTGAAGAGTAATAAAATTTTTAGGAAGAGAGGAGGGCTTGAGAGGAAAGAAAATTGAGTTCAACTTCAGACATGTTGAATTTAAGATATCCATTCGGCAATGGGAGATTCAAAAGTAGAAGTCAGGAGAGAAATTAGTGGCAGATAAATAGGTCAGAGAATCATCTGTATAGAGATGATCACTAAATCTATGACAGCTGATGAGATCACCAATTGAAGCATGATAGAGGGAGAAGAGAAGTAGATCCAAAACTGAACCTTGAGGTATATCCATAGTTAATGGACATGAGCTTGATGAAAACTCAGGAAAGGATGCTGAGAAAAAGTGGTCAGACAGCCAGAAGGGAAAACAAGAGTAATGTCATGAAAACTTAGAAGAAGGTAATTAACAGAGTGTTAAGTGCAGAGAGGTCTAGAAGGGTCAAGACTGAGAAAAGGCATTTAGAGATTTAGAGATTTTTGGAAACTTTGTGCAATTAAATGATTAGGTCAGAAGCCAAACTGTGGAGGGTTCAGAAAAAAATAAGGAAAACAGAAAGGGAACTAGAGATTACAGATGGCTTTCTGAAGAAGTTTAGCTACAAATGGAAGCGCAATATTGGGGATGAAGGGACTGATTAACTGAGGGGTATTTAAGGATTTAATTATATCACTTATATGCTCATACGTTGAGGCTCAGATATATTTCATAGCCTTAGTATCCCAAACCTAAGAGAATATCTGGTACAAAGTAAGACATAATAAATGCTTATTCATTAGTTGATTTACTTCTTTTCTGCATTTGTTATTTTAGGCTGGCATATTTTAGGCTTGCCAGTTTTTGTTAAGATAACATGCAAACTTAGTAGCTCAGTAGGTAGAGAGACAGGATTAGAGAAATGAGGTTCTGAATTTAAATTTGGCCTCAGACAGGTTCTACCTGTCTTAACCCCAAATTCCTTGCCCTTACCATTCTTCTGCCTTGGAAACAATGCTTGGTATTGATTCTAAAGCAGAAGGTTAAAAAAAACATGGAAAGTTGAAATATATTGAAATATGAAATGATTCTCATTGAGTGTCCCAAAAGATCTCTCAAATCTAACTTTTCTACAGTTTTATTAGTATTTTTAACTTCTTTCTATTTACATTTTTTTCTTTGTTATATTATTTACCTTTTTGTTACTTTTGTCTGAATCTGAAATGGTACTTTCATGCTATATGGGGTCAAAACAGAGAAAGTATAGACAAATGCAACTCATGAATATTAATGTAAAAATTTAAACAAAATATTAATGAAACTGAAATATTATTCAGTAAGATTAGGAAAGAGGGAATGGCACAAGATTAAGAAACTCAAAATTTTAGCATCTCTAATTTACTACCTCATACCCATCAGACTGGCATACATGACAGAAAGGAAAACTGCTTAATCTTGGAGGGGATATGGAAAAATTGGGACACTAATACATTGTGGGTGGAGTTGTGAATTGAAACAAAAATTCTGGAGAGCAATCTGGAACTATGACCAAAGAGCCATGAAACTGTGCATATCCTCTGATCCAGTAAGACTACTACTAGGTCTTTTCTTTATCTCAAAGGGATTAAAGATAAAGGAAAAGAAATTACCTGTATAAAAATTATTTATAGCAGCTCTTTCTGTGGTGACAAAGAACTAGGAACTGAGGGGATGTCGGTCTATTGGGAATGGCTGAACAAATTGTGGTATATGATTATAACAGAATACTATTGTGCCATAAAAAAAATGACAAACAAGATGATCACAAAAAAAATCTGGGAAGACTTAGATGAACCGATGTAAAAGTAAAGTGAGTAGAACTAGGAGAGCGTGGTATATACAGTTACAACAATAATGTATGATAGTAAACTGTGAGTGACAACTATTATCAGCAAGGCAAAGATCCAGGGCAACCCTAAGAGACTCACGGAGAAAAAGGCTATCTACTGCCATAGAAGGAGCAAATAGAGTCCAAATGTGGATTGAAATATGACATTCTTTACTTTATTTCCTCCATTAATTTTTCTCTAGTGTAAGTAATATGTCTTGTTTTACAACATGACAAACATGGAAATATGTAACAATGATAATATTTGTACAACTTATGTTACCTGCCTTCTTGGAGAAAAGCAGGAGGGGAGGGAAAGAACATGAATTGCAAAATGTCAGAAAATGAATATTAAAAATCACATTGATAATCTGGGAAAAATGAAAACATGTAAAAAAGAAGTGAAATTTTAAACCACATTAATAACAATAACGATGAAATTACTGGACTACAAACTTGAAGAGTCAGTCATTGTTCATAGTTGAGCAATAACAATAGGATAAATGACAATGCCACCTAATTTAGTTTATAGTTTAAATGTCATATCAGTAGATTAAAGAACTAGAAAAAAATTATGAGGAGGAACAAAAGTTTAAACCTATCCAGATATTTAATTTGTAAAAAAAAAAAGAAAAGGGAAAAGGAACTGGCATTATTAGGTACAAATTATACCATAAACAATAATAACTAAAAGTATTTAGCACTGTTAATTTTTAAAAGATTAATTTAATTTAGTAACTTAATTATTAAAATAACATGACACCAAAACTGAAAAGGAATTTTGTAGACATTAGATTTTTACTAACATCTGACCTCATATACCATAATAAGCATCAAATGAATGTTACCTAAGTATAAAAAGTAACCATTCAATTAGTAGAGAAAGGAGAAAGGAAGTAGATTACATCAATGATGTCCAACTCAGATAGATCTCTTCTGAGATTGTGTATTGATTTAGAAAATCACAAATTAACATTTTCTCTGTCAAATTGCCTTTTTTGCTTAGTTAAAGAAAAATATACTTATTTAAATATGTTCCAATTACATTTTCATCTGACTCCAGATACTATGAATTTTGCTAGGTCCCTTTTGGTCCAGGGGAGAGCAATCTGGACTTCAGAGGACTGGTGGTAAGGATTGCTTCTTTCTTTTTAGTATAGAAGGGTTGGAGCATAGATGTAGGAAGATGAATATATTTTTAGAAATGATTAATGTGTTGATTAGTTTTACTTGATTATATTCATGTGCAATAAGGAAGGGTTCTTTGATGAAGTATGGGGGCACAAAATTAAATGTAATAAATGTAATGTAATAAAAAACAATGTAATAAAAATAAGAATAACAAAACATTTAAATAGGATAACTAAATTAAAAAATAAGAAACTGAATTATTCCCCTCAGATTCACACCTGTTGTAATCACTTTTTTGAGACTAATATTGAGGCTAGAGTTCACTTATTCTGCCCAAAACAGTTTAACCATAAGACTTATGGGAAAATAGTAATATTAACCAAAATAAAGTAGACTAGGAAGTCCTCTCATTAGTGAGATGGGCTTTGAGTAGTTCTTGAGTAACTGGAAAAAACAAGCTTGGTAGATGATAGAGTAACAATGTGGTATAGACACAAAAGATGTAGCACCTAGAGACGGAGATGAAGGGGGAGCAAAAATCCCCTAAAATTATTAATTTAGAGAGCAAAGACAGCAGTTGGGAATTTGTGGGTGATAAAGGACATGATGGATATCAGGAAAGACTGGTAAAGAGCCAAGATAGCGAAAGTAAAAAACCCAAATCTGTTGTTAGGCTTGTCAGTGTAGTATTTCTGACATTTTTAATATGGCATTTTAGAGTGGTTAGAGGGTGAGATGGTTTTAGGAGAGGCTAATGAGAAGAAAGTTTCCAAGCCCAGGCAAGTATGAAAAATGGTTGAAACTTCCAGTTTAGCATCATCTGTGGGAACAGAGAAAAGGCAATTTTTGAAGCTGCTGTAAATGAATTCAATTCAGTTAGATTTGATAAATATGTATTGACTGTCTACTATGGACAATGCACTGTGATAAATGCTATAAAGAACCAGAAGGATTTAAAGACCTTGTGAATATAGGGGGGCAAGATTCTGGAATCTTTGGAGAATATAAATCTTTGATGTTTTCTCAAAACATAATCACTTAATCTTCTTAATGTGTCCATAGAGAAAGCCCTTTTCCTTGAGATACCCCTATAGCTTATCGTTTGAGATTTTTAGGAAGACTGCACTTACTACTTGACTATTTCTTACCCTTAAGCCCCTTCTACTGGAAGGCTTCTAAAGAAAAGTGTTATTACTTTAGAGGGGAATGTGTTTAAATGTGTTTAACTGAAATTGTGTTTAAGTGAAATGATATGCATTTTAAAAAACAAAGGGAATCTTTTTTAAGCTATTTTCCAGGACTGTAAAAAATAGTAGTGGAAGATAGTATATTATTAAAAAAATACTGCTCTTTGTTGCTGCCTTTTCTCCTCCTCTCATTATATACAAACGGGTTCTCAACTATGGATCACAGAATCCTATCTTTATAGATGGAAGGAACCTTAGAGGCCATTTATTTAAATGCTAACTGTCCACCCCCCCCCCGCCCCAACCATTTTGCAAATAAGTAAACTATGGTACAGAGAGAGAAGTGATTTTCCCCAGGGTCTCATAGCTAATAAACATAAGGATTTAAATAGACATCTTCCTAATGGTCTAGTGCTCTGTCCACTGCAACAGTGGTGTCACCATCAAATAGAAGTGGGGAGATACTAATCCATACCTAAGGATCCTTGTTGACCACATAGTGACTTAGAATGCTATATATTAATGTTATCTATATTCCTTTATATTTTTATTTCTTTTGTTAAATATTTCCCAGTTACATTTTTAATCTGCTTGAGGCAGCAATCCTGTGTTTGATACCTTTCTATTATATCATTTTGCTTCTCAAATTAAAACATGCTTTTTTAGTGGAATGAACATTCAAGATACTGTTTAGATTGCATTTCAGATTCTTAACAAAGCAAATAATAATTGGATGGAAATGCGGCATTTGTAGAACAAAGAAAACAAGCCAGTTGCTCAGTTATAGTAACCTAATTCAGCTTTCAAGAGTTTAATGTTCCCAGCATCTTAGCTCTCATAGGATTATACATTTACAGCTGGAAGGAACCTCAGAGTTGATCGAATTCACCTCTCTCCTTTTTACTAATGAAGAAATTGAGATCAGCTACGTTTCTTTTTCCTTTTAATAGCGGCTTGTCCAAAATCCAGCTTAAAATGTCAAAAGTCACCAGGATTTGAATCAACGTTCTCAGACCCAAATCCAGCTGTCTTGCCACTATATCTTGTGGCTTCTATTACTCTACATTCGTTGAAATAGTACAGAACGTTAGTGATTACTAGGGCTATTTTAATAGTGTCCTTGGGTGGTACAATGGACAGAGTGCCAGTCCTGAAGTCAGGAAGACTCATCTTCCAAGGTCAAATCTGACCTCAGACACCCTGAAAAAAGTCACTTAACCTTGTTTGCCTTAGTTTCTTCAATGTACAAGGATTTGGAGAAGGAAATGGCGAATCACTTCAGTATCTTCACCAAGAAATCCCAAAATGGAGTCACAAAGAATTAGATTTGGCTGACACAATTGAATGAAAATGCTATTAACAATAGGGAAAGTGAGGTAGTGTAGTGTATAAAGCAGAGATTAGAGTTAGGAAGACCTGAGGTTAAAGCCAGCCTCTGACACTAAATAGTGTCAATAATTAACTTAATTGTTAAGTGTCTTAATTAAAGCTTAATAGATGTGACCCTGGACAAGTCACTTAATTCTACCTGCCTCAGTTTTTTCAACTGTAAAATGAACTTTAGAAGAAAATGACAAACCACTCCAGTATCCTTGCCAAGAAAACACCAAATGGAGTAGGACACAACTGAACTACAATAGCAACATAGTTAACAATAAAAACTGATATTTATATAACATTTTAAGGTCCAGGAAAAATAAGCCCTATTTACATTACTTCATTTGAGCTTCACAAATGTCCTGGGAAGTAAGGACTGAAGGTAACAATCAGCCCCTTCATTTGATGAATGGAGAATTGAAGTTTGGAGCAGTTGTAACCTGCCCATGGTCATACAGCAGCAATTGTGAAGCTTGTAGAGTCTGAATAATTTTGTATTTAAAACTTTAGAATAGTCATTTCTAGTTATAGAGCACTAAATAAACAGTCTGATAAGATCAGGTTCTTATATCCTAAATAAAACAGTCTCATAAGATCAGGATCCTTCCCCCAGGAAAAAAAAATGAGACAGGCAAATAGAATGGCAGTAATAACTGATGTATCTCTAAGTGTATCCTTTGAAAATGAAATAATTTAATGGAGTCTGAATGCAGATCGAAGCATATTCCATTTTCACTTTATTTCCATCATAAGTTTTTTCTTGTGCATGTGATATGTGCCAAATATATATTACATGATATGACATATAAAGCCTAGATCAGATTACTTGCTGCTTAGGGAGGAAAAGAATGTGGATAGTAAATATTTCTTTATGTAATTGGGAGAAAATCATAATAGAATATTACTGGGGGTGGGCGGGAAGAAAATGAAATAATTATGTCATTTCTAGTATTTATCTTTACTTGGCTTAATCCTTACTGAATAACTCAGGGTCCTAGGGTCAATTCACCTTAGATTGGTACATCCACAAGAATTTAGCACCTTTTGCCAATATTCTGTCAGTACATTGAGGTCCCACTGATTGCTTGGGTTTTGTTTACTGTAGTGCCGAGATTTTGAATGCAATATTACCCTGTCAGTTACCCTGAATGTACAGAGTACGGGTACAAAGATGTGCTAGAAGTAGCTTCTATTGACATGTGAGAGACAATTGTTAAAATCTCAGTGTGAGGTGAGCATTTATACCTCAGAAATCAGCAAATTGTATATTTCAAATTATACAAATTGTTGCTTTTTTTGGCTGTTTAGACTTAAGAAAGTGTTAGAAGAAATATAAATGATCCAAATTAAACTTAAAAGTTTGACTTAAGTACCTTATTCTTTTTCTTTTTTTCTAAATTTTTTTTCTAAATTCCCAGGGAAATGGTCATTAAATATTTACTACTACACCCCTCCCTGCATCTATGGGTTTATTAGAGAGAAGTAGAAAAAATTGGAAACAAAGGGTGCCTGAAAGAGAGGATTCATGTCAACAATGGTTTATTAAGTGCTTGATATATGCCAGGGACTAGGCTAAGTACTAGAGATGTAAAGAAATGCAAAAACCCAGTTTTTGCCTTTAAAAGAGCTCACATTCTTTTGTATGGAGTCAACCTGGAAATGGCTATGAACATATAAGGTAAATTAGAGACAATCACAGGGAGAATCCACTAATATTAAAGGTGATTAGAAAAGCTTTTCCTTGGAAGCTGAGATTTTAGCTGGAAAATGAAGAAATTGATATAAGCCAGAAGGCAAAGTTAAGAAGGGAGAGCAGCCCAGATGTGGGAGACAACCAATGAAAATGTCCAGTCAAGAAGTGAAGCATCTTTTATGACAGGAGTAGGTATATTAGCAAAAATGAAAATAAAATAAAACAAAAGGAGATATTAACAGCAATGATTTACTAAATAATAACTATAATAACTAATATTTATATAACATTTATCTTCCCAGGCATGGTGCTAAATACTTTATAATTATCATCTCATTTGATCCTCACAACTATGGTGGTGCTATTATTATCCTCCTTTTGAAAATG
>NC_058135.1:159998381-160033797 GCF_016433145.1 Gracilinanus agilis
GGGGGAGGGAAGAGAGAGAGAGAGAGAGAGAGAGAGAGAGAGAGAGAGAGAGAGAGAGAGAGAGAGAGAGAGAGAGAGAATGGAACAGAAAGAGAGAGAGAGAGAGAGAGAGAGAGAGAGAGAGAGAGAGAGAGAGAGAGAGAGAGGAAAGGAAGAAAGGAGGGAAGGTGAGATTGAGAGCAAAATGATAAAGTGAAAAGATTTGTAGTCAGTTCAAAGTTCAGTTCTTCCACCACTCACTCCTTTCGTGATCTTAGAAAATCGCTAAACCTCTGCAGCTCAGTTTCCACACCTGTAAAATGAAGGAGTTGGACCGGACGACCTCTAAGATTCCTTCTAACACAAAATCTATGGCACAAAGATATATTTCTATTAGAATATAATTTATATGAAATGGGCTGCCCTGCTTTTCCTTCATTTCCCTATGTGACACTGGCCCTAAATAAAAATAGGTGTGTCTAAAAGCAGTTATCCAGCTTAAATTTATACCAACTACAACCTACCCTGAAGGTTTGTTTGTTTTAATCAGTGTGATCAGTGGCCCTCTCTTGCTGTCTGCTCTGGAAAGCCTCATGCCATTATTGCCTCTACCACAGAGATCTGACACTGTATATCGTCTAAATGGGACAGATGGAGCTTGTCTAAGGTTGTGTTTCATCAGCCATATCCTTGGCAGGCCTCCCATAGACATCAGGCTAAGGCAGACTGATGCTCAGTCTGTTATTTGTAAAAATGATTTAATATTAAATTACACAAAATGCTATTGACACAATTATAGGGGGAAAATGAATTGTGTCAGATTCAGTAATAAGGAAGTTTCTCTGACATCATAAAACCATCATCAGCCAGTTTATTCATGCATCAGCATATCACAAGCATAAAATATGACAACAAGCTCCACGATTCTTTTTAAGGGGAGAAAGCTGAGGAGAGGGCAACCGTGATAGAGCATTTTGTCCTGACTCTCGAAAGTGCAAGTCAGGCTGGAAAATGATGGCCTCACTGAAAATTAGAAAACTTTCTGTGAGTAGGGAGCTGCACTCTGTGCTAAAGGAGAAACTTCATGGATTGGCTACAAGTCTGGGGATCAATAATAACAAGGCAACATTATGCCCTGCAGATATTAAGTTGAGTCTGATTTTTCAACTTCTGCTCTTTTCAAGAAAAGTCAGCATTATCACCAGTGGCAGGATAAGAGTGAAAAGATAGGAATTTGCCGGCCACTGGAGGCTCTGAAAAATGAAGGGAAAAAATAATACATGCTCTTGGAGAAAGAACAAAACTGTTCTTTATGTTAATTATGTAACAGCTCCTTAAAAACACCTAACATTTTTGTTTTCAGTGTTAACAGTTAAGTGCTAGGTTGCTACCTGTCAAACCACCAGCATTCATTGGATCTGTGTGTCCCAAGAGCAGCAAAATAATAGAATGTGAGACTTGCAAAGGAATGCTACAATTCACATGATTATCCTTGAACAAATGCTAATCTACTACGAAATCTGCTAGTCACATGAGCATAGAATTGTGCAATCAAGTTGCATGGGAATAAATCAATATCCAAATTGACTCTTCTGTTTACTTTTTAAAACCCTTTACAACTTATCTTTCCTATATTGTTTTTGTGTAGAATATTACTTCCCCTCCACACATGCTATAAGCCGAATCAGTCTTTCTCTTTTTTTCTCACCCTTGGCACTCTATCTACCATCTTTGTGCCTCCTACTCTGCCTTACCCCATGCCAACAACTCATTCTTTTTCCACTTCAAATTCATAAAATCTCTCCCTGCTCTCAAGATAAAGTTCAAGTGGCACCTTCAACCCTTTTGCTGATATAGTCTAGCCCCAAATTCTGGTGCCCTCTCTCCCACCCTATCTTATATTTAAATACTTTGAAACAACAAATCACACCAGAATCTTTGTTAATCTTTGTTAAGTAAATCCCATAGAAACCAGGGTCCATGGGGTCACGATGAGTCAGAAACAACTGGACAAAGAACAACAAAGAGAGAAAAGTGAAAATCGCGTGAAAATTAGAGAACAGGTAAAAATTCATATTCATTCTTACAAAAAAGAGGTATCTAATGAAATCAATATTATCTATATTTTACACAATAGTAAATGACAATATTAATCTAATGTTTGGTAAATGCAAAGACCAAGCTTTAGAGACAAACCACTATTTGACAAAAATTGTTGGGAAAACTTAAAAGTACTTTGGCCCAAATGCCACAATAATATCAAAATATGTGCATGATTTATGCATGGATGACACCACTAGTAGATTAGGAGAGAATGAAATGGTTTACCTGTCAGATCTTCAGATAGTAGACGAATTCATGACCATGTAAGAGATAGAGAGCATTAGGAGATATACAATGGATACTTTTGATTATTACAAATTAAAGACATTTTGGACAAACAAAACCAATGTAACCACAATTAAAAGGAAAGCAAAAAACACAAGTAGGATGCTTTCAGAAAAACCTGGGAAGGCTTAAATAAAATGATGCAAAGTGAAGTGAGCAGAACAGAAGAACATTGTACACAGATACAATAATATTGTAGGATGATTAACTGTGAATGACTTAGCTGTTCTCAGCAATGCAATGATCCAAAACAATTCCAAAGGACTTAGGATGAAAAATGCTATCCACCACCAGAGAAAGAACTGCTTCAGAATGAATGCAGATCAAAGTTTTTGTTTACTTGCTTAATTTTTCTTGTTTTTTAAAAAAAATGTTTATGATTTCTTTCCCAGATTAACTAATAAAGAAATGTTTTGCATGACTTCATATGTATAACATATCAACTTGCTTATCTTCTCAGTGAGAAGGGAAAGAAGGGAAAGAGGGAGATATTTGTAATGTAATTTTTAAAATTAATATTAAACATTAAGAGTGTTTAATTATCCTGGCATCAAGCTCACCTACCTCCAGCCTCTTCACTATGGGACCTCTCCAGAGAGCCATCCCCCATCTGGTCCACTTATCTCCAGGTCTCTTGGTCCCCGCCACACAGGTATCTAGCCATCTTTAATGCTCTAGGACCTTCTCCAGTGCTCTTGATGCTTTTCAATGATACCTCTAGTCTCCTAAAAGGATTTCCTTAAACCATTGTTCCACCTGTTCCCACATCTCAGAGGTGAGCCACCCCAAACCCCTGCTATACTGGAGGGAGTATCTTAAACAATTTGGTCACTTGTCTCTCTAAAATCAATCTAGTTATCCACTCTGCCTAAAGTCATTACTCAATCTTTAACAGACTTCTACTCCTTTATCCTCTCCTCATTTCAGGAAATTTGAACCTCTGTTGTTAGACAAATTACATGTTCTGTCTGCAACAGTCCTCTTCCTCCTTCCCATCTCCCTCAACCCTAACTTGCAAATGTCCCTTCCAAGCTCCATACACTCCTTCCACACCAAGTACTTCTCCACAGTGCTTGATCAATAATCAACAAACTTGCTTTCATCTTATATTTTCTCTTTCTCACTCCTTTTATCTTCTATTATTCACTAATAACTGGCTCACATACACTTCATCCCTGACCACTTTTCCCAGCCTTTCTTAATCTTTCAATTCTATCTCTGATTCATTGGTTGTGGTGGGGGAATTAAGATATTCCTTGCTCCTCATTGCCACTTCAATATTTTGTTTTTGCCACCTTTATATTTCCAACTTGGAAATTTACAGTCATGAGTTTATCGCCCATTCCTAGTGACCATTATCTATTAATAACTCCTTCCTGGCACTCCTTTTTCTTCCCTCATTAATCCAATGTCTGGCTCACAATATTTCTCTCCTACCCAACTTCTGTACTCATATAAGAACATTTTGACATGCATAGGGTTACTCCTTAAAATACCTTAACTTTCAAACTCTTCAATCCACTCACTTAGCATGACATTTTCTTCTACTCCACCTCAGTTACTTAGAGCAATGAACACACTCCTTGATCTTGCTATCATCTACAAGTAGTATGCTTTCATGTTCATGAAATCTGAAATTCTTTTTTTCTGATCATAACATTTTATTATATTTTCTCTCTGCCTTATAAACTTTAACCCAGTTCTTAACCCTCACCATTACTTTTGTACTTCTTACTCTATTTCTGGGCTATCATACATGCACTGGCTACCTTCTGTTGCCTTCTCTATCTTGGCCCTATCCTTTGCTCTGTAGTATATCATATGAACTCTATACTGTTCTCTATACTCAATCTCTTGATTCTGTGTCCTTTTATCAATCATATGTTGTCAAACTCAACTTTGGCTTACTCCTAACATCCTTCACCTTGCTCCTATTAATTTACTACTGAATAAAACTAGAGAAAGACACAAAAATCTTATTTGCAGGATCTACTACACAATTATGTTATATAATATCAAATGGAAACTCACTGCAACAAGACAATCATTTTATGTTTCCCTCAATAAATCACTATTCCACTCATCATTGAGTCTATTGCAAATATTTCAATCTATTCTACAGGACATCACTTCCTATCTTCTAATTTATTAGCTGAAAATCTCATCTCTTATGTTCAGGAGAAAAAATAAGGTGATTGAAGATTTTCATCTTTTTCCTTCCCTCTCATCTAATATCACTTAAAGTTAATGCTCTACCATCTTTGCCATCCTCATCTTTAATGAAGAAGTGGTCTATTTTCCTTTCAAGGTGAGCAACTATACATAATCCTTGATCCCAACCCACCCCTAGTCTTCTTTAATTAGAGGAAGACAAGAAATCATTAGTTGCCTATTTCTAATAGGCAAAGAGACTAGATTTCAAAATATGTGTGGAGATTAAAATTAATATGCAAATATTAAATATTATATTTATGAATGTTTATTAATAATAAACTAACAGAGACCTAACTAAAAAGTTACTAACCATCCAGCTCCCAGGAGCAAAAGAGAAAGAGGGAGGAGTTACAGTCATATTTAAAACAGTAACACAACCATAAAAACATGGAAGCACAGGAGAAATTAAAGGGAATTTTGGGAAAACTAAGGACTTATGGGGGATGAAGTCCAAGGTTAAAAATCGCCATTTATACACACCCCTCTGTGTTCCTTTGGGAGACCAGTTTCCCCAAAGGATTATAAAAACATAATATATCTATATCTATATCTATATCTATATCTATATGTATATTACAATAATTTGTGGATAAAAGGAGAAAAATAACACAATCAATGATTGCTACATTAACAAAAAGCCAATTTTGGGGCAGTCCCCTTTGGCAAAAGAGTATATATTCAAAACAAATGCTTTCAACCCCCCATAGTTCTATTTCACATCCTAAAGTTCACTACAGATCTTGATGCAGTGTGTGGTCACTGCAGGCATATTCATGGTGTCTTCTCCAAACAGGTTCTTTGTCTGGATTCTGGGAGATAGCAAAATTTTTATCCTAAAATTTCCTAAATTCAAATCAAAGTTCACAATAATAACAAAGGCCCCTCTGAGGAAAATAATAATAAACAGGGATCACTCAGGAATACATGGGGTATATGAATCAATTGCAAAAGAAAAAAACATAAAAAAGTCCACACAAAAGATAAAAAATAATTTGTGGATGAAATAAAAATGTCAAAGTCTAATGTCTAAAAATATAACTAAAGGAAAAATAAAACTATAACAGGTCCTTGAATCAGGGTCCAATTAAAGTGATTTAAGTAATTATGCACTTACCCAATAAGTAGCCAGGACAACAGAAAGTTTGCCACACTTATAAAAGACAGAAAAATAGGAACTAGATTATAGGAGCCAGAAAGGGGGCCAGGATGAGGTGCTTGGATAGAATGTGGTTCAGAGGAAATCCTGTGTCTTAACATATGTTAAGTGCCTCAAGCTAGAACCCCAAACAAGTTCAAGTCCTCTTGACTTGGCTCAAAATTACATCAATCCCAGAGGGATTGGTTAGTCTCTTTGACCTTGTGCTCGATTTGCATATACAGGTTGGCTTTGTACTTCTTTAGCACTGTGCAGTGGTTCTTTTTATATTTTCTTCTTCTTGAATCAGGCATAATCATTAAGCAAAGCTCCATAATATTTAAACAATCAATGGCATTCTACAATTTAAAACTTTTTTGGGTATGCATCAATATTAGAACAAATGTATTTTAAACTTATACTACTGTTAAATAAAAAAAGATTAATATTGATAATGTGTTCAAGTACAAAAATGAGAGAAAAAAGAAAACTCAAAACTGTATTACACATACAAGGGAAAGAAACAAAAGAATGTTTTAAAAATCAAAAATATATAGCTTAGAAACAGTGAAAGGTTTCTCACCCAAAAAATGAGATCCAATTTCCTTTTTAAACTTGGCCATGAACTACTGTGAATGCAAATTATTTTTTATAGAATAATAGATTTATAAAAAATAATAATATAGTAAATAATGTACATTGAAAGAAAGTACCAAATTCCCAAAATTCACTATAGCCCAGTTATTGACAATAGCAAACAAACCCACTATCATAATAGGATTCACATGAGTTGCTGTGTAACATTTTAAACCTATAAACTGGGTTTTGGGTTAAGATGGCTGCAGAGTAAAAAGCAGTTGCTTGACCTTTCCTAACCCATGCATATAGGACTCCTCAAGAAGACATAAAAACAAATCCAGATGAATGAAGGGACCCCACAACAGGGCTCAGCATTGAAAGTACGTGGGATTGGGGCATTTCCATGCTATAAAGGGGTGAAATAACCCTCACTAAAATGCGAGCTGAGCAACCCCCTCCCCCCAACCACCACCTACAGTGCCAAAGCCAGCTCAAAAGAGTTAGAGCAAGTTTGGGGCACCCATTAAATCATTGGCAGCTCCAGGGCCTGCTCCTGAGAGCAGCAAGACTTAAGACCCCAAGAGTCTAAAGAACATGTGGACTTTGAACACAGACCTTGAGTGCAGGAGTGGACTCAGATTCTGAGCTCAGGCATGGACCTTGAGTGGGAACCCAGCTCAGAGGGGTGTATGACTGTGGAAGCAGTGCCCTGAGACTGTTAAAGGAGCTTCAGGCAGAAGAACAAGCAAGGGGACCAGCAGGAGGCTTGTCCCTGAGAACAACTAGGCATGAGACGTCAGGAGCCAAAAGAGTGCAGACAGACCCTGGGCGTGAGAATAAAGATGAGAGGGCTAAGGGCTAACAATGGCAAGCCAGACTCAGGAACCCCAGAAGAGAAAGATGAAGAAGAAACCTTTAACATTCTACAACTTTTACACAGAAAAATCCAGACAACAGAGCAAACAGTAGAGGAGAACAAACAAGTAACCATATCCAAACCTTCCCAAAAAAATGAAAACTGGCCACAAGTGGCATAGCATCCAAATTCATAAAGGAGAAACTGGCAGAGCTCAAGAAGGAAATAGATAGTAAAACCATAATAGTGGGAGATCTAAATATTCTTCTTTCAGATCTAGATAAATCAAACCAAAAAATAAATAAGAAAGAGATAAGAGAGGTAAATGAAGTCCTAGAAAAATTAGATTTAATAGATATGTGGAGAAAAATAAATAGGGACAAAAAGGAATATACCTTCTTTTCAGCTGCACATGGTACATTCACAAAGATTGGACATGTAATAGGGCATAAAAACATTGCAAACAAATGCTAAAAAGCAGAAATAATAAATGTTACCTTCTCAGATCATAATGCAATAAAAATAATAATTAGTAAGGGCACCTGGACAGGCAAATCAAAAACTATTTGGAAATTAAATGATATGATTCTCCAAAACCAGATAGTCAAAGAAGAAATCATAGAAACAATCAACAATTTTATTGAAGGGAATGACAATGATAAGACATTCTACCAAACTCTGTGGGATGCAGCCAAGGCAGTACTCAGGGGGAAATTTGTATCCTTGAGTGCATATATTAACAAATTAGGGAGGGCAGAGATTAATGAGTTGGGCATGCAAATTAAAAAAGTTAGAAAGCGAGCAAATTAAAAATCCCCAGATGAAAATTAAATTAGAAATACTAAAATCAAGGGAGAAATTAATAAAATCAAAAGTAAAAGAACTATTGAATTAATAAATAAGACTAGAAGCTGGTATTTTGAAAAAACAGATAAAATAGACAAAGTACTGGTCAATCTAATAAAAAAAGGAAAGAAGAAAACCAAATGGACAGTATCAAAGATGAAAAGGGAGACCTCACATCTAATGAAGGGGAAATTAAGGCAATCATTAAAAACTATTTTGCCCAATATATGGCAATAAATATAGCAATCTAAGAGATATAGATGAATATTTACGAAAATATTAAATTGCCTAGATTAACAGCAGAAGAAACAGAATACCTAAATAATCCCATATCAGAAAAAGAAATTGAACAAGCCATCAAAGAACTCCCTAAGAAAAAATCGCCAGGGCCTGATGAATTCACAAGTGAATTCTATCAGACATTCAAAGAGCAAAGGCAAACTTACTAACCATACTAAAAACTTATTTAAAAAAACAAAAACAAAACTTGAGGGGTCTGTCCCTTCTTGGTCACCAAAAATGTGTAATTAAAATTAATATGCAAAATACTAAATATATTTATGAATATTTTATCAATAATAAACTAACAGAGACCTAACTAAAAGGTTACTAACCAGCCTGTTACCCAGGAGCAAAAAGAGAAAGAGGGAGGTGTTACAGCCAAATATAAAACAATAATGTGACCACACAAACATGGAGGGGCAGGAAAGATTAAAGGGAATTTTGGGAAAACTAAGGACTTATGGGGGATGAAGTCCAAGGTTCAAAATATCCATTTATACATATGTTTAATTCGTTTCCTATTGTGGACCTTTATAAGGTTTGTGATTTGTTCCTAAACTCCTTATCTATTTCCTTTTTTAATCAAATTATTTTACAACATACTCCATTGGGAATAATGCTTTTAATTCAGTTTCCATTATTCTTTACCCAAGTATTATAGAGTATAAGGGCCTTCTCTAGGTATATTTTTAGCCATGACAAAAAATCCTTTTTTAGATAACCACTTATTAACCAGGTGTTCATTTCTCAGATATGCCACTGTCCTTTGAAATCCTTATTTTTAATTGGAAGTAGTGAAGGATACACACCGTGGTCTCCCGAGGTCTTTATTTTTTTACCCATTAAACTACACACCCTTGAAATGCTTTTTAGATTTTTTTCTAATAATTTTTATTTGTGTCCCTGTGACTCCCAGGAAGTAGATAATAGTCATCACATATGACAGGCCTTAAGCATCTCTCTGTTGAGTCTGGGATATGTACCCTTGAAAGATAGAATATTTCTGGATTGTTATAGTGAAGCCAAAGAATAATAGAATAACTGAGTACTTCCCAGAAAGGAACCTCCAATTTCCTCTTCTCACCCTTTATTGGATGGTCTCTCCTTTGATAAGTTTTTTAGATGCATGTCATACATTCTTGGAAGATGAGCATGTTCATTCTTCTCCAGTGATTCTATTCTTGCCACTCCAGTAAATGTTTCCTTTCTTATAGGAGAGCTACAGAAGATGTACAAACATAGTGCACCATCCTTAGTTTCACAAATAACTCTAGTAAACAAAACATCTCTTTCAAAACAATCCCTGATCAGTTCCTGAAATCTGACACTCCAATATCTATTTGCAGCTTTCAGGAATACATCAAAAGTCAATACTGCTCAGGGATATTTAAAATTTAAGAGACAAAACTGATTATGAGAAAGGGTAAGTCCATGGTAAGTGTTAATACCTGACAGTCTCTCATATTAGGCAGGAACTTCTTTCTAAATTTTTTTTTTCAGTATGACAGCACATGTGGAGGTCAAATTTGAATCTTATTCTGTTATGAGAATGGTTGAGTTTGTATGAACTAGAATGAATCAGCAATAGTAAAAAGAAAAAAAATTCCACAGAAGATTTATAGGCATAATCTCCTATGGTGCATCTGGTACCTTTAGATAGCTAATAGAACCAATTTACCAGGAATGACATGTCAAAGCCGTAAGAGAAAATGACTCCTGCCAGATGCCACCTAATAATCACCTTCTGCTGGTTCTAATATCCATCTCTCTGTGGATGGCCTCAATCCATTCTGGCAGACAAAACAGAGACAACAATGTCATTAGGTATCAGAAAGGAGGGTGAAGAGTAAATGAAAATACTGCCACAGAGAACGTCACTTCACAGGCTCAGGACATAGTGGTTTAAAAGAGCACTAACAACTTGTTTCAGTTCATCTAAATGTCAACCCATGCTATTTAAAGTATTTCAGAATAAGGATGTCCTTCATGAGATAATACTCAGCCCTAAGATCAGAGGCAAGTCTACATACTGCTTCAGGACACATACCAATTCCTTCTTTGAGTTCTTCATAAAATCGAATCAAAAAGGGGAAATATATGTAGATGAAACAAATATCAGGACATCACTCAAGAAACATTAATTACAAAGGAGTTTGAATTCCAGTGACATACTCAAAAACTGTCTTTATTTAAAATAAAATTTGCTTAATCTAAGCAAATCACCCTTGTTAGGTAATATTCTGTCTTTCACCTCCAAATTCTAAAAAATGTTTTCTGCATTCATTTCCTCCCCTTTCTTCTTTTCACTCCTTTTAAAAAATATTGATGGTCTTTTATTTACATGATTTTCACTTCCCAAGGTACTATATGCCTCAAAGGAGCAGTTCCATATGACAAATAATTTCATTAAAGCAAAAAAACCCAACATTATATTACCCATAACTGAAAAGGTATGTCTCATCTCCTGCCTATAATGCAACACATGATTAAAGGAAGGTGGCATCCTTCATCATTAGTCTTTTGAAATAATGATTAGTCATTGCATTGATTAGTTCTTGAGATTTTCAGTGTTGTTTACCTTTATATTTTTGCAGTCATCATACATATTTTTCTGGTTTGGCTTAATTTGGTCTGCATCAGTTCATAAAAATCTTTCCAAGTTTCTCTGCATTCAAAACATGCTTCAAGATGGTTAATTAAACCCATCTATGCATAGCAGGCCATCATTTTTAAAATTTCAGATCAGATCATTATCAATAACCAATAGCATTACTGCTCCAAAAGCACTGAATTGCCATACTGCTCCATTCAAAATCCATGGGTTTTGGTTACTCGATTATAGGTAGAAACACCTTACAATGAGTTGCTTTTATTTCTACCATCTAAGTTGAACAGTGAGTCATCTCTAAACAGATGATTCATGAATCAGCATATCCTGGGCTTCAGTCCCAAATCTCTGACTGACGTTGGACATCTCTACCTAGATATTTCATAAATATTCGAAACTCGACATTTATTTAAAAAAAACAGTTACCTTCCATCTTAGAATCAATACTGTGTATTAGTTCCAAGGCAGTAGAGTGATAAGGGCTAGGCAATGGGATTAAGTGACTTGTCCAGGTTCACATAGCTAGGGAGTATCTGAGGCCAGATTTGAAACCAGGACTCCCATCTCTGGGCCTGGCTCTCAATCCACTGAGTCTCCTAGCTGCCCCTTCCACAATTGAACATTTCTGAAGTGAACACATTACCTGTCTTCCCAAATTCTTGATTTTTATGAAAGGCATCACCAACCTTCCCATTATCCAGATTCCTAAGTTGGAAGTAAACTTTGATTCTTCATTCTGACTCACTAATCATATTCAATCACTTTCCACGTGCTGATGGTTCTGCTTCCAGAAATGACATAATCCGCTAACAGTCACCACCTTACTTCAAGCTCTCACTTTCTCTTACCTAATGTCTGCCAATTATCTTGTAACATGTCTTTCCACATCCAGTTTCTTTCTTCTCCAGTCCATCCTACTCATAGCTGATAAGAAATATTCCTAAAGCACAAATCTGGTCAATTCTTGCTCTTTCTCTCAAAGTCCCAGTGATTCTCCATTCCATCTTGAAAAACAAATTGTTTCCTCTGACACTGAAAGTATTTCTCAATCAGTCATCAAGGACTGAGTGAGTGCTTACTTTGTACCAGGAACTGTGCTAAGTGTTTGAAGATACTTTACAAGTACAAGACAGAAAGGGAATACAAATACAAGACAGAAAGGGAAAGACAAAAATCATCAAAGAGTTTACCTTCTGGTAGAATCACAACTCTTAACTCCAGCTTATATTTCGCAATGATTTCACATGACCTACTCCCTAATAGATTCCCTCCCTCCCCAACAAGCATAGAGTAAATGGACTCTAGATACCAAAAAAAAATATCCATTTATCTGCTTTTCCCTAATCATGGTATTCCATTAGTGACCTCTGTGCCTTTACACAGGTTAAGTCTCTCCCTTAAAATGCACTCCTCCTGGTCAGCCTCTTGGATTCCCTTGTTCTTTTCAAGATTCAAGTGGAGTGCTACAACTTACAAGAAATCTTTACTGATTCCTCCAGTTGTTCCTCTCTAACACTCAAATTACTTTTAGTCAAATGCTTCATGCTACTTAATCTATGCATATGCTGTATGGCTCCTAAAGTAGAAAGTAAGTTACTTGATGGAAGACAATCTTATTCCTATCTTCATATAATTAACACATAATAAAGTGCTCAAGTTTTATAGCATATCCATAGTAACTATTTACTGAAATTCTATTGCCTCTTTCTTCAGCCAAGCTTTATCACTGTGGATTGAACATTAGATATGAAGTCAATAAAGTTGTTTCAAATCCATATATGTGCCTATGAGCCAGATAAAACTTCTCAGAGACTCATCTATAAAGCAAACATTTCTCACAGGGTAGTTTTAAGATTCAAATGAACTAATGCATGCAGAGGTGCTTTGTAATATTTGATTGCTTTATATTATTATATTATAAACGAACAATTATATAAGTATTATAAGTTAAGTATTATTAATATCATTTCAAAATTAGGACAAAAAGTTTAATGCTTTGGAGTTTTAGGCATATGCAAATTTCATTATTCTCTTAGTTTCATTCAGAGATAGAGGATGGCTGGACTTGAATTCAGGAAGATGTGCATTTAAATGCTATCTCTGAAAATTATTAGTGGTATGACCATAAGTGAGTTACTCAACCTCTATGCTAAGTTAGAGTACATTTTTGGAGAGAGGTTCCACACCAATTAAATACTAGAATATGATCCAAGTACATTGAAATCATCCTCTGATGCCTCATCATGACATGAAGATGACTCCATAGGAAAGTGTACACTATGGCAGGTCCCAAAAAAACAGAAGGACTTCTTTAAAGAAAACTATGTTTTGTAGCCCTTTGAGCATAATTCCAAATTGCCAGCCAGAATGGTTGGATCAGCTCACAGTTCCACCAGCAATGCATTAATGTCCCAGTTTTGCCACATCCCCTCCAGCATTCATTACTTTCCCCTTCTTTCATTTTAGCCAATCTGCTAGCTGTGAGGTGATGCATCAGAGTTGTTTTGATTTGCATTTCTCTAATTATTAGAGATTTAGAGCACTTTCTCATGTGCTTATTGATACTTTTGATTTCTTTATCTGAAAATTGCCTATTCATGTCTCTTGCCCATTTATCAATTGGGGAATGGCTTGATTTTTTATACAAAACATTGGTTTAACTCCTTGTATATTTGAGTAATTAGACCCCTGTCAGAGTTTTTCATTATAAAGATTTTTTCCCAATTTGTTGTTTCCTTTCTGATTTTGACTACATTGTTTTTGTTTGTACAAAAGCTTTTTAGTTTGATAAAATCAAAATCATTTATTTTACATTTTGTAATTTTCTCTAACTCTTGCTTGGTTTTAAAATCTTTCCTTTCCCAGATATCTGACAAGTAAATTATTCTGTCTTCACTTAACTTATTTATAGTTTCCCTTTTTATATTCAAGTCATTCACCCATTCTGAATTTATCTTGGTGTAGGGTATGAGATGTTGATCTAAACCTATTCTCTCCCATATTGTTTTCCAAATTTCCCAGCAGTTTTTGTCAAATAGTGGATTTTTGTCCCAAAAGTTGGGCTCTTTGGGTTTATCATACATTGTCTTGCTGATGTCATTTACCCCAAGTCTATTCCACTGATCCTCCTCTCTGTCTCTTAACCAGTACCATACCGTTTTGATGACTGCTGCTTTATAGTACAGTTTAATATCTGGTACTGCTAGGCCCCCTTCCTTCACATTTTTTTTTCATTATTTCCCTTGATATTCTTGATATTTTGTTATTCCAGATGCCTGCCTTTTGATCCAGCCATACCATTGTAGGGTTTGTACCCCAAAGAGATCATAGATAAACAGACTTGTACGAACATTTTTATAGCTGTAATTTTTGTGGTGGCAAAAAACTGGAAAATGAGGGTATGTCCTTCAATTGGGGAATGGCTGAACAAATTGTGGTATCTGCTGGTGATGGAATACTATTGTGCTCAAAGGAATAATAAACTGGAGGAATTCCTTGTGAACTGGAAAGACCTCCAGGAACTGATGCAGAGCAAAAGGAGCAAAGCCAGAAGAACATTGTACACAGAGACCAATACACTGTGGTAAAATCGAATGTGATGGACTTCTGTACTAGCAGCAATGAAATGATCCTGGACAATTCTGAGGGATTTATGGAAAAGAATGATACCCACATTCAGAGGAAGAACTACAGGAGTGGAAACAGAAGAAAAACAACTGTTTGAACACATAGGTTGAGGCAGACATGATTGGGGGTGTAGACTCGAAACTACCACACCAATGCAACTATCAACAATTTGGAAATAGGTCTTGATCAATGACACATGTTAAAACCAGTGGAAATATGCATCAGCCATGGGGGGGGGAGCTCGGATCTGAAGGGGAAAGTAAGAGCATGAATTATGTAACCATGTTAACTTTTCTAAAAAATAATTATTAATAAATGTTTAAAAAAAGTGAAAAAAAGAAAACTATGTTTTGTAATTGAATAACCAGTCTAATTTCAAAGAAGTTCATCACCAAAATATTGGACACACGTACATGATTTTTCTACCATAGCAATATATGAAAGGTTACCTAGTATAGAATGAAGGAGTTATAATCTATAGTAGAATACATTGATGAAATTATGGAGCCCTGAACTATTAAAAATATAATTACATTGCAATCCTTGACACTAAGGACTGATTCCTTTATTTTTCTTTTTTATATTAAGACATCATATTACTCTCAAAATTCAAATTATAATTAAAAAATTGTGGGAAGCCAATAAGAGAATAGATAAAAATCTGAGACTCCTCTTTTGACCCCTTTTGTGGTCCTTGTGACTTCTTGTTGAAATGTATTGTGACCTAATTGAAAAGCTTTATGTTCCTATCAAACCTGAATTTAAAGGGTTAACACTTTTAACACAGCAAGGAATGCTGCTGCCTGTTATAGCCAAGGCCAAGATACTCCCCACATTGGCTTTCTGATAAGAACCTAGTCAAAATTCAGCCTTGGCCTTGGTCTATTCTGAAGCCAATGTTTTGTGTTGTAACTTCTGCGTATCTGCAAAGTTTTTTTTGTGGGGGTTTCTTTTGTGTGAAATGAGTCTTGAAACATATATAATAAATTCCATGCTTCTGGAGCTAGAGCTAGAAGCATGAAGTAAAAATCATTTCCCTTGTCCTGTCCTTATTTCCTTATCAACTAAACTGTCATCAGATTATCAGAGATGATAAAGAGATCTCCACATAACATGAATTTTTAAAAGAAAAAATGACCAAATAGCTTACATTTATGATAAGTATTTTTATCCCCTAATTCATGTTGCCCCTTAGTTATGTTCAGTGCAATTTCTTCATTTTCCTTTGTGATGGAATCCTTGCAAAGATACAGTTTTCCATGTTACTCATTTTTATTATATCAATGGGAGAATATTGCTATTAACAAAATTGCTTTATATGAGGTATCAATCTGGGAGCATTTAAAACATTGTGAAGTTTCTTAAGTGAAATCTAACCCACTATTTCCTTCCTGTTCACATGGGTTTCAGTTATTGCCCACTGCCTATCTAAGACACCAATAGACAAAATTAATGGTCTTCCCATTTAACTACAAGTCATAAACTAAACAATACACATTTTTCAACCATTTAGTTTCTCTTTTTTGCATTTTTAAACCAATCTCTCTTGTTCCTAGAAGGAAGAGAAGTGTGTACAAGAAGTGAATTGGATATCATACAACATATTCTTATCAGAAAGGGAGGTAAACTAATCATATATCAATAAAGAAGAATAACATGGCTAATTCAGCACTACTCTGATATCTATAAACTACCAAGAGATCTATAAGAAGATACTAAAAAGGTCACAGGAGAATTTGGGGGAGGGAATGGAAATATTCACAAGGATCATACAGATGGAATTTGGATAAGATACTGTCTATAATGGTAGAAAGAGTATCCAAAGTAATGAGATCACAGATATGTTGAAGTAATGAAATACATACGTATGTGTACATACATATATACACACATATATATGCAAATACATACCCACATATGCAGTGAAATATATGTACATACTCCTCATCTTTATATTCTATCTAAATCTTTCAAATGATAACCACATTAAGGTTTTTGTTTTTTTGGTACCAAGGCAGAACAGTCGGGGGTGGTGATTGGCAGACAATTAGGGTTGAACGATTTGCCCAGGGTCACAGAGCCAAGAGGTATTTTGGGTCAGATTTGAACCCAGGAGGGGGCAGCTGGGTAGCTCAGTGGATCGAGAGTCAGGCCTAGAGACAGGAGGTCTTAGGTTCAAAGCCAGCCTCAGACACTTCCTAGCTGTGTGACCCTGGGCAAATCACTTGACCCCCATTGCCCACTCTTACCACTCTTTCACCTAGGAGCCAATACACAGAAGTTAAGGGTTTAAAAATTAAAAAAAAAAAAAAGATTTGAACCCAGGACTTTCTATCTCTAGAGCTGGCTCTCTTCCACTGAGACACCTTGCTGCCCCTACATTAAATTTTAAAACCTTATCTCACCCTTATGTTGTTCATCTCTGGCTTATTCTTGAAATTCCAAGGCAACAGTTTATCATACTTAGGATTAAAAACAAATAAAAGTGATTCTTTACTAATATTATCTTGAAAATGGGATGGGACCAATGCTAATATTTGGTGGATTAATGGGATATTCTTTACTTGACAGGAGAAATCTCAAGTTGGGCATTTTTTTCTTCTTTAAAATCAAGATGAATTATAAGGGCTTCTATTACAACATGTTCAATGAAAGAGACAGATGAAGTAAAAAATGACTAATTCATATCAAAATGATGACAATTTTTCATTCAGACATGAGATTTAAATCAAAATAATTTCATGACATTTAACAAGGTGCTTTACATTTCCACCTCTCAAAATTAATGACTTTAATTGCATAGCATTACTACTTTATTCCTAATCCCCATCTTTCTTGGATGAGGTCTTAAAAATGGAAAGGAAGTCCATATCTTCACACCCTATGTCATATTTACGTTTGAGAAATTTTATCTTGTTAAAATCTTTTAATGAGAGTTAGTTGCATCCTAATTAAAATTTTTGACTTGGTCATAGCCCTTAAATATGCTGACAAATTGTTCATTTTCCATTAATTGAGGAAATGGTACTTGTTATGCCTCCTAAAATACAGATTCCCTAACTCAGAATGTGCAGGCACAGATTCTCCAGGTATTGTACTGTCCCGGCTGCTCATTAGTAATGTCGATGTGAATCATAACAATAAACAGTGAACAGACAGAGGACTGACAGCTCAGGAAGCATGAGCTGAAACATATTTAAGACCTCTCTCATCTGCATTTGAGGACATCAAGGCTCTGCTATTCACCTGGACTCTCCTTGTCAGAAATTGTTTATAGATGAGACAGCGAAAAGCAATCTAATCTTCAAGCACTTGCTATATAGGCAGAATTCTTCTCAGAAAACTATCATCTCTGTGAATGGCCCAAGAATTAATCCTACAGTTACAAATATACTTAGTGTAGAAAAGTCTTATGGGATTAGAACATCTATCATATTCTTACTGTTGACATTTTTCATTAAATATATTTTAAGAAGTTATAGCCTGATGAAATGGAAGAAAAGAATATAAACTAGCCCCAAGGTAAAGCTCACGAACTGTATGGGACAAGTTGTAACATCATAGTCACAAAATTCAAAGAGGATAGTTGATATATGAAATTTTTTGGTAAAGAAACATAAGTACAGATAATTTTTGGAGGGGAATAGAGTCTGAGCATGAGAGCTACAGAAGGTTGGTGGCAAAGTCCAGAAAGACAGGCTAAAAATCAAATAGTCTTCACACTGAAACTCCAAATGACTCATTCTGTCCTTCAATCAATTAACCCATCAAAAAACACTTATTAATTGCCCACTATAAGCAAACCAGTGTGCTAAGCATTGAGGATAGAAAAAAAAGATAAAAGACAACCCTTGCAATAGAGCTTTCAATCTAAAAGGGGAGACGTTGTGAAAAGAAATATATGCAAAGCAAGCTATATACAGAATAAAATAGAAAAAATTAATAGAGAGAAGACACTACACTCTCTTTGATAGGATATGGTTATTTTCATTATTTGAATGCCTTGTAGACATTCTGAGGAGTTAGTAGGCATGGGGGAGGGGATTGCTTAAAGTTAAACTTAAGTATGTCCCCATATCCAATGCAAATAAGTAAACATTTGTTAAGCACCAGACATTTTCAAAGAGATATTCTAGCTATTAGGGGAGATGCAAAGTTAAGAGAAAACATTGTGTCCATCCTTATGACAGTTATACTTGGGGTATGTGCTAGCTCCACAAATAACTGTAATATCAAATCAGAAATAATGGGTACGCAAGAGAAGCATAGGAAAATAAATGGGCTGTGGAAGGTTGGGTGGAGAGGGAGAAACAAAAGAAATAAAAATGATCAATCGCCCATATTTGCCAAGGAAGGTAAAATTTTAAAGTACTGAGCCCCTGCTGTTATTAACACCTGCCACTGCTTACTTCTTAATAGTAAGCAAGCCATCCAAAACTTTAATTGTCTCTTCTTGAGCAGGAAGAAAGTCCTCAGGATTCCCATTCTTTTGTCTTTAGGAGGTGCTTCAAAGAACAGATCTCTTCCCTCTCCCAAACTTGTTCTCATATTGTTTTGTTTTGTTTTTACAACTGAAAATTCCAATAAAAACTTTAAGGTACTGTTGCTATACTCTCATCTGTGTGTTTTTAAACTAAGTGCTTTTATTTTTTCATAAACCATAAGCCATGAAAACTCATTGTATTATTCTTAGCGTATTTACATGTAAACATAATAAAACACATATTAAATTGATAGTAGCAGGCAATAAGGCATGTTCAGCTAAATAAATACCTGTTTATTTGCAAAATGATGATTGCACAAAGAACAAAAAGATAAAGTAGAATCATTTAATATTAGTGACTCATAGAAGAGTTCAAGGAGTATTGAAAGAAGACAACTATTGGAAAATATTAATTAAACAAGAATATGACTGATCTGATTATACCTCATGGCATAACCAGCACTACACATCAGTCAGTCATTCACTATGAAACTAAAACACAGATAGATATATGGTAACACAAATGATTTCCTTCTGCATGGCTGCTACATTTAGAATTCAAAAGTTCTCCCACTGTCTCTCCTTATACTCCACAGATCATGGTCCCCAAAGCAAGTGCTCTATATTTCTAAGCATGCTTTAAAAAATCTTGATGAATTGACTTCAAATCATTTTATATGAAGTAGTGCCTAAAGCTGCAACCTTATTATCAGAAGTGTGAAGTTCTGTTGCTTTTTTTTCAAATGAAAGATGTCTTAAATGGAATACATACATGACAAGAAACAGAATGGCAAACAACTCATTTGTGAACAAAGGGACTAGCCAACTCTGTGGGAAGCTGGGTTTTGTGGTCATGTCTACATTCAAAGAACTGGGACTGGGGTTGTTTTTTTATTACTACCACTCTAAAAATTGAGAAATAGAACAAAATATTTAACTCCACCATTCCCCAAACTCTTTCTATTGGAAGATATATACTAGTAGGTGTTATTATTTGGTTTTTAATCATTCACTCATTAAGCCATTTCCACCGTCTGATTTTGTTTATATACAACACTGATAAATGACCATAATTTCTATGTGCTGTATGTCTGTACATAAATTACAAGCATGAAAAGTGGGAATGGGAGATACCAGAATGACAAAACAAAATTCAAAAGAATTCTAGGGACAGCTAGGTGGCTCAGTGGATAGATGGGAGGTCCTAGGTTCAAATATGGCCTCAGACACTTCCAAGCTGTGTGACCCTGAGCAAATCACTTAACCCCCATTGCCAACCCTTACCACTCTTCTGCCTTGGAACCAATACACAGTATTGATTCTAAGATGGAAGTTTAAGGGTTTAAAGGAAGGAAAAGAATTCTGCTAGATTAAAATATCCATCCAAAGCATTTGAATTTATCTCTAACTTTGGGCTTATGGACCTATAAGTTTGAAATGATCTTATAGTGATGATTATTCTAAAGAAAAATTTGAAAGCTTGCAAAAGAATAGAAGCAAATTGTATCTGGGATTTTCATTTGTACTGGATTAGAATAAGTACCTCAGGAAAATCTCTCAGTTATGAGGTAGGTGTGGGAACTTAGACAAAGGAAAAGTCCTGCCAGAGAGACACCCAGCCAGAGGAGAAAAGTCACAATGTGCTTTTCCCTTTCTCTGTTGAAAGGAGGGAGGGGGAAAATGTATTGCACAACCAAACCTTGCCTAACAGTGACATCTGCTGGTTATAAAAGTTAATTACTTCATGGAGTTATATCTTTCTGGAATTCAACATCCTCCACAATGTCCTTATACCCTCAGCCTCCTTAAGATGAACAAGTGTCTCTGAACAACCCACCACAGAAATGGATAGTGAAACATGCAAAACTAAATAACGAAAATAATTCTCTTGCCCAGAAATGATAACAATATTGTGATTCTTCTATGAATAAAAGCATAACATGATTATAACAAAGCATTACAAAATTTTCAGATGATATTGAATATTGAAACTCCTATACATAAAAAGGTTTTCATTTTCATTTTTCCTATGAAAATTTATTTCAACTCTCATCATCTTATAGAAAACTAACTATTCATAAAGTTAGAGACATCTTTTACATGAATTTCATGGCAAAAAAATTGCCAGACAAATAATTCTCTGTATTGCATATGATATTCTTTGTAGGGGGTGTTGTATTTGGGAAGCTGTAAGATGTCAGAGGTCTGTAGGATCAAATCTCTCTGATCCTTTGGTCTATGGAGAGGACACACACACACACACACACACACACACCCCTACAAGCAGGTTTGACTGAAGGGAGGGACAGTATCTTGTCAAAGTGCTCTTTCACTTCCCCCCTCCCACTAGGCAGTTGAAAAATCAGTTACTGTATGATAATGGTGGACAGACTTGTTAACTTCAGGGCCAGGACAGTAAGTCAGGAAAGGCTGAACTCCTAAAGATGATAACTTTCTCTAAACTATTTCCCCACAGGATTGAATAGGAGGAAAAAAGGAGAAGCTTGATGTCTTTTAAGCTCGCAGGCACAGAGGAAAGGTCTTACTTTTGGGCTACAAAGCAGGAGGAACTCAGCTTGAGGAAGTTGTATTTCCCTAAATATAACCAGACACTGCTCCCAATTGATTAAAGGTTTAATGATATGTGGGGAAGGGAAGGAAGAGAGATCAAATAAGGATTGGTAAGGTCTGGGAAGCCCTCAAACTGATATGTCCAAGCAGCCCCTCCCCCCAAAGGGGAAAGGTAACTTGAATAGCTGATCTGCTCTCTAAGCCTATAAATAATCTTCCTCTATATCTAAATAACTAAACAGAGGTAAACTGTCTTGTAGTTAAATGTCAAACCAAGGTAAAGCAGGTTGGCAGCTAGGAACTAAAATGGCTTTGCTCAGATTCAAGCCTCAAGCCCCAAGAGCAACCCAGGACCCAAGACCTAACAAGCAGAGTGACCTGCTTACCCTCAACCCAGGACCCAACTCCCTTAATTGCCTTAACTGCCCCCTCTCTCAGAGTTCACAGGGCCCTCTGGAATTCTGAGCTATAGCTTGAATCCCTCTCTTGCAGCTGGAATCCCCCTCTGCAATATGAATCTCACAGGGCTCAAGAGGAATTCTCCTTTTGTAAGGGTAAAGGATGATAGTAATCATTTTAATTTTTCATCTAAACCTAATGATGTAGGCCATGAAAACATTTTAGATCTGCTTCTAAATCTGACTAGTGTTAAAGTGGAATCTTTCAAAGGGAGAGCAAGGATTGTTTTTCATATCAAAATGCAAAAATTTATGTTGTTTTTATCAAATAGGCTTGGGTACATTCATAATCTAAAATGCACTTTAAATGGTGATATCCAGAGAGAAAATGTATATTTTAAAGTGAAGTATCTATATCCCTAAGGTTATATACTTTTCTTTTGTTCTTCATTCCTTTTGAAGCAAGCTTGTAAATGAGCTTTAAGGCAGCAATTGTCCTCTTCTATTTTTTTCACCTGAACACCTCTGCAAGAATGAGTCAAGAGTACTCATGAAGACAATGGCATGGATAGAAAAAATTTGTTTTAGCCAGAATGCTGTCGATATACACATTTGCAAGAGAAAAAAAGCAGAACAGTATGAATGTTAGAAATGGGAAATGACAAGAATTCCCATGACTATCTTCAAAAGAAAACTATTCAAAAAAATGTTTCCTTCATAATGCTAAGTATTATATACATTTAAAACACTATTATAAGAATGGATCCATAGGTTTTTACCAGAGTTTCAAAGTGACCCTGGCACATGATCATTCAATAAATAAACATATATAAATTGCCTACTATTTGCTAGGTATTGTGCTATATGCTAAGGCTAAAACACCTTGCCTCATATCTTTGTTGACTTAGTACTTCACCCATTTACTTCTTAGCCCATTGTCTTCTACTTTAAGCTTCATTTTAAAAAGTTATTTTTTAATTCCCCTTAATTTTTTCGTTTTGAATTCACTCCCTTTCACTCTCCCCAACCTATACTTTGAGAAAATAAGAAAAAGGAAATCTTATAAAAGTATGTATAATTGAGAAAAATAATTCTTTATCATACATGTAAAAAACATAAAATAAAATATTTCATTGTGCATTTTAAGTTTGTCTTTATATCTGGAGGTAGAGAGTATATTTTATTTTGAGTCCTCTAGAATTTTAGTTAGTCATACTTGTCTTTAAATTTTGTTTTAGGCTTGCTGTCTTTCTAAAATTTTGTCATTGTATAAATTGTTCTCCTAGTTCTGTTCATTTCACTTGGCATCAGTTCATATATTACTTACCAAGCTTCTCTAAAACCATCTCCTTCATTATTTTACAGAATAAGTGTATTCCGTGGCTTTCCCAAACTATAAACTTGTTTATCAATTCTTCTCATTTTCCAATTCTTTACCATCACAAAAAAATTCCATAAATATTTTTGTCCATGTATCCCTTATTGTTTTCCTTTGATTTCTTTGGATTATAATCTCAGTAGCATTATTTCTAGGTAAAATGTTATTCAGAGTTTAATACATTTGGAGCATAATTCCAAATTGCTTTTCATAATGAATGAACTAGTTCACAATTTTAGTAATAGTACAAATTAATTTACTGTGTTTTTCCACAGTCCCCTCTAGTATGTTATTTTCTTTCTCAGCTTTGTCAAACTGAATTGTTTTAATTTGTGTTATTCTAATTATTAATGATTTAGAGTTTTTTTAAATGGCTAGTAATAAAATAAATTTCTTCCCCTAAAAACTTCTTCTTCATGTCTTTTGACCACTCACCATTTGGGAAATAGCTCTTACTCTTATTTGACTTATTTCCCTATATATCTGAGAAATGTAACTTTTATTAGAGAAACTTGTTAGAAATATTTTTCCCTAAATTCCATTTTTATTCTAATTTTAGCTTGCATTGACTTAGGTACCAATCTTAAGTTCCTGTATCATATTGAGCAAGATCTTCAATGCTTCTATTCCTCTTTTTTTAATTCTTCTGGAATAGGATAAATGTTTATGATCTATAACTTTCCTATTCTAGTTGACTTTCCTTATCTTTCAGCCTCTCATCTTTCTACCTTGAAGGAGCTGATTGCCCAGCTAGACTTATTATGTCCCTTAATATTTCCCATGAAACCTGTGGACTAGCAGTGAGATAGTATTTTTCTATTCCTCTAAATCATAAAAGTATATTTTGGGAAGTGTGATAATTAGATTAAGTCTACACTGACCATCTTTAGATTTAATCACCAAAGGTGAGAGCACCTCCAAATTCTGGGAGGTCCTTAACCCACGTGTGCTAGAGAGGGTGATGAATCAGAATCGACTGACCGCCCCCTAGGAATCCTAATAAGAAGCGTCTATTGTGTTTGGACACACAAAGTAGGAGGGAGGCACAGGAAGTGATGCATGAGTGACCCCTTTAAAAAGAGGGAGCTGAGTGAGTGAGACTGTGCTTCTGGTGAAGAGGGCGGCTGGTGAAGGAGGTCTTCTAGCTCTTCTGGTCTGTGGAGGTGGTGAGTTTAGAGATTGACTGAATCTTCCTGAACCTCTCTTAAGGAACTTCCTTAATAGATTCTGTGAATGAATGAGGGTTAAGTTAGATCTACCTGGATTAATTAGAGGATCGTAGTAAATTGCCTACTGGGTTAGATTCTTATTTCCTTATTTCCTTTCTCTCTTCTTAATTGTAAATAAACTGCCATAAAAGTAAATTTTGACTTGAGATTATTCTTAATTGAGGACTGATAATAGCTCAATCCTCTGGCAACCATCTTTTAATATATTGAACCCAAAAAACCCCTTTTTCCACCTTACAGAAGGGAGAATTTGGGATCCAACCAGTACATTTAAATCTTCAAGAGAACTAATGGTATGAAAGTTTCTTTTCTACAATGTCTTTTTTTTTTTCTTGACAAAGAAGCACAATGAGCACTGCCTTTCCCTTATAGTGTACTTAGCATAGAGCCAGGTATAGAGTAAGTGCTGATTAAAAGCCAATTGACTAACCTTGTTTTTAAAATGAAAATTTTCCAATAAAAATTCTTATTTTTATAGTAGATTCACTTCTCAGTTTGATAAAGTCCATGGACCCCTTCTCAGAATAATCTTTTAAGTACATTAAATACATAAGATTTCAAAGTAAGCATAGCATTAAAATAGCACTCTGTTTTTCTCTCTAACTATAACAAGTTCACAGATCCTACATTAAGAACCTTTCATTTAGAAGAATGAAAATATAGCCCAACTTATCTACAGGCTGGGAATTCACCCTAGTGTCTAGCACTAAATAGACTGGCATTTTCTTGTGTCTTAAATTATCAATATGCTCTAAAGTTTCCTCTCTCCTTGAACATGTGATCAAAGATATAGAAGCCTTATTCCCCAAAGAAGCAAAAAAAGTCTTAGAATGATAGTTTAAGATTAATGTTCTACAAGGAAGAGAATTAAGGATAAATGTTGATTTCAAAGCAGAAACAAAAAATGTTAGGTATCAGATGAAGCAAGAAAGCAATAAAATGATAATCATCAATCATGAAGTAATGGGAAAGGGGACAGAGATCATCAAAACTAAGGAAAGAACTTCAGATAATAGTATAGGTGAATATTAAATTTAAGACAATGAGATGCCCTGGGACTGAAGTTTGAGCATTTGGAGATTTCAATGTAAATAATATTTATGACTATTAAAATATATTTTAGCCATTTATTACTGAGACAAGAAAACATGAATAACTTAATAAAATATGCATAATCTAAACAAGATTTTTAGCAAAATATATTTGAAATATTAGGCAGACACTTTAAATAGACCTTGGCTGAAAGTCTTTGGAATTAAAAGCATAATTTTTGGCCAGTGGAGTGTAATAGAAACATATTAAACCTAATAAGATTTGAAAGTGATATGTTGTTCCCTATGCCAAGCCAAGGCCTTTGTATACACATTGTTTACTGAATGTTAAACTTTCAAAGGGGAAAACTTAAAGAAAAATTATTTCACTGTCTTTCAAGATCATGAGTAAAACTCAGAAAGAAAATAATGTATACAACCTTGGAATTAATGTTCTTCTAAAAAGTTAGTATTTTCCACAACAGAATTTCATTCATTACATGAGTAAAAAGGAAGATGAACTGATTGTGACAACAGTAAGAGATTACTCATGGCCAGTCTTTGGGCTCCATTGGCATCTTCCTGATGTTAAAAGAAAAAGTTAGAAGGTCTAAAGAAGCAGCTAAATAAGTAGGTCTCCTTTGATAAGCTTATAGGAGAATACCAATGAGAGCTGCTGCCTGAATAGAAAAGTGCATATGGTCTTTGATATTCATTTAGTCATCATTAAATGTAACAGTCACATTAATGAGATTATAGAATTATTTGAGTATTTTGAAAAGTTTCCTTTTCCCCAACATTTTTACTCTTCTCTAGTTTCCTCCAGGACTTTCCTATCAAACTTACTGATTTGATGGGCCACATTATTTCATCCTTCTATCCCAACACATCTATATACCCTTATCTACAAATATCATAGAATGTTATATAATAATGAAGTCTCTTCCAAATGTCATATTGTTGGGAAAAATGCTCTACATTAAAAGTATCAAAAAACAAAGTGGCTGACTAAATAGGCAACACTCTGGTCTGGTCAGAACCAGATTAAAATTTAACTAGGAAGTATTTGACAAAAGAGATTAAAAATATAATTTAAAATAGAAATATTTTAAATATTTCTTAATTAAATCAAATTTATTTATCATATTATAAAATTATTTAATGAATTAAATAAAATAGGAAATATTTTTATATAGTTAATATGTGAAGTCTGCAAGGATACTTATATATGGTTCAGTATTTCTGTTTTTATTTGGAGTCAATACCGCTGCTCTGCATTTGCATTCTCTCCATAGTCCTAAAAAATTTTATGCTGGCAATAAGTTTTGTTGATTGAATAGGCAAAGAAGTTCCAGCCACAGCATCAGGTGTAGTAGATTTACAAACTACTTTCAGTCTCTTTTATTCTCTAAACAAGTTGCCAAGTTAATATTTATAAGAGCCACATCTGACCATATCACTTTTTGCTCAAAAATGCCCAGTGGTTCCCTGTTCCCTGTGGGATAAGGTACAGAGTTCTTATTTAACTTTTAGAGCCTACCCAAAATAATCTGAATTCTGCTCACCTTTCCAGTATTCTTTCTTATTACTCCATTTCATGCATTTTATATTCAGCCAAATTGTTTCTTTTCTGTCTAGCAACTTTACTGTTGCTCACTCTCTCTCTCTCTCTCTCTCTCTCTCTCTCTCTCTCTCTCTCTGTCTCTCTCTGTCTCTCTCTCTGTCTCTCTCTGTCTCTCTCTCTCTCTCTCTGTCTCTCTCTAAACCCTTACCTTGTGTATTGGCTCCAAGGCAGAAGAGTGGTAAGGGTAGGCAATGGGGGTCAAGTGACTTTCCCAGGGTCACACTGCTGGGAAGTGTCTGAGGTCAGATTTGAACCTAGGACCTCCCATCTCTAGTCCTGGCTCTCAATCCACTGAGCTACCCAGTTGCCCCCTGTTGGTCTCTCTTAAGAGTCATCTTTTAGATTGACTCATGTGAGTCAATCTGTCTGAAACAAGGCATCTATTTCCTGCTCCTTACTTAAGGGAAGAGTATGAGCAACTGTGTCTCACCTCACCCTTCTTTCTAATGGTTTTAATTGTTAGAAAATTTTCCTGAAGACAAATATAATGTTTTCTTGCATTTTCTACCAATTGTTCCTTTTTCTGCCCTCTGGACCCAAATAGAACGTCTAATTATTTTTTTTTCATTCATATCACTGCCCTTTTACTATTTGAGACAGATACCATATATTCTTCTTAGTCTTGACTCATTTAAGTTAAACATTCCCAGTTTCTTCAACCTATGTTCATATGCCATGAACTCAAGCCCTTCACCATACTGGTTGCCTCACTCTAAATACTCATGGATTTGCACAAGAGGCACTAGAAGTAGTTATTACTGATAATTATACCTGTCGACACAGTTCAAAATCAGATTAGTTTGTTTGGATTTATTTTTATTTTTTTGACTTTTATTTAATAATGCCAAAATATGGTGAGTTTTTCAGTCTACTTGAACCCACTCAATCTTATTTATCTTAATGGTATCAAATCAGGACTCAATCATCCTGTGCTTCTGAGATTTGCTTTTTGATCAAGCTGATCCCTACTGACTTTAATTTTTAGAGAATTAGCCCAACTTTCTAGAGTGTCAAGATCCATTGGGACTCTGTGCCAACTGGTATGCTAAATATTCTCCCTCATATTGTTTGAACATACCAACTATTACTTTATCCATATATAATTGACAACAGCAGAGGGCAAATAAAGATACCTGGGACATTCTGAAGGAAATTTCTGCCAAACTGATGTTAGATTATTAATGACTATTCCTTGAATCCTGCCATTCAGTTTCCATCTAATTTTATTTACTTTCTGCCTTACATCTCTATACCATTTCTACAAGAATAGAATGAGGTATTTTATTAAATCATTTGACAAAATCTAGGTGAACTATATCTCCAACATTCCATGTCATACATTTTTAGTAACCCTATCAAAAATGAAATGCATTTATTTAAGCACAATCTATCTTTGAAACCATGCTGGCTTTATTAAATTGTGATTCCCTTGGCTAGATGTTCGTTGACAACTACTTTAATGATCCATGTTAGAATTTCCCCAGGGGTTGAAATTAAACTCACTAGTCTATCATTTGTAGACTCTATTCACTTACATTTTTCAAAAATTAAGACATTTGTCCACTAACATCACCCAGTTCTTTCAATATCAGAGGACATAATTCATCTGTACCAGGTGGTTTGAAATGATCAAGAGTAACTTGCTTCTCTTTTCCTATCACCTTATTCAACCTAGGCATCCACTTCCAGATAGCCATTATCTTTAGCAGTAATAACTGGCATTTATATAGTGCTTTAAACTGTGCAAAGCACTTTACAAACATTTTATGATTTTATTCTCACAAAAGCCCTGGGAGGTGGGTGCTCTATTTTACAGATGAGGAAACTGAGGCAGACAGAGGTTAAAGATTTGCCCAGGGACACATATCCAGAGTCCAGGTCTAGTGTTCCATCTACTGCATTACCCACATGCCTTGTTCTGTCATTTCCAGTACAAAGAACATTCTCCATGGTACAGGAAACTGAAATTATATCAGAATCAAGCAGGCTGCCCTTCTCTTTATCAGTAGGCATAATTGTTCTCATCTTCTCAAAGGAGTGGTCTTAATCTTTCTTTGATCCTCTGACTATGAATAGAATTTTAAAAAATTAAAAAAAATTTACCATAACTTCTCTTTCCATTCTGTTCATTCTAAACTTCAATGTTCCTGATGCTATTTTTTAACAAGGACCATGATATATTCTTGTATTTTTCTTCTACTATATGCCCTTGCTTCCATTTTATGTGTTTTTTAATATGTCAGTTAGTGAATTCACTGATTATTCTTATTGATCTCTTCAGATAATAGTTATTTTTCTTCCTTAATGGAATTGTTCCTTTTGAGTCTTCAGAATGTTGTTACTGAGTGTTTTCATCCCTTCAATTCAGAAGTCTAGTCCTTGTCCTTCTACATAAACTACTGAAATTAGCTTGCCTAAAGTTCTAAATGTATATGTTCAACTCACTTTCTACTCTTCATTTACAAACAGTAGGAGGAAGTATTCAGTTCCTCTCAGAGTTACCATGATTTTCACTACATTAACTAGTTCTACCCTCTTAGTGAGAATTAAGTTTTGGGTTATTACTTCACCTGTATTTTGAAAGATGAAATCATTAATGCTAATCAAACAGACTTTGTTTTTGACAAAGGGAGGAAACGTCTCAATGATTGAAGTCTCTTATAACTACTAGATTATGTCTCCATCCCAGGCTCATGATCTATTTCCAAAACGTGTTACCTAGTTCTTTTTTGTGTTCAGTTGGTCTTAAGATTAAATCACTTCTTTTTTTTTTTTATCTTTATACAAATGCTTTCTCTACCCTTATTCACCCTTCTAGCTTCTGAATGTCTTCAGACAAGCACACCTTCTTAATATACACTATTTCCACACGCTCCTCTTTTGCCAATTTTGTTTCTTTAGAATAAGACATATTCACTGGGAGCCACATTCCAATCCTGTATTTTATCCCAATTCTTGGCAGCATCTATGAATCAAATTTTTCTCCTTACATTAAGGCTTCTCAATTATTTTGTTATTGGCTGTATTTGAGGCAAATTTTTGAACATAGATTTTTTACTACTGGTTATTTTCTTGGATTTTGTCTTTTAAGAGCTTCTAGGTAGTTTAGAGGATATTCTTTTTTCCTCTGTAGTCACACTCTATAAAGACCATTATTCCCTTCCTTATTTTTTTTAGTTTAATAGCCTTTTGATTAGATTTCCAAGATACTCAATATAATGAATACCCAATACAAAAATATTTTACCAACTTATCTTAGGTTCACTCCATCTGTCATCCAAAAACCTATTCTCAGGCACTAACTTCTTAGCCAGACATTGATTTCCCAAATTCATTTTTGTCTTCCTTTCTTTTTTTCTACATCCATTTCCTTCAACAAGGAACAGTGATGAACAGATAAACTCTGCCCCTATCATCACCAGTTCCTTTCTTGTGACTTCATTATTGAAGGGAATCCCTTTTCAATTTCTTCTATCAGTATCTTTTGTACCTACATTAAAAACCAGAAGTAGGTAGTGGTCATCTGTTTTGATAAGTCTTGGGAGGTTCCCCAATATGTATTGGCAATGTGTCTTGGGAATACATCATCAAAAAAATAACTACCTTAGTAAACGTGATAACCACTCCTTTTTGTTTTTAATCTTCCTATGATCTTTTACATGATACCTTCTGTTACTCTTTTCTTAGAAAAAAAAATAGCTGCTTCCTCCTTATAGCATTTAGATCTCTGCTCTTCAGGAATAGTCTCAAATATATCTTTTAGCTCTTAGTATACATCAGTCCTTCTCCTTTTCATCTCTCCTCCCCTTTCTGCTACTCTCTTATCTCATGCTGAGTAGAATTTTCTCTCTTCCAATGCAAATTCTTCTTTTCCCCCAGTGAAGTGCTGTCTTTAAATTTAATCTTGATTTCTATATCAAAAATTCACTTACTAGAACATGCATGTAATGTGAATACTTTTACTCTCCACATTTAGGGAATATTTTTATTCCATTTTTCTTTGTTTTCTCTATTGTCAAGATAGCTTAAAAGCTCCTAATGGGAAGGACCATAGTAATAATAACAATTACAATAATAAGTTTTGCTATAACTCACATTTATAGAGCACTTTAATATTTGTGAGATAAGTAATATAATTGTTATAATTATTTAAAAAAAGAAAACCAAGAAAAGGGATTTTTTACCCATGGTGACATAGCTAATACATGTCAGAGCTAAGATTCAGACAGATTTCCTGACATCAAATCCAAGGCTCTCCAGAATATCATGCTTCCTATCTTTAAAAGATCCAGTCATTTTTAGTCCCTGAATACGTGTTAATTTTCTAAATTAATATAACTACTACAATTTCCTTTCATACAAATAGGCAAAATCCAAGCCAAAGATTAAGGAAGGCATAGCTACAGAGAGTTTTTGTTATTTTCCAAGGAAATTAAAATCCCCAAAGTTTGTATCCTGCCCAAGGTTACATATGTTTCCCACAAACAAAGCAAATTCTCATGTCATACAAAAGAATTAGGTGACTCAGTGAATAGATCATTGCACACGAGTTCAGGAAGACCTTAGTTCAAATTTAGTCTCATAAAATAATTAGTTATGTGACTTTTGATAAATCATTTTATGTATTTCTATTTGTAAGCTTCCTTAACTGAAAAAAAATGAGAATAACAGTGCCATCTATCTTCTAAATCTGTTGTGAGGATCAAATGAGATTTTATATGTAAATGTGTGTAATTAGGTCATTTTATATATAAATGTGTGTAATTAGGTCATTACCCATCAGTTCTCTGGAAGAAGACATCCTATGTGAATAATACCACTACTATATATTTCTTGCATGCCTATTTTGAGATCTTTATCAAGAATTTCTCAACTTTTTCTTCCATCTGTCTATCTATTGCCAAAATTATTACCTTATCTATTCCTTTTCCCCTCTCTTCTTATCCTAATATTTCCCATCATGTTTTGAGTAGGAAAATTACACATTTGAAACCTTTGCCATCATTAAGAACAGCCAAACCTGAAAGGCTGGATTATTCTTCTAATCTATGATTAGGCCAAGTGTGTCCAGAAATGAAGATTGGCCTTTTCAATGTTTACAAATCTAACTTCTTTAGTATTGAGCACAGTGTTGGCAACTAACAAATGATTTACTTATATATTTTTCCCTCCCCCAAATTACATGTGTATGGTCCATGCATGCTCGATCCTCGTCCTAACAACATAGGAGAGACAGAAAGATGCAAACCCTGTCCAAAATTTAATGAGTAAAAGAAACCAAAGCTGTTAGATCACAGTTTCTGTCCTAGTCAGCAAACTAAATTTACCTTGTCAAATTGCTCCCTGCTCTCTGCAATACCATATGCTAATCTGAAACACATCCATTTTAGCCAGTATATTTTCATGAGCTGAATTGGACATATTTGCCATTCTCAGCCCTATGATAGTCAGTTCACCTCACCTTTACCTGCTGTATTTGCTGATTAAGTGATTACCCCTCTGGAGTAAAGGTCCCCTTGACAGACTCTCAATATAGATTTTTTATATAGTTAAGGCATCAGCAGAAAAAAAGAGGGGTAATAGTTACTTATCTTTGACTTTCTTACTTCTAATTGACAGGTCTCAAGCAGCAAGCTACAGGAGACATAAATGAGAAGCACATGCAAAATGGATAAGGAGAGGTTCAAAATACAACCCAGAAAATTACACGTTGCAGAAGTACTCATTAGACTCTTCATTACTTCCCAAGCAGAACTATGAGTAAGAAGACAGTTAGATATTGCCCAAGAGAGCCAAGAAAAGCACTTGAATTGCATTTCATCTCTAGCTTTCTCTTATCTTTAAAAACAAAGAGAAGACAAAAAATAAACTCTTAGCTTTTGTGGAGGGATCCAGGAATGACCAATTAAGTGAATCACTGAGGGTAGTTCACTATTTTTTTTAAACCCTTACTTTCCATCTTAGAATCAATACAGTGTATTGGTTCCAAGGCAGAGGAGTGGTTAGGGCTAGGCAATGGGGGTTAAGTGACTTGCCCAGGGTCACACAGCTAGGAAGTATCTGAGGTCAGATTTGAAGTCAGGATCTCCTGTCTGTGGGCCTGATTCTCAATCCACTGAGCTACCCAGCTGCCCTCTGGTGGGAGGTAACAAAGATAGAGATGCCAAACCAGCTGGTTCCATAACAGTAATTTTTCCCAATTAGATCAAGAGAACATAGATAGAAAATTGGGAAGAACTTTAAAAGTCATCTAGTCTGACTCCATTTAACAGATGAGAAAACTAAGATTTAGAAAAGTGAATTGACTTATTCATAATCACACGAGTAAACATTAGAGATGAGGTTTGAATCCATATCCTCTTGTTTTAGAAAACGTTCGTAATACTGTGCCAGTCTTTTATAAACTCAACATAAATGTCCTAATGGAAAGGCAAGTGATTTGGTAAACAGGACCTAGAAATAATCAAATATAATGACACAGGGCTCACCTGTGTGGCTCAGTATATTGAAAGCCACGTCTACAGATGGAAGGTCCTGGTTAAATCTTATCACAGACACTTCCTAGCTTTGTGACCCTGGGCAAGTCACTTACCCCTCATTGCCTAGCCCTTACCACTATTCTGCCTTGGAACCAATTCAGAGTATTAATTCTAAGACAGAAAGTAAGATTTCAAATATACGTACAAAATAACACAATAAAACCAAAATCATCTTTGAGGTTATGAATTCTTTACTAAGCAAAAATTGGGGGGGGACTAAAAAGCAGTTTGTAGAAATTAGATTTACATTTCAAATATCACAGGTTCCAAATAGACACAGAACCTAAATATAAATGGTCATGCTATTTTTAAAAATTAAAGAAGCAAAGAGATATTTATGAGTTTAGATGAGGTAAAATTCTTAAGTAAAAAGAGGCATAGAGGATCAAAGAGGACAAAAAATTGAATTAAATAAATTGGAAAGTTTTGCACAAGCAAAATCAATGCAGTTAAGATTAGAAGGGGAAACTTAACTGGGGGAAATCTTTATAGAAAGTATTTCATTTTTCAGCATTTTTTTCAGTATTTTTCAGTTTTCAGTATTCACTTTTTCCCTCCCATCTCCTTCTATAAGGAAGGAAATAAAGAGAGAAGGAAGGAAGGAGAGAGGAAGAAAAGGGGGGGAAAGTGAAAGGAAGATGACCAAAGTTTATACATATCAAATGAAAGACCTCTCACTTGTTACCTCAACTTTCCTAAAGTCATAAGTGGCATAGAATAAACAGTGCCATAGCACTTTTTAAAAATATAAGTGATGTGTACATTTAAAATATAACCATCTGGTCAGCTCTTTATTTATAAAATGTGTGTGTGTGTATATATATATATATATATATATATATATATATATATATATATCCATGAATTTGCCCCTCCCCTCTCCTAGGGAAAGCTGATGCAAATTCAAATAATTGAATGCTTATTGGTTTTGGTTAGGCAGTATAAGAAGCCATTTAACTGTCCCTTGCATGCTGAGAAGACTTAGGTAAATGTCTTCAATTTTTACTTTCCTATCTATTATCATCCATGTATATACAAAACAGGTACATAAATATATGATAAAATTGATATTTCTTATTAATTATTTAGTGGAAAATCTTTTATCCATTATGGAGTATGATTAGACTACATTCATTCATATATAAAATTTCACTGCAGATTTTCCATTCAAAGAAGCAATAAGCCTCTACCCCCTTTTAAATAAACTTGTGAATAATTTGAAAGGTTGATCTCAGAAGGAAAATTTTCAACTTTCATCTTCACCAAAAATTCACTTTCAAATAATTAAATTAGCAAAGAGAAATAGGTAAATGTTCTTAAAAGAAATATGCATTTTCTTTCAAGGTATCAATTTAGTAGTAATGAACTATTAAATTCTCAAACTATAAACTATTGAGAAATAAACATAAGAAAGCAAAGCAATAAATCTGATGATGCAAAAGTATGTTTCTTCACATCACTATATTTTGTTAATATTTCCACTATAATTAATTTTGATGGAATTCATCTTTTGTACTTTTATTTTTGTCCATTATTATGATTTCTCAGCTATGAGGAGCCTACATGTGTGTGTACTCCCTCAATTATTGTATATCATCAAATCATCTTCATCTTATAGTCATAGAGAATTTCATAGGTGCCAAGAGGTT
>NC_058135.1:160047976-160067794 GCF_016433145.1 Gracilinanus agilis
GCAGTACCAGATATTAAACTATACTATAAAGCAGCAGTCATCAAAACAATATGGTACTGGCTAAGAGATAGAGAGGAGGATCAATGGAATAGACTGGGGATAAATGACATCAGCAAGACAGTGTATGATAAACCCAAAGAGCCCAACTTTTGGGACATGAATCCACTATTTGACAAAAACTGCTGGGAAATTTGGAAAACAATATGGGAGAGATTAGGTCTAGATCAACATCTCACACCCTACACCAAGATAAATTCAGAATGGGTGAATGACTTGAATATAAAGAGGGAAACTATAAACATGTTAAGTGAACACAGAATAGTTTACTTGTCAGATCTCCAGGAAAGGAAAGACTTTAAAACCAAGCAAGAGTTAGAGAAAATTACAAAATGTAAATTAAATGGTTTTGATTATATTAAACTAAAAAGTTTCTGTACAAACAAAAACAATGTAGTCAAAATCAGAAGGGAAACAACAAATTGGGAAAAAATCTTTATAACGAAAAACTCTGACAGGGGTCTAATCACTCAAATATACAAGGAGTTAAATCAATTGTATAAAAAATCAAGCCATTCCCCAATTGATAAATGGGCAAGAGACATGAATAGGCAATTTTCAGGTAAAGAAATCAAAAGTATCAATAAGCACATGAGAAAGTGTTCCAAATCTCTAATAATCAGAGAAATTCAAATCAAAACAACTCTGAGGTATCACCTCACACCTAGCAGATTGGCTAAAATGAAAGAAGGGGAGAGTAATGAATGCTGGAGGGGATGTGGCAAAATTGGGACATTAATGCATTGCTGGTGGAGCTGTGAACTGATCCAGCCATTCTGGCTGGCAGTTTGGAACCATGCTCAAAGGGCTATAAAAGAATGCCTGCCCTTTGACCCAGCCATACCATTGCTGGGTTCGTACCCCAAAGAGATCATAGATAAACAGACTTGTATGAAAATATTCATAGCTGCGCTTTTTGTGGTGGCAACAAATTGGAAAAGGAGGGTATGTCCTTCAATTGGGGAATGGCTGAACAAACTGTGGTATATGCGGGTGATGGAATACTATTGTGCTAAAAGGAATAATAAACTGGAGGAGTTCCAGGCGAACTGGAGAGACCTCCGGGAACTGATGCAGAGCGAAAGGAGCAGAGCCAGAAGAACTCTATACACAGAGACTGACATTCTGTGGTAAAATCGAATGTAATGGACCTCTGAACCAGCAGTAATGCAATGACCCAGGACAATTCTGAGGGATTTATGGTAAAGATGCTGCCCACATTCAGAGGAGGGACTGCAGGAGAGGAAACATATAGGAAAAACAACTGCTTGAACGCATGGGTTGGGGTGGACATGATTGGGGATGTGGACTCGAAACTACCACACCAATGCAACTACCAACAATTTGGAAATTGGTCTCGATCAAGGACACATGACAAAACTAGTGGAAATGCGCATGGGTAGGGGGGGCCCAGGGGGGGGTTGAAGGGGAAAGGAGGAGCATGAATCATGTAACCATGTTAAAAATGAATATTAATAAATGTAAAAAATAAAAAAAGAGGTTAGTAATACTGTAACATGTCTTTAGGAGTCATTGAACAAATCTTTATTAATGCTTACTATGACACAGAAGCTATATTAAAAAATGGGTAAACAAGAAAAGGAAAAAATATCCCTATCCTCTAGAGTGTACTAAAATGGAAGGGACAGCATGTAAAAAAGTACAAACAATGGATATAAAGTTATTCAAGCAGTGAAGATGGCAACAGCTAAGGAAACTAGGAAAGGCTTCCAAGAAATGGTAGGATTTGAGCTGAATCCTGAAGGAAACCAGGGAAACTAAAAGGCTAAAAGTAATGAGAGCATGGGAGACATTTCAAGCATTGTGGGCAACCAATGCAAAAGTATGAAGATGAAAGATGAAAGGTGGTGCTCCAGAAACTATAAATACAAACTAGAAATAGAAGGTGTGGAAAGTAGTAAGCAGTACGAAGAGTGGAAAGGTAGAAGAAGGAGAGGTTATGAAAAACTTAACATTTGATTCTAGAAGTAACAGGTAACCATTGGGAAACATTTAGCAGAGAATTATATGGTCAAACCTCATGCTTAGAAAAATCATCTTGGCAGTTGAATGAAGAATAGATTAGGAAGGGAGATCAGTTTGTAGCTTAGTGCAATAGTGCAAGCAAAGAATGATGAGGACTTGAAATAGAGTTCTGGCAAAATGAGTGGAGAGAAGAGACATACATGAGATTTATGTAGTAACAATAAGATGTGACAATAGGTTTAATATTTTCCATAAGAGTGAGTAGTTCTGGATCACATCAAAGTTGTAGGCATTAATAATAACAGTGCTCTTGATAAGAGAAGCTTAGAAGGGAAAATAATTTGGGGAAGATTAAGTTTCATTTTGATGTGCTAAATTTAAGATACCTATGATACATCCAATTTAAGATGTCCAAAAGGCAATTAGAGAAGTATAACTATTGTTCAGGAAAGAGATTAGGGATGGATACATAGATCTAAGAATTATCGGCATGGAGAGGATAATTGAACCCATGGGAGCTGGTGAGATCACCAAGAGAAATGATATAGAGAAATATGAGAAGAGGGTCCAAGACATACCCTTAGGGCATACTCATGGTTAATAGATATGATATGAATGAAAAAATATCAAGGGATTTGGGAGCTATCAAAGGGGTCCAAGAAATTCTCTCATCTTATTCCCATGCTAATTTTTGCTTTGTTCCTTGTCTATTTCTACAAATTGATTTTTGCCTTTCTCAAATGAAACATGTCCAAGACCAGCAAATAAGTAGCAAGTTCCCTAGCCTCTTCATTGTCACATGAATAACTTGCTACCACTGCCATTCTGAAGTTTCTTCTCAAAAGGTTATTATAAAGTGAGATTTTATTTATATGTATATATGAGATTTTATTTATATGTATATATATATAAATATATAAAAAGTATCATATAATCTTAAATATGTGTAGTTCTTTGAAAATGCTAAAGTATTTCATAAATTTATCCTTTTATTATAATTATTACAAATTCAAAATATTTTTTCAAAATTTTCAAAATGTTTCAAAAATGTTTACTACATGAAGTATATTCTTCTAAATATAAGATGATAGGACAATAAAAACCAGGTAGTTCCTTTCCTCAATGGGGCTGCTGTGTGGGTGAGGGAGGGGAGAATACGAAATAAACACAAATATAATGCAAAGTAAATTGGGGGGAAAACACAGTCACTAAAGAGATCAAGACAGATTTGTGGAAGATATGTCACCCAACTGTGCCTTTTAAGAAGGTAAGGATTCTGAGCAGAAAAGATAAAGTGGGAGTCTATTCTATATGTGGTAGATGATTTCTAGGAATCTATGAAAGCATAAGATGGAATGTAAAGTTTCAAAATAGGAAGTAATTTGTTTAAGATAGGACACAAAGCATTAGAAAAATGTGGACTAGACTAGGTTTAGAACTGACTAAAAGATTGGATATATGCAAAAAAAGTAATCATTAATGGTTTACCCATCTCCATCAAAAACTACTACCATGATGAGTTTAATTGGTGGTTGATTTTTAAGCTAATAATATATGTTTAGGAAGATCCTTATATGAATCTGGACATTTTCTGTAAGAAGTAACACTCAAATACAGATCTCCTTAACTCAGGCAATCTTTCTATTCAAAATGAGATGCTGCCACTCACTGAGTGACTAATGAAACAATTACATGTAATGCAGAGAATATCAAAGCACTGATGCTTTGAAACAAAATATTGTAGGACCCCAATTTTATTTTAAAGACCAAGAAAAGAATAATGATTCTTCAAGGGGTCACTTAGTATTTGTCAGAACATATTATCAGAAACCAAAAGATCCTTTTTGGCTGTATGTGACATGAAAAGATCTTCCTTTCATATATTATAGAAATATAGAATTTAAGAGTTTGAATGGACAAAAGGAGCTTTCTAGTATAACCTATGCAACTCTATAGCCCATTTTGGTCCTTTCAAATACACTCATTCATTGAGAAGAGCACCATTGGCAGAAACAATATGAAATGCAAACTATTATCTCAATTACTGTGAATTAAAATGGGCCTCCTTTTCATAGTGTTTTAATGAACCAGCAATTGGACCATCATTTTCAGGATAACAGTTTTCTGGTGAATTTTATGTCCATAATCTTCCCATTATAAATTTCTTCTTGTCTAGTCCAGGGATTTAATGCAAAAAATAAAATAAAAATAAAAATGTACTGAATTCCCTTCTAGTCTACACTAGTCAAGATTTCAATTCCCATCCTCTTCTCCTTTTTTTCCCATTAAAGAAGAAAAAAACTAAAACTGTAAAACCCTTACATTATGTATTCTCTCTTTCTCTCATACCCAACCTCCTGAACATGAATTATTCCTAATTCTTAATAGGGTTTCTGAATAAAAGAGCATGTTTATGGCTTTTATTGTTGCATTGTATCTATTCTCAAGCCAGATCTCAGTGCTGGCTTCCTCTTTATTGGTACAAGAGAAGTTGAGTACATAATTCATGTCCCATTAATGATCTGGCAACAGACAAAAATCTTTTAAAGACACTGCACAAAAGGCCAATTTGACTAAACAGAGGCTATTTTCCAATGCTTGAATGTACCCGACAACTATATCTGGGGATGAAGCAGGTTTAGAAGGCACATGTTTATGCAGGGGAAGTATTTTCTAGAGTCAATCTCCTCTTTTCTCATATTTTTTCCCCTTGGAATTCTTTCATAAGAAACTCTAAGAAAAGCTAGAGTGTTTTACAGGCATTATTTGAGTACCAAGTCCTTTATTCAATAATTAAAAATTATCTTTAACCAAGTAATAAACCCACCTCTGCCACTCCCCATGGATAAGAAGACATTGCTTTTGCCATCATTAATTCTGATGATTGGTTGTGGTCATATTTAAGACATGCATCACAATAGCCCATCATCTGTTCAATATTTTATTCATGTCTGGTCAGTAAACAGCTTCATGAGGCAATCTTTAGATATTTCCATTTCTAGCTGTCCCTGATGGGCTCTCCATCTAAGCTTTTCATTTTTCACAGAAACAGGCATAATGATTCTGTCTGCTTTCAATAATATTCTCCCTACCAGGGCTAGTTCATCTTGGAATGGATGATATTGCTTGCATGAACTATTGGCCAATGAGTTTCAGATAGCTCTCTGTACTACTGGGTTTTACCCTGTTTCTGTAGCAATTTCCTCCAGCTGTGTTGCTGATATAGGTAATGTAGCAAGCACTTAGAAAATATTTGAAATCTTTCTTTTCTCACTGAAGTCATGCTCATTGCTTGCTCTGAGCCAACTTTGGGGGCTGCTGACATATCGTATACTTCTGAAACTGGCTCAGAACTTTTTTTAACCCGAGTTGGAGAACTTCAGTTAAAAAAAAATACTGAAGGACTTTGAGAGAGCCATTTTACATTAAGGTATCACTGTAAGCATCACATAGAATGCAGGAGTTTGAATGTAGCTTAGTGTAAAAAAGGAGCATTTTATTCTCCTGGCTACCAACACCATGGCCATCTCTGCAGGGGCAGCTCTGGGATTACTAGATTAGCATCCCACTCTTTGTCATTTAATATCTTCCCATTCAGACAAAACTCAACCTAATGCTCAAACCAGATTTGCCTCTAAAGCTTGGGAGTGGAGCTTATATCACATGCTCTTAAAAAAATGGTCTTGATAAAAAGAACAATTTTAACAAGAGATATCTTAATGTAAATGAGTAGAGTAAGAATGCTATTTAAAAGTCAGCCAGCAATAAAGATGAGACCATAAATTATTTTGGGAAATAGCATGTTCCTTACATGGAATCATAAGACTGTAAAGCCAAAAGGAAACTTAAGAGCTCATGACGCCCATTCCCTTTACTTTATAGGTAAGAAAAGGGAGGCACAGAGATGGTGATTTGTTTAATATCCAATAACTCTTCTGAGGTAAGATCAAAATTCAAATTGTCCACTTCCTGGTTTAATATATTTTTTTAAACCCTTGTACTTCGGTGTATTGTCTCATAGGTGGAAGAGTGGTAAGGGTGGGCAATGGGGGTCAAGTGACTTGCCCAGGGTCACACAGCTGGGAAGTGGCTGAGGCCGGGTTTGAACCTAGGACCTCCTGTCTCTAGGCCTGACTCTCACTCCACTGAGCTACCCAGCTGCCCCCCCTAGTTTAATATTTTTAAGAATACAAGTGAATTTTTTTTCTCTCAGTTGGCATGGAAAGCTATTTGCCTAAAAAGGTCAAAGGCTCACTTACCTATGTGACTCTAGTTAAATTTAATGAAAACTTTCATAGAGGCAATTCATGATACTAGCTTAAGATTTCATTTCTGAATTAGGAAAACCTCAGTTAAAGTCTTGCCCAAAATGAGTGCTCTATAAGACTATAAATTTCAGACAATATGCCAACTTATTTTATAGGGGGAGTTTCCTTTTTAGGGGGAGTTTCCTATTAAAAAGGTAGATAAACCCTTAGGATGTTGGAAGAAATGACTAGTTAGGTTGGTTCTTTGAGCTGACTTGTCTGGGTATCCCTCCCTTTGAGACAGAGAGCAAATGACTCCCTCTGTCCCTGATAAAATAGTCTGGAGGCAAGAGGATACAGGAGTCTGTACCAGATAGGGAACACCACTAGGTAATGAATTAGTGTTTGACTAGGGCTTTGCTTAACCTAGTGTTATGAAAATCTAGGGAGTTGTGATGGAATTAATTAGAGATGGTTGTGATACTAATTAGGGGATATGAGATCCTAATGGGTCACCTAGATAGAGTAGTGATCCCAAAAGGTCAACCCCAAATATAGTTGGTACCGTAGAAGAATGTGTGGAATCTCCTCACTCCAATCCTAAGATATCAAAAGAGTTGAACAGAGCTAACAATCTGAACTGAGGAATCAGCTGATTAGGGACACGACTGACCCTTGTCCTTATCTGAAGCCCTAATAAGTTGATGGAAATGGCTATATTTCCTTAACTGACAAGCTAATAGACATGAGTATTAGGTCTATCAAGACTTATTAGTTAATTAGTTAATCAACTTGTTCTGATTGCAGATGAAACCTTAAATCTTGATTGAAGGGAATACTGAAAATAAGACCCTTTCCCTGATTGTCACAGGTCTCTGACAAATGAAGCCTCCCACTGGAACTTTGAGAATCACAGGCAAGTGAAGCTGGCTTCTTGAAAGATGATTTAATTGTTGTTGAGTTTAAGGAAGAGGAAACTGGATAGAAGATGGAAAGTGGGAAATGGAATATCCTATGTTAATCTAAGTTGATAGCTAGTTGTTGGATCTTTAGATGATGATTATTAATCAAGGATCTTTTTATGGCTGAGTGGCCCAGCCCTAGGTTAAGGCTTGACCCTGCTGCTGATGGATTTTCTTTGTGATCTTCTTATTGATAATAAGTCAGAGAACTGAGGTTGATGAATACAGTTGAATGAGCCTATAGTTGAAATTGGTTTGTGAGTAATGAGAAAATTAGCTCTGCCTAAGTCCCTATTCCTCCTTTGCCCAATATCTTCAGACTGAGACCCAGAGTTGTTCAGGTATATTCCTTATATAGGCAATTTCCAACTGCCCCTGGCTCATGCCAAGCTCACACCACCTCAGTTCATTCTGCATTCTAAGCAGGTAACTGACTATCACTGTTGACCAAACATGGCTGCCATTAAATTTCTTTACACTAGTCACCCTCAATGTCCCTTCTGTTACAAATCCCTGCCAGAGAGACAACAATGATGGCCTGCCTAGGATTTGGCTCTACCTGGGCCTTAGAGAGCTCTCTCTCCAACTAACCCTTCACTCACCAATCACCCTTTCCCTTCACTTTTTTTTATAGACCAATTTTATAGATCAATCTGACTGCTTTGCCAAAGTTGATGAATACTTATTAAAGGGGTAACAAGAGCTAAATTTGGGAAAGAGGGAAATAGAAAGTCCCTAATTTGAAGGTGTTGATTAGTTGTTCAAGTTCTCTCAGCCTTGGCTAAAGCTGGGATGGCTTGACCCTCTCTGTCTCTTCTAGTTGTAATGGCTATCCTAGACTAGTAAAGAAAAAAAATATAGTCTCTATGTTTGCTGGAACAACAGAGATGATTCTTTGGTTTGACTCAGTTCCTCTCAGGGTGATGCCTTTGAGATAACTGACTGATGATCCAATTTACACAGGTTCTCTCAGTTCAGGATAACAGGCTGATCAGGATGAAAGGCTTCTCTAAATGGTTCAGGAAAATGACTGTGGAGATATCTCGTCTTTCTAGGAGTCTCTCAGGGAGCTCCTGTTCTTTTCAGAGTCCAAGACCAGACACCTTCTGAAAGTCTGTTAGCCTTCCCAACAGCCCCTTGCTTCCAGGGTCCCAAATGACCCTTGGCCTCTTTCACAGTTCTCTTCCCCTCATGGCTTCCCTCTTAATTCCTCATCTGGGAGCTCCTTTTACACTTAAAATCACAGGTTTGACCCCTAGTCTTCGTCCTAAAATAACCATACACTTCATTATTACTTGTCTTCTGGGAGCTTATACTCTAAAAGAACCAATACTGACTTTATTTAGTTAGGAAAGAATTATTTTCCCTGAAAATTAGTGAGAAAAAATGAAATAGGATGTACAGTAAAGGTTAAGTCCATTTGAATAGCTGAAATCGAATAAGGTTAACTTAGGTTTTGTGGAATTTCAAGGACAAGTAGATTTCAAGGACAGTGTTGAAAAGGGGATGGACAAATCCAAGGTATCATGCTGTATGAAATGAGTCTTAAAAAATAAGCGAGGGATGTTAATACACTGTGAATGTCTGAAAGGAAAGGAAGAAACAGAGTAAAGAGAAGTTAAAAGTATGTCTAGAGAAGCCTGACCTGTGGACCCAAAACTCATCAACCTCCAGTGGCTCCTTATTAGTTATAGAATAAGATGCAAACTCCCGAGTCTGAGGTTTGAGTCCCACTAAAATTTGTGTAAACCTTTCCAACATTATCTCCAAATGATATTTTTATAATGTGGAAAGTTAAATTAAATTAGGGACTTTTTCAAAGGTTAATCTAATTGTCTATTAGATAATTATTGTCAATTATAATATGTTGTAAATATATTGTAACGGTATTTGGTTAGGTCAGTTAAAATTGTGTCACTTACATGGAAGAAGTTAGAGAATTTGTTTCTGGGAGACTGGAGAAGTGATGCATGCACAGGCATTCTGCTTCTGACTACCACCTTGTTAGGAAACAGCCTTTTCCCCTTGACTGCTTAGCTAGAACTATCTGCTAATGTATGAGAAAGTCTCCGAAGTATTCAACTAAGAAGTTTTGAAGATACATATGGTTCCAACTATGCAGATAATGAGGAAAGGCCAATTCAAAACATGGGGAAATGAACTAGTTCTGAAGTCTTTTGGGAAACAAGTACCACACATCTTCCATGAAAAAAATAGCATATTTGGTGGTTTAGGCATGTTCCAAACCTTCATGGCAATAGACTCGAATATTATTCATGAGAATTTTTATATGGATGTGGTGCTATACTAGTAATAGCAAGTTAGAGCTAAGAAGCCTTTGGTTCCAATTCTGTCCCAGATACTTACTATGTGGCTGAGTAAAACACTTCTCCATAATATTCCATTTCTTATCAGCAAAACGAGGGCATTAATAGCACCTATCTCACAGGATTTTGTGAAAATAATTAAATAATATATGTAGCATATTTTGGAAAAACTGAGTAATTATATAAATATGATTTTATGTATTAGAGAGAGAGATGTTTCACATCTTTTGACACTAATAATATCACAATACTTAGGGACTCATTTTCTTACTATCTTATTAATATAATAGTGTATATAATATATTTTCACACTTTCAAGTATTATATGAATTTTAGCTTTCATTATATTAGTATTCATCACTACTACAATAAGGATAAAATTAAAGGTTTGCAAAATACTTGTGATGCTCACAACAAGCCTGTGGACTGGATTCTATTAACATCCCCATTTTATAGATTAAGAAACTAAGATGGAGGGAGGTTAAAAAATGACTGGAGAGAACAGGATTAGAAGTCAGATTTCCAAGTCTGTCTCTCTATCCACTGTATGTATGTATGTATGTGTGTGTGTGTGTGTGTGTATAAATATAGAGAGAAGGTATGAATGGACAGAGAAGGAGAGGGACAGGAAGAGAGAGGTAGAAAGAGAAAGAGAGTAACAATGACTAAGTCTCAGGATTCCAATAAGAGGAACAGGAGATGATCAGATTAGGTGATTATGGAGTTTCTATAGAAACTGTTGAAGAGAAATGTAAACTAAAACAATGCTGAGTAACAACTGTAATATCATTTTCTGACAAGAAAATGGAGAGCAAGTTGAGTGACAACGAACATTTCTCTTCAACAGCAATTTGGAGCATTTTTTATGTGACTAAAGTTAGTTTTAATTCCTTTATCTGGGAATTTTCTTTTCTTTTACTGTCGGAACCTTACCCAGATGCCATGAGCCAAGGAGCAAGACACAGTTGCTGCCAACAATATAAAAAATATGAGCTGAGGCAAACAGCCTCTCAGTTGTGAGAAAGGGACCCCAGGTGGCTGGGTGGGTAGGCCAAGCAGCCTGCTCTAGTTACTTGTATCCTGCTTAATTGATTACCACATTGCCAACTACTGGATAGAGCTGTGAGATAGATACCAATTACCTGATTAACAAGAAGAACATCATCAACCCTCAGGCCATTGGTCAGGGCCAAGGTGCCTGGGCTGACCAGGGCCAGAGAGGGAGAGGCATCTCTCCAGCCAACCAACTCAACCTGATTATCGACTGATCATCCATATCCATCAACTATAGTCTAGCATAGATTCCCAACACCTCATTCCACAACCTTGATCCATCCCTTGAGCTCTCATTTAGGTGAATTTTTTATCATAATTTTATCATAAAGATCAGTTTAATATTTTGGCATCTAGGGGAAGGGAAAACTTTAGCTAAGTCTCAGTCAACTGTGTTATCCATTTATCATCAACATCTATCTTTATCATCAACAATTATCCAATCAATCCTAACATTTATCTATCAACCTAAGCCCAAGACAAGTAGCCAGAGAAGCTGTGTGATTCAGTTCACAGCTTCTCACACAGTCACTTAGTCTTGGACACTGTAGGTGGGAACTGGTGCTTAGTTGAACTACAAATATTTGGGGACCTGGTGTTCACTGTCTCATCCTTAGTGTTCACTTAGGCTTCCCATCCCTACTCAGCTTAGGGCCTTAGACCACCTGAGGACCTTGGACAGAAGCACCTACACCCATAACACAACCTCACACCTATAAGACTGGATAACATGACAAAAAAGAAAAAATGATAAATGTTGGAGAGGATGTAGAACAATTGGGACTCCAATACATTGCTGGTGGAGGTATGAATTGATATAACCATTCTGAAGAACAATCTGGAACCATTCTCAAAAGGCCATAAAACTAGATATATCCTTTGACCCAGTAATACACTACTCTGTCTCTATCCTAAAGAGATTGTAAAGAGGGGAAAAGAACCTATAAGTTCAAAGATATTTATAGTTTCTTTTTGTAGTGAAAAAGGATTGGAAATTGAAGGGATGTCTAATAATTGGGAATGGCTGAACAAATTGTGGCATATGCTTGTAATGAAATACTATTGTGCTATAAGAAGTAACAAATAAAATGATTACAGAAAAAACCTGTAAAGACTTATATAAAGTGATACAAAGTGAAGTTAGCAGAACTAGGAGAATATTGTACACAATAACAATAATGTATAATCATCAACTATGAATGACTTAACTATTAACAACAAGGCAAGCACCAAGGACAACTCCAAGAAATTCATGATAAAAAAAGGATAATTATTGAACATATGAAATCTGAATGAAAACTGAAACATATTATTCTTTATATTATTTTTATGTTATTTTATCTCCCAAGTTTGGTCTAGTACAATATGTGTCTTATTTCACATGATGGACATGGAAATATGCATTATATAATATATGTATAATCTATATCATGTTATCTACATAGTTGGGAAGGCAAAAGGGGTGGGAGGCAGAGGAAGAATATGAACTGCAAAATATCAGAAAACAAATATTGAGAAATTATATTGACATGTTGTATTATTGTAACTTAAAGAATCTTATAGGGGGTGAACTACCCCACAGAAACCCACAGAAACCTACAGAACCCCATAGAACGGCGCATGAGAGAGGGGCAATTAGGTCAGTTAAGAATGTGGGTATAAAGGCAGCACCCCAGGCTTGAGATTTTCACTCTTTGGGGAAAAGAGGGTGCTGGGTGGAAGCCTAGTTTATCTCTGACCTGAGAAGCAAGGTAGATTATTTCTATTTGCCCAAATATGCAATCAGCAAAACTGTTTAACCTACATTGATTCTATTACTGTGACAGTGATATCCTGTTAGCAGTATCTCAGAAAAAATCTTTAACATCTACAAATCTGCAATCAAGCTTCTCTAAACCATCTTGTACTTGATATTATTTGATACAAAGATATAGTTTAGTTTGTGAGGTAGTTAGGAAAAGAAGTTTCTAATATTGATCTTTCCCCTCTGGGGGGAAGTCATTTTGACTACAGTTGAAGATTTTTTTTAATAGAATTTTTTATATTTTTAGAAAAACTTTCCATGGTTACATGATTTTTACTTTTAGTTTCCCCTTCACTCCCCCCAACCCACATATCCAACACACATTTCCATATTTCCACTGATTACGACATATGTCATCAATCAAGACTTATTTACATATAATTGATAGTTGCATTGGTGTGGTCTTTTCTGGTCTCCATCCCCAATCATGTCCACATCAGCCCAAGTGTTCAAGCAGTTGTTTTTCTTCTCTGTTTCCTCTCCTGTAGTTCTTCCTTTGAATGTGGGTACAATTCTTTACCATAAATCCCTCAGAGCTGTCCTGTGTCATTGCAATGCTGCTAGTACAGACGTCCATTACATTCTATTTTACCACAGTATATCAGTCTCTGTGTACAATGTTCTTCTGCCTCTGCTCCTTTTGCTCTGCATCAGTTCCTGGAGGTCTTTCCAGTTCACCTGGAATTCCTCCATTTTATTATTCCTTTGAGCACAGTAGTATTCCATCACCAACATATACCACAATTTGTTCAACCATTTCCCCAATTGAAGGACATGCCCTCATTTTCCAGTTTTTTGCCACCACAAAGAGCGTGGCTATAAATATTTTTGTACAAGTCTGTTTATCTATGATCTCTTTGGGGTACAAACTCAGCAATGGTATGGCTGGATCAAAGGGCAGGTATTCTTTTATCTATCTTTGGGCATAATTTCAAATTGGATCAGTTCACAACTCCACCAGCAATGAATTAATGTCCCAATTTTGCCACATCCCCTTTGGGGGATTCATTACTCTCCCCTGCTGTCATTTTAGTCAATCTGCTAGGTGTGAGGTGATACCTCAGAGTTGTTTTGATTTGAATTTCTCTAATTATTAGAGATTTAGAATACTTTCTCATGTGCTTATTGATACTTTTGATTTCTTTACCTGAAAATTGCCTATTCATGTCTCTTGCCCATTTGTCTATTGGGGAATGGCTTGATTTTTTATACAATTGATTTAACTCCTTGTATATTTGAGTAATTAGACCCCTGTCAGAGTTTTTTGTTATAAAGATTTTTCCCCAATTTGTTTCACTTCTGATTTTGGCTGCATTGTTTTTGTATGTACAAAAGCTTTTTTAGTTTAATATAATCAAAACCATTTAATTTACATTTTGTAATATTCTCTAACTCTTGCTTGGTTTTAAAATATTTCCTTTCCCAGAGATCTGACAAGTAAACTACTCTATGTTTACTTAACTTATTTATGGTTTCCCTCTTTATATTCAAGTCATTCACCCATTCTGGATTTATCTTGGTGTAGGGTGTGAGATGTTGATCTAAACCCAATTTCTCCCATATTGTTTTCCAAATTTCCCAGCAGTTTTTGTCAAATAGTGGATTTATGTCCCAAAAGTTGGGCTCTTTGGGTTTATCATACACTGTCTTGCTGATGTCACTTACCGCAAGTCTATTCCACTGATCCTCCCTTCTGTCTCATAGCCAGTACCATATTGTTTTGATGACTGCTGCTTTATAGTATAGTTTAATATCTGGTACTGCTAGGCTCCCTTCCTTCACATTTTTTTTTCATTATTTCCCTTGATATTCTTGATCTTTTTTATTTCAAATGAACTTTGTTATAGTTTTTCCTAATTCAGTAAAGAAGTTCTTTGGTAGTTTGATAGGTATGGCGCTAAATAGGTAAATTAATTTGGGTAGAATGGTCATTTTTATTATGTTAGCTCGTCCTACCCATGAGCAATCAATGTTTTTCCAATTGTTTAGATCTAGTTTTATTAGTTTGGAAAGTGTTTTGTAGTTGTTTTCATATAATTGCTGTGTTTGTTTTGGTAGATAGATTCCTAAGTATTTTATTTTGTCTAGGGCGATTTTAAATGGTGTTTCTCTTTCTACCTCTTGCTGCTGTGATGTGTTGGAAATATATAGAAATGCTGATGATTTATGTGCATTTATTTTGTATCCTGCAACTTTGCTAAAGTGTTGATTATTTCTACAAATTTCTTAGTTGATTCTCTATGATTTTTTAAGTAGACCATCATATCATCTGCAAAGAGTGACAGCTTAGTCTCCTCATTGCCTATTTTGATACCTTCAATTTCTTTTTCTTCTCTAATTGCTACTGCTAGTTTTTCTAGTACTGTGTTGAATAATAGAGGTGATAATGGGTATCCTTGTTTCACTCCTGATCTTATTGGGAAGGCTCCAAATTTATCCCCATTGCATATGATGCTTGTTGATGGTTTTAGGTATATACTGTTTATTATTTTTAGGAAAGGTCCTTCTATTCCTATACTTTTCAGTATTTTCAATAGGAATGGATGCTGTATTTTGTCAAAGGCTTTTTCAGCATCTCTTGAGATAATCATGTGATTTTTGTTTGTTAGACTGTTGATATGGTCAATTATGTGGATGGTTTTCCTAATGTTGAACCATCCTTGCATTCCTGGTGTAAATCTCACTAGTATTCTATTTAAGATTTTTGCATCTATGTTCATTAGGGAGATTTGTCTATAGTTTTCTTTCTCTGTTTTTGATCTACCTGGCTTAGGAATCAGTACCATATTTGTGTCATTAAAGGAATTTGGTAGGACTCCTTCTTTGCTTATTATATAAAATAATTGGTATAGGATTGGGATTAGTTGCTCTTTCAATGTCTGATAGAATTCACTTGTGAATCCATCGGGCCCTGGCGATTTTTTCTTAGGGAGTTCTTTGATGGCTTATTCAATTTCTTTTTCTGATATGGGATTATTTAGGTATTCTATTTCTTCTACCATTAATCTAGGCAATTTATATTTTTGTAAATATTCATCCATATCTCCTAGATTGTTATATTTATTGCCATGTAATTGGGCAAAATAGTTTTTAATGATTGCCTTAATTTCCCCTTCATTAGAGGTGAGGTCTCCCTTTTCATCTTGATACTGTCAATTTGGTTTTCTTCTTTCCTTTTTTTAATTAGATTGACCAGTACTTTGTCTATTTTATCTGTTTTTTTTCAAAATACCAGCTTTTAGTCTTATTTATTAATTCAATAGTTCTTTTACTTTCGATTTTATTAATTTCTCCCTTGGTTTTTAGTATTTCTAATTTAGTTTTGATCTGGGGATTTTTAATTTGCTCACTTTCTAGCTTTTTGAGTTGCATGCCCAATTCATTAATCTCTGCCCTCCCTAATTTGTTAATATATGCACTCAAGGATATAAATTTCCCCCTGAGTACTGCCTTGGCTGCATCCCACAGAGTTTGGTAGGATGTCTCATCATTGTTATTCTCTTCAGTGAAATTGTTGATTGTTTCTATGATTTCTTCTTTGACTAGCTGGTTTTGGAAAATTATATTTTTTAATTTTTAATTAGTTTTTTATTTTCCTGTCCAGGTGCCCTTACTAATTATTATTTTTATTGCATTATGATCTGAGAAGGTTACATTTATTATTTCTGCTCTTTTGCATTTGTTTGCAATGATTCTATGCCCTATTACAAGGTCAATTTTTGTGAATGTAGCATGTATTGCTGAAAAGGTGTATTCCTTTTTGTCCCTATTTATTTTTCTCCACATATCAATTAAATCTAATTTTGTAGGACTTCATTCACCTCTCTTATCTGTTTTTTATTTATTTTTTGGTTTGATTTATCTGGATCTGAAAGAGGAATATTTAGATCTCCCACTAGTATGGTTTTACTACCTATTTCCTTCTTGAGCTCTGCCAGTTTCTCCTTTAGAATTTGGATGCTATGCCATTTCGTGCATACATATTGAGCAATGTTATTTCCTCATTGTCTACACTGTCTTTAATCAGGATGTAATGACCTTCCCTGTCTTTTTTAGTCATATCTACTTTTACTTTGGCTTTGTCAGAAATCATAATCTCTACTCCTGCCTTCCTTTTCTCATTTGACACCCAAAAGATTTTGCTGAAGCCCTTGACCTTAAACTTGTGTGTGTCCACTTGCCTCATATGTGTTTCTTGTAGAAAACATATGGTAGGATTTTGGTTTCTAATCCATCATGTTAATTTGCTTTTGTTTTATGAGCGAGTTCATCCCATTCACATTCAGAGTTATAATTATCAGTTGTGCATTCCTGACATTTTTGTATCCTCTCCTAGTTCTACCTCTTCTTCTTACACTATTTCCTTTTAAACCAGTGGTTTGCTTTAAGCTGGTAACCCTTATCCCCTCCCTTGATTAACTTCCCTTTCTACCCCCTCCCTTATTATTCCCCTATTTTTATTTTTAAAGGCCTAATGAATTCCCTCCCCTTTCTTCTCCTGTCCCTTTTTTGACCTCCCCACTCCCCTCTTCCCCTTGGTTTATCCCTTCTGGCTTTCTCAGTAGAGTTAGGTAGAGTTTTATATCCCAATGGCTATAGCTACTCTTCTCTCTCAGGGTTAATTACACTGAGAGTAAGGTTTAAATATTACCTCTTAATGCTCTCTTCCTCTCCTTCTCATAATAGTATTTGTCCCCTCCCTTTCCCATGCCCTCTTTGTGTGTAATAGAATATCCTATTTTTCTTATTCATTCAAGTTTCTCTTGTGGTCCCCTACTATTCATCCCCCTCTTTCCCACCCCTCATATCATTTTAGACAATTTAGTATCCCAAACTCTCCCTAAGTATTATTCTTCTGATTACTATAATAGCGAATAGAGTTCACTACGCAGAGTTATACATAGCATTTCTCCACATAGGAATACAGATAAATAGATCTTATTGAAGCCCTTAAAGGGGCAAATTTAAAAAAATATGAATTTTCTCTCTTTCCCCTCTGTTTCTTATTTACCTTTTCATGTTTCTCTTGATTTTTGTGGTTGGATATCAAACTTTCCATTTAGTCCTGCTCTTTTCTGTGCAAATACTTGGAAATCTTCTATCTTATTGACTGCCCAAACTTTCCCTTGGATGTATATAGTTAATTTTGATGGGTAGTTGATCCGTGGTTGCAGGCCCAGCACTCTTGCCTTTCTGAATATCGTATTCCAAGCCTTGCGATCTTTTAGCGTGGAGGCTGCCAGATCCTGTGTGATCCTGATTGGTGCTCCTTGATATTTGAATTGTCTCTTTCTGGCTTCTTGTATGATTTTTTCTTTTGCTTGGAAACTCTTGAATTAGGCAATTATATTTCTGGGTGTTTTCTTATCTGGATCTAATATCGCGGGTGTTCTATGGATCCTTTCAATGTCTGTATTGCCCTCTTGTTGTAGGGCTCCAGGGCAATTTTGCTGAATAATTTCTGTTAGTATGGAGTCCAAATTTCTATTAATTTCTGCTTTTTTCAGGAAGACCAATGATCCTCAGATTGTTTCTTCTAGACCGGTTTTCTTGGTCTGTCACTTTATCATTGAGATATTTCATGTTTCCTTCTATTTTATCAGTCTTTTGACTTTGTTTTATTTATTCTTGCTGCCTTGAGAGATCATTAGCTTCTAATTGCTCAATTCTAGACTCTAGGGACTGGTTTTCAGCTATAATCTTTTTATTTTCCTTTTCAATCTGGTCATTTCTGATGTTCAATTTGGTTATCAGTTTATTTGATTTCTGAGCCTTACTTTCCAATTGCAAAATTCTGCCTTTTAGACTGTTATTTTCTTGCCAGATCTCTTCCATCCTCATCATCTCAGATTTCAACTCTTCAATAGCTTGTGACTAGTTTTCATTATTTTGGGAAGGTTTGGATATGATTACTTGTTTGTTTTCCTCTGTTGTTTGCTCCCTTGTCTGGATTTTCTCTGTGTAAAAGTTGTAGAGTGTTACAGATTTCTTCTTGATGATCTTTCTCTTCTGGGGTTTGCGATTTTGGCTTGCCATTATTAGACCTGCGCCTTCTCAGCTTTATCCTCATACTCTGGGTCTTTCTGTGCTCTCTAGGCTCCCAAGGTCTCAGGTCTCGTTGTTCTTGGGGTCAAGCCTCCTGGTGGTCCCCCCACCTGCCCCTCTGCCTGAGGGTCCTTCAACAGTCTCAGGATTCTGCTTCCATAGCCGTGCTTCCATCTGCACAGGGTCCCCACTAGAGGTCCAAGCTTGTGATCAATATCCTTGTCCGTGCCTACATCAATGCCTTCACCTGCCCAGGAGCTCAAGGTCTGTGTTCAAAGTCCATGCATTCTTTAGCCTCTTGGGGTCCTAAGTCTTGGTGCTCTCAGGAAAAGGCCCTGGAGGTGCCAATGACTTAATGGGTGCCCCAAACCTGCTTTAACTCTTGTGAGCTGGCCTTGGCACTGTAGGTGGTGTGGGGGATGGGGGAGGGGGTTGCTCAGCTCAGGCTCTAGTGACAGCTGTTTCACTCCTTTATAGCGTGGAAATGTCCCTATTCCACGTACCTTCAATGCTGCGCCCTGTTGTGGGTTCCCTTTGTTCATCTGGATTTGTTTTTATGTCCCCTTGAGGAGTCCTGTATGCTTTGGTTAGGAGAGGTTAAGCAGCTGCTTTTTACTCTGCCGCCATCTTAACCCGGAACCCATACATTACTTCTTAAAAAGAACTTAAAAAAATTAAAAAATAACTAGTACTTATAGCTTGACTGTTTTAACATAATAAAATTATATTGCTACTATAATTAATTTATATTTTAATGGAATTTAAAATTACCTGAAAGACAGTTTATAGATTTAGAAAAAAATAATAACACAATTCATGTTTGGAGGAAGAAATTTTCTATTATTTGAAGGGAAAGGATGGGAAAAAAAGAAAAAATAAAGAGAGAACCAAATTTCCATACCTTCAACAATGCTTTAAGTCAGTCACCATTGATATTTTTTAATGACTAAAAATAGAAAAATCCTCATATGCATAACAAAATATTTATAGTAAAGAGAATGTAGGAAGGGAGAGAGAGAGAGAGAGAGAGAGAGAAAAGGGAGAGAGAAAAAGAGTTAGAAAGGCAAATATCTAGAAATTTTGGCAGATATAGAAAAGCCATTGTTTTATCAAAATGAAGGAAATGATTATATTTAGTTTTTAAATTGCATTAATGTGTTTGGGTTTTTTAAGGAGGTTGGCAGTAATTATAACATTTTTTTGTGTGTAGTTCATTATTGGACAAAGTTTGGTTTTTGTTTTTCGTTTCTACTTTAATTTTCAGCTTTCAAGAAGATCCTCTGTGGTCCAAGATTCTCACATAGTAGATAAACATTCTTTCTTCTCCAAAATGGTAT
>NC_058135.1:160077628-160141089 GCF_016433145.1 Gracilinanus agilis
TCTCTCTCTCTCTCTCTCTCTCTCTCTCTCTCTCTCTCTCTCTCTCTCTCTCTCTCTCTCTCTCTCTCTCTCTTTCCTTCCTGTAATTGGAGCGGCTGCCAGAAGTTCTTTGAAATGAGCAGGGCAAGCTTAGTCACATGGTTTTAATTTTGTTAAATAACTTGGTTTTTTTACTTCTATTTTCCTTTTTATTCCCTCTACTTTAAGTGATTATTAATAAACTCTATAAAATATAATTCTTGGAGTGTTGGATATTAATTTAAATCCTACAGGGTCAAAGACCCAAAGAGGAAGTCTGTGTCTAATAGTGCATAGCATTTTACTGGACTCCACAAAACTGGATCAAGTCTAAAAAATACTAACCTACTCCTTTAGAGGACTCCAGAAAAGCATTTATATCACAACTCATCCAAGTGTCCCTGAGTCCCTGAGGCCATGACGATAGCAGGAGGCAATCTATAACTATTGCAGAAGCGTCTGATTCCTCAGAGCCCAATTTCATCTTGCAACATGGATGTTGTAAATACAGGGGTCCCCATTGCCAAGGAGACAAAGTTTAGACTTCATAGCCTGCTTGCCTTCACATCCGGACACTAACTTTTCTTTCCAAATACATATCCAATTATTGTTCGATTATCTACTGAGAATCCCCTCAATAATGTCGTCCTATCTCTGATTCTTTCTTTTTCTGGCCTGGAATGATTCTTTTCAGCTCTCTTACCTTCAACTTTCCTTTAATCCAAGGCTCAGAACAAGCCTGCCCTCTTCTGTTAATGTTTCCCTAATTTCCCTCATAGATAGTGCTTTTGAACTCCAGTGGCTCCTGTTAGCCGAGTTACTCCACACATGCTACCTCGTCTTGTTCATTAAATTTTCCTAAATACATACTCTGTGTCTGCAGGTATGTATACATGTATATGTGTGTTTACTCACTTTTGGATTATGTATTGTATGTAATATTTCCCCACAAAACACTTTGTTATTCATGTTAGCTAACTCCTCTTAGCTGATGATTTTATGCTATTTTATCATACAATGAAAAAGTGGATTTCTGAGAACAAGTTGGCAACAATGACTTTCTCAAATAGAGATTTTCACAAAACATCTTTGGTGAGATTCTTAATAAATCAGCAAGTTCACCCACTGAGTAAGATCAAGAAACCTTCCATTGTAGTCATTTCAGCAACACACTGTTCTTTCACAGCTGATAAAACTGGAAACAGAGCTTGGGGCAGAGAGGATTAACCAGAATTTATCAGAGTAGATAGAATCTCACAGGTTTCGCTGGTGCCAGTAGAGAGCAGCAGGAGGCCTCATTAAGGACCAGGGGTGAGCCGACTTCACTCTTATGTGCTATGACAAACTCCAAAAAGAGAGGGTCCATGTACCAACGACAGGAGAATCCAGCTCAAGAAGAGAGGAAGCAGGGGGACTGAACCAGACACTAAGGGATTAGATGAAAGAGAGCAAATCTGAAGAACAAGTCATTGCAGTCTGAGATCATGCAGAAACTACAGAGCATTGAACTGACATGGCTAGGACAGAGAAAGTGGAGAAATAAGACGGAGTTCAGGGTTGAGGTCAGGACAAGCAGGGGCATAAACAGTAGCCAGCTGCCAAGTCAGAGGCAAATTGCCAATGGCTGGGGAGTCTGAAGTAGAGAACAATTTTTGACCGCATATTGCCATCACACGATTCTCACCTTTTGGCATAGAGAGGAAATGCCTCCTACAGTTCTTCAAGAGTGCAGCCTAACTCCCTGGCAATGATTCAACATCAGGGACTCACAAAAAGAGGCTTCACCTCTTTGACAAGTTTCAGATACCTCTGGGATTAACTTTTTACTTTTTCCTGAAACACATCCACAACATTCCTAATTCTCTTTTCATTCCTTATATTCCATTTTTTTCTACTCATATGACCCCCAAGCCCAAAGCCCATTATTATGAAACTCTTTCCTTCTCGGTGGGGCAAAATGTCCTTGACTGGTATTAGTGGCAGAGAGCCACTGGTGAGGGCAAGAGATGGGAGTGAGGTTTTCATCACATCTTCCCTGAGTCTTTTCTTTCAGCATCCTAAAGTAGAATTGGCATCAACCATCTTACCTCTCAAATCTGGAAGCTAGAGCGACCCAGAGCGACTACAAAACTCTTAGTGACTTGGATCCTGAAGTGAACTCAAAGACCATTTAGAGGAAAACTGAAGAATTCTTCACTGAACTACAACTCCAACAATATCTGCCAGCCCTTGACAAAAAGGAAGGGAATAAATCTCCATCAATAAGAAGAATCCCATACCAATGGCTTTGGGATTGGAGTTACACATATGATTAGGACAAATAGTTGTTGTTATCAAAGCTTTGTGGTTGAATATATGACCCACAAAATAAAAGAAAGACAGAAATCCTCCACAAATGATTCAAGATGATTGTAGGAAGAAAGGGGAAAAAACACCAAGTAAGAAAAAGGGATAGGTTTTCTGCCTCTGTTTATATGGATGCTACAGCTATTTAGAAGGTCACATTTGCTACAATGAGATTTTTAAAAGTCAGTTTTTTTAAATGGCCCAATCCGTAAACATTTTTAAAATCAGTGATTAGGTTAAAGGTACAGATGGTACACTAATCAAAATTATACATGACATATAACTGGGTGTGACAGATAAGAGACTGAATGATAGAATAGGAATCAAAAAGAGGTTGACAGGCTAAAACATTATGATAAGGGGGGCAGCTGGGTAGCTCAGTCGATTGAGAGCTAAGCCTAGAGACGGGAGGTCCTAGGTTCAAATCCAGCCTCAGACACTTCCCAGCTGTGTGACCCTGGGCAAGTCACTTGACCCCCATTGCCTACCCTTACCAATCTTCCACCTATAAGTCAATACACAGAAGTTAAGGGTTTAAAATTAAAAAAAAATTATGATAAGGGAAAAGGTAAGGAAACAAATATCTATTAAGTACATAGTGGCACAACAACTAGGCAACTCAATGCATAGAGAGCCAGGCCTGGAGATGGGAAGTTTTGCCTTCAAAGCTGAACTCAGAAATTTCCTAAATGAGAGACACTAGGCAAGTCACTTAATTCCAGTTGCCTATCCCTTAACACTCTTCAACCTTGAAACCAATACTTATTATCAATTCTAAGACAGACGAAAAGAGGGTTTTTTGTTTGTTTGTTTTTTAAGTATGTACAGTGTGTGAGGTACTTTGCTAAGCACTTTACAAATGTTTTCTCATTTGATTCTCACAACAATCCTGCATGTTGGATGCTATTATTATCCCCATGTTATAGTTAAGAAAACTAAGGCAAATAGTAACTAAGTGATTTGTCTTTGATCATACAGATAATATTCAAGGACAAATCTAATAAAATGACATATAGTGGGGATAAATATAAATTTTTACATTTAGGTTCAAAATCACACATACAAAATATAGGGAAGTCATTGTTACTCAGCAATATATCTAAAGATCAATGAGTTTCAGTGAGCTTCAAGTCCAGTATTATTCAGTAAATCTGATGTGCCATCCAGGAAATTTAATAAGAAGCTATACTGCATTAAGAGAGGCATAGCTTACAGGAACAGGAGATAAATAATCTATTGTACTCTGCTGTAGTCCTTCACACTGGCACATTATATTTATTCCTGGCCACCACATTTTGGGAGGACATTGATAAGCTGGCAAGCAATCCACAGAGAGTAACCAGGATTTCCACTTTTTGCTGAAGCACCATTTGAAGAAACTTGGAATGTTTAGTCTATGGAAGAGAAGATATAGGAGATAAGATTGTTTTCTTCTACTGTTCAGAGGGCAGTCAGCTGGAAGAGGCATTAAATTTATTAGATTCTAGAAGGCAGCCAAAGAAGATTAAATCCCAGAAAGCAGACTTACAACACTACACTTGACATAAAGAAAACATTCCCAACAATTAAAGTTGTCCAAAGCTTAAATGAGCTGTCCTTGGATATAGGTGGTTCACTTTCATTGAAGGCTTAAGCAAAGTCTGGATGAATATTTATTAGAAGTGTTGTAGAAGGATCTGTATTTTAGATGTGAGTAGAACCAGAAAGGCAGTAAGGATGTCTTCAACTCCAAAAATCTATGATTCTGTATAGTGTAATAAATTCTAGTGGTTAGAAGTCAACATCACTTATTCATTTTTTCTTTGTTGGTTTATTTATATGGTCATGAAAATTATACACACACATACATTTATACATAACCACATACATGCACACATATATACATATATACATATTTATATGTATACACATATGTATACACACCTAATGTATATGTGTCTAGGTCATATTTTATATTATATATATTCATAATATATATAAAATGAAAGTATAGATTTGCATTTATTGACCAGGTGTTTTTTTTTTTTATTGGTTTAGCGAAAAGTTGGCAGACAATATTTAAGCTAAACAATGTGAAGTTACAACTCCATTGCTTTTAATAATTCCTATTTTTCCCTTAATGATATAAAATTTGATTGTAAAACCATAGTGCCTGTGGAAATGAAATTTGATTCTATAGAGAATTTTTAAAATTTATTTATTAATCATTTTAATGGAAGGAGACTTTAAGCCTATTTGCAAGACTATTTTTCTAGACTCCTGACTTGCTATTTAGAAACAAATGAACATAGAGGGACCTGTGAAAAAATGTGTTGTGTATTTGGACTTAAGCACACAAGGAAATTCTTGGAAGCTTGCCATTTTTTCCTTTGTTCAAATTCCAATTGACTAATCATTTACTGAGGCTATTTAGGTGCTTAAAAATTGAAAGGCCTGAGAAAGACTACATAGAAGGTAGAATACTAAAACTAGAATAAAATGTAGAGCTGATGAATGATATGGGAGAGTGTCATGGTAAGATCTGAAAAATCACTTTATATAGTTTGTATATGCCTATATATGTGCATGATGCCTCTCCAGAATGGACATAAGTTCATGGAGAGTAAATATTATTTCATTTTTTTCCTTTGTGCTTCTATTGTGCAGCAAAGTACTTGGCACCTAGTAGTTACTTAATAAAATCCTGTTGATGAACTGTTTCTTACACCTTTAAAAATATTATGGCACATGTGTATAAGAAGAGGGGAAAATCTAGAAAGTAAAAGTCAAGGTAAAAAGAATTATAAGGGTGGAGTCAAAATGACTAAGTACAAGCTGAACTCCCCCAACATTCCACTCCAAATAACTTTAAAATAAATGCTCAAATTAAATGTTATAACTGCAGAACCAACAAAAGCAAAAGTGAAAAATTTTTTCCAGTCTAAAACACATAGGATTTCATCAGGAAAATTCTGTGACACTGGCGCATGAGCTTGTTGGGAGCACGGCAGCAGCAGCACCAGTGGTGGGCCTTGGAGGCAGATGAAATTTCAGTAGGAGTAGCAGAAGAAGCTTTGGGAGTTCTCAGATCAGTGAGAGTACAGGGTTTGGACAACTTGTTTGAAAGAGATTGCAGGAGACTCTTTGCAAGCACTGGTTGTATCTGGCACTGAATGATAATTCCATTGTCCATTTGCAGTTCTGGGTTGCAGTTCCAGGGTGAAGAGCAATGATTCTGATGAGTCACAAGGAAACTGGGGTCTTAATTATAGTTCAATGACAGAAAGGATTGTGTGATTGTGGCTATATAAGAGCAGGAACCCTGATCATAATTCAAGATCCAAGAGAAATGCTAGTAGTTGTGGGTACAGAAAAGCAACAGTACTACCTGAGGAAAGATTAGATTGTAGATGAGGAGAACAATGACCACATATCTTTCGAGATCACAACCCTTTGGAAGCTCTAAAAACTTTCAGACTCCAAGAACTACCTCTGAAAATACCAGCATGAAAATCACTGAAGTTTGAGATATTGTCTCTACACACTGTGGTGAGGAGAATCAAATTTGTCATAAAGTTCAGTCAAAAAATAGTCTGGGGACATTATCAAATGATTTTTTAAAAATTTTAATTTGACCATAAAAAACTATGATAGTGGTAGAGAAGACCAAAGTAGAAATTCATAAGAAGATGACAATGTAAAAAAAATAGTCAAAAGTCAAGACTCAAAGAAATATGCTAATCATCCACAAGCTCAAAAAGAATTACTAGAGGATCTCAAAAATGACTTTAGAAATAAAATAATAGATATAGAAGAAAATTAGAGAAAAAATATGAGCAATGCAGGAAACTCATAAAATGGCTTAATAAAGGGGACACAGAAAAATTACTGAATGAAATATTACCAAAAAAAGATAGAATGGGGGCAGCTGGGTAGCTCAGTGGATTGAGAGCCAGGTCTAGAGACAGGAGGTCCTAGGTTCAAATCTGGCCTCAGCCACTTCCCAGCTATGTGACCCTGGGCAAGTCACTTGACCCCCATTGCCTACCCTTACCACTCTTCCACCTATAAGTCAATACACAGACGTTAAGGGTTTAAAATTAAAAAAAAAAGATAGAATAGTCCAACTGATAGAGCCACAGAAGATATCATGTTAAGAAGCAGAATTGGCAAAATGGAAAATGATACTGGAAAATTAACTAAAGAGACATCTCTTTATTTATTTTTTTTATTTTTTAAACCCTTAACTTCTGTGTATTGGTTCCTAGGCAGAAGAGTAGTAAGGATGGGCAATGGGTGTCAAGTGACTTGCCCAGGATCACACAGCTGGGAAGTGTCTGAGGCCGGATTTGAACCTAGGACATCCCGTCTCTAGGCCTGACTCTCAATCCACTGAGCTACCCAGCTGCCCCAAGAGACATCTCTTTAAAAGGTAGACTTGACTGCATGAATAAAGAAATGCAAACATTCATTGAGGAAGAGTATTTCCTAAAAAGTAAAATTGGCCAAATGGAAATGGAGGTACAAAAGCTCATTGAAGAAAATAGTTTCCTAAAAATTAAAATTGGACAAATGGATGTTAATGACTCCATGAGATATCAAGGAATAATAAAGTGAAAAGAATGAAAAATAGAAGAAAATGTGAAATATCTCATTGAAAAACAACTGACCTAGAAAGTAACTAGGAGAAATAACTAAGAATTATTGGACTACCTGAAAGTCATTATAAAAAAATCTTTGGTATCATTTTTTATGAAATTATCAAGGAAAACTGCTCTAATATTCTAGAACCAGAGGGTAAAATATAAATTGAAAGAATCCCTTGTTCATTTCCAAAATGAAAACTCTCAATAATATTATAGCCAAATTACCAAACCCTCACTCCCCCAAACCAGGAACTTCTACACTATTCTTGACTTCTATGTGAAAAGTAGTAGAAATGAGAAAGGAAATAAAGTGAAAACTTTTACAATTACAAATTTTACAATTGACAACTAAAAATCCTGTGGTTTCAGAAGTCATCTTTTTATTTTTCTTTAGGTTTTGAATAATATCACATGAAAATAAATGGGTTCTAAACTATACTACCATAAACCAGGATTATACAGTTTCCCTCTATCACTTCCAAAGACCCTCCCCCAAGCCCATCTTAGTCATAGAAATAAGTTATAATCCAAACTAAAATTCAGAGGAGAGACTTTTCAATGTAGATAAATAGTCTCACAAAATTTCTCCTTTGATGACCAAACCATCAAACTTTACCATTAACTTTTTTATTGGTTGTATTCTATGAGATGGATGTGATATTTCCCACCTCAGGTTGCTAATCCTGTTACAAGTCTCCTTTAAGGTCTTGTTTTAAGCTTTCTTCCTATTATAAGAGAAAATTCCAACTCCTTAAATAATAATGTATCTATGGGTGCTAAAGGATCATGGCATACACATTTCAGTGGCACCACATTGAAGAAGTAAGGTATGAGATGGTGAGAACAGCTATAGCTAGTTAACTATATACTTTGGTTTTAAGTTAAGGGGAAAGGTCAGAACAGCTTGGACATGTATTTCTTTCTATAGCTTCCTCTTCTCTGCTCCCTCACTCACATTTCCCCAATTCATATTCTTCCCTTTGTCTATTACCATTTATCCTTGTCTTGTCTCTGAACATTGGACCCTTCTTCCTTTTCCCTTTTCTTTTTCTCTCTGCCCATGTTGTTTTCCCTCACAGCACTTTTATTTTCAACCTGAAATCACATTTTAGCTCTGCTCTTGTCTTTGGGTAAATGTAGGAGGAGGGAGAAAATAATATTATAATAATAACATGATAAGAGAAGCTGGCATTTACATAGTGATTTAAGATTTGCAAAGCCCTCTTTGTATAGTTTCTACTTTGATAGATACAACTTTCTGAGATAGGTATTATTTTACCACCTGCATTTTATATATTAGCACACTGAGGATGAAGAAGTTTAAACAACTTTTCTAGGGTCAAAAAACTAGCAAGTGTTTGAGGTGGGTTTCAAATCCATGTCTATGCACTGAACTACTCAGCTACTTCTGAAAAGAAAGAAAGATAGAAATAAGGAAAATGATGCAGGATCTAACAAAGAAGACAGAACACATGGTTAAAATAGTATCTTAAAACATACCATTGGAGCTGCTAGACAGCATAATGAATAGAGTGCCAGGCCTGGAATCTAAAAAACTTGGGTTCAAATCTAACCTCAGACATTTCATACCTGTAAAACCCTGGGAAAGTCACTTAGCTCCAATTGCCTAGCCCTTATTGTTCTTTGTCTTGGAACTGACCACTGGTTTTGATTCTAAGACATAAGATAAAGGCTTAAAATACTTACTAATTACTTTTTGAGAGCAAATACTACTATTTAGTCACATGGTATGGTGCATATTTTAAACTGGATGAAACAAAGATGCATATTATATACACTCTTTAAAAACTAGGGATTACATTTTACCATTTGAATATTAATGAAACAATGTTTCTTTTGGCAAGAAATGAGGTTAAATCACTGCATAAGTTAAACTGGAAGGAGGTTAAATCACTGCATAAGTTAAACTGGAAGAAGAACATAAATGGTTTCTTTGTTTCAAATCTTACATTTATGATCTTTTGGATTTTATACTCCAAAGAGCCAAAGATACTTCATAGTTAGACCCAAAAAAACTTTCATCTATCTCAGGATTGAAGCCACTCCAGGGAAGAAACCAAAAGCTCTTTAACAATGTATAATACCTTATGACATTCTAGGTTATGTTTTGAAAGAAAAAGTTTGAATCACCACTCTATTAGAGTATATCCTCTAACCTCACTCCCAATCTACTCACTGTTTTCATCACAAAAATTTTTATTCCCCAAATGTAACTTCTCATCAAGTTGCCTTACCTCTTTGCCCTTCTGCCAGTTGTCAGAAGCTTATTGATCTTTGTTTTGAAAATACCTATAGCTAACTTTGAATTATATGTTGAAAAGTATATAAAAAAGAGCTAGGCTTGAATATGTTGACTCTACCCTTGGTTCTAGCACTTCTGAAAATGCCTTAAACTTGGCCTCAATTCCATTAGCATTGGTAAAATTATTTTCATTCTGTCACTGATTATAATATACTCATTTCATGAATGTATAAACATCATTTTCTATTTGAATACAAATAGTTTATATTTGAAGAAATTCTAGGGTCTCAGTTTATTCATAATCTTTGGGTAAAGAACAAATAGATTCACTAAAAAAAAGAAAAAATTTATTATGAGCCAGCAATTCATATGAGGATAGTAAAAGTATTTGAAATCTTTGAGGGCCCTTCTGGAGGTAGAAGGTAGAGAAAACATTCTGCTGAACTCTTCCAACATTACAACATTGAAATAATTTCTCAAATCAGATCCTGGAGTGTCAGAGCTAATGAAAGGTCAAAGTGAGACATTCTTATAGTACAGCAGAACTTAAGAGCTCAGAAAAGGGGATTTAAGACATGGGTGGAGCCTCACTAGGAACCCATGTGGATGAAAACACCAGTGGTGGGACCGGGTGATGGTGACAGAAGCAGCAACAGTAGCAGTTTCAGGAGGTGTCAAGTCAGAGACCAATTGGTCAGAAAGAAATTAGAGGGGACTTCTGGGCTAGCACTGAATGTGGACCAGACACAGTTTGGCAATTCCATTGCTATACCATCTTCTGTGTTATAGTTCAATGGCAGAGAGGAGAAATTTTGATCAAGAGAAAGTAAATGCCATTAGGCAAAACAGTACACACTTCTGTATCATAGTTTTAGGATGGAGAGAATCACCGTAGGTCAAGAGAAAGCAGAAGCTCTGAGGAACAGTATTACTTTTGGGTATTGGGGATCAGGGACCTTGAGCATCATTTCTGTTTCCAAGAGAGTGGGGTCTCTGAGGAGCAGTATTGGTTGCAATCCCAAAGTATCAAATAACTTTTCCTTTTTTCCTAGAGCTTTCACCAGAGTGCAGACCAGGAGAGCAGTGACCACACCCCTACCCAAATCACACAACCTTATCAAAAAGTCCAAATCCACAGAACTAGTTCTGAAAACAGTAGTGCAAAGAAACTTAAATCTTAAGACAGAGCTCCAGATACCAATAAGAACTACTGAAAGGGCTCAAATGATTTTGAAAATCAAATAAGAATGGTAGAAGAAAAATTGAGTAAAGAAATGAAAGAAAATGTAGGAAATTATGAAAAAGGAATTAACAGTTTGGTAAACAAGGAATAAAACATATTCAAGAAAATATTACCTTAAAAATAGAAATGGCCAAAGACAAATGGGGATACAAAAATTGTCTTCTGAAAATAAAAATTTAAAAACAGAATTGGCAAAAGGGAAAAAGATGTATAAAATCTCACTGAAGAAAATAATTCCCCATGAAGTTAGAATTGGACATCTGAAAGCTAATGACCACATAAAACATTGAGAAACCTTAAAACAACATCAAAAGAATGGAAACCATGAGAAAATATGAAATAACTCATTGGAAAAATAACTGATGAGGAATAATTTTAGAATTTCTGGACTACCTGAAAGACTACAGAGAAAGAGTATAATCATCACATTTCAAGAAAATATCAAGGAACACTCTTCCAATGTCCTTGAATCATAAGGTAAAATAAAAATTGAAAGAATATATTAATTACCATTGGAAAGAGAATAGAAAAGAAAAATTCCTAGGGATATTATAGCCAAATTCCAAAGCTCATGAAAAAGAAAATACTTAAAGCAGTTAGAAAGAAACCATTCAAATACCTGGGAGACACAATCAGAATCACACAAGATTTAGCAGCTACTCCATTAAAGAAGCAAAAGCTTGGAATAAGATTGTCTAAAAGGCAAAAGTGCTATAATTACAACCAAGATTAACTATCTCAGCAAAACTAATTGTCATTCTTCAAGCAGAAAAGGGGACATTTTAAAAATAAGGCTTTCAAGTATTCCTGATAAAAAGAGCAGAACTACACAGAAAAATTTATCTTTCAGATTCAAAAACTAAAGAGAAGCAGAAAAAGGTAAATATTATCATAAAGGATTAAATAAAGTTAAACTGGTAAATTCCTGTTAAAATATAACTATCTTACATTTTATACATAAATATAAACTATTATATAAAATTGTATTTTATATATAATCATATAAAAACAAACTATTGCTCTTTGCAGATGGTACAATGGTATATACTTAGAAAATTCTAGAGGATAAACTGAAAAACTAGTCAAAATAATTAACAACTTTAGAAAAATTGCAGAATACAAAATAAATCTACATGTCATAAACATTTCTATATATTACCAATAAAGTTCAGTAGCAAGGGATAGAGAAATTCCATTTAAAATAACACAAGACAGTATAAAATTACCTGGGGGTCTACTTGCAAAGACATATTCAGGAACTAAATGAACACAGTTAGAAAATTTTTACACAAATTAAGTCAGATTTAAACAGCTGGGAAAATGTTAATTGTTCATGTGTGGGCTGAGTTAATATAATAAAGATGACAATTGTAGCCAAAATGTGAATGAAAATAGGATGGTAGGAAAACATTTACAGCAAAGTTTTCTGATAAAAAAAGGCTCATTTCTCAGATATTTAGGAACCTGGGTCAAATTTATACAAATAACAGCCATTCCCCATTGATAAATCATCAAAGGATACAAATGAGCAGTTTTCAGAAGAAAAAAATCAAAGATTTTGATAGTTATATGAAAAATATATTCTAAGTCACTATTGATTGCAGAATAGCAAATTAAATCATCACATACCTATCAGGTTGGCTCACATGACAGAAAAGGAAAATGATAAATGCTATAGGGGATTTAGAAAAATTGAGACACTAATGCACTATTAGTAGAATTATGAAGTAGGTAAACTATTCTGGAGAAGAATTTAGTACTATACCCAAAGGGCTTTAAAACTGTACATACCCTTTGAACTAGAAATATGACTACTATATTTGTATCATTGAAGATGAAAGGCTCTATTTGAGTCCAATTCCAATATAATTTTGCTAGAAGGGAACATGTTTATTCTTTTTCAAACATTTATTTTTCAGTTTCTATCACTTTTCTGTTGGCTCTCTCTTGTTCCTATAACTCTATCTCCCTTCTTCCCTGTCTTTCTTCAAGGCTCAGCTAACATTCCAAATTTTGCAGATTTTATCTTGATGCTCTTCCTCAGAGAATCTCTACAACTTAGCCTATATGTGTTTGATGTTTTCATAGTTGTTTACAATTTTCTCTCCTTGAGAATAGGGACTAGTATTTTTATCTGTCTTTCTTCCTATCCCCAGTACTTAGCAAAGAATCTAGCTCATTGTAGTGCTTTCTTGTCCAGTAATATGTACATTGTTTGAGTCATATTCCCATCCCATGCTCAACTACAATTGTAATGATAAATCATTTATATATATTTCATTTCATATTATAAAATATTATACATGCAACCAACCCCCTTTCCTGCCGCCTAGATTACCACCACTTCTAGTTTTCAGTTAACAATTAGCAGGAATATTATGACACATCCAGAAAGTCTTCATAATGAACAGTGAAAAGGATATGATTTTATGGAATAATACAGTTGCAAATCAGTGATGAGTAAACAAGAGCTGATAGTTTAAAAAAATTACTTTGGTCTCCTTGGGACCAAAGCTGGAAATTTTATATTCCTTCTTCCCTCTTCACTAATTCCATATGTGATGTGCTAATGATTAAAAGGTTTCTAATGCCTTTTATGATATTTATAATTACTTGGGAACATAAAGTTTATGGAAAGATGACATATGCCTGAATATAAATTTGCAATATTCTGGCCCAAAAAGGTCAGCATGACCTGAAGAGTGACCATATTTTCCTTTTTCTTATCAAAGTTGTATCCTGATACATTGCAAAAGTTTGACAATATATTTCTTGAGCTGGGCAGAAATTTCTCACATTACCCAATCATCTCACTCCCTTTTTCTTCACACACACACACACACACACACACACACACACACACACGCACACACATACACGAATGTTTTTTAACTTTCTCAATGGAAATAAAACATCTTTGCTATATAGCTGTGCTGTAGAAGAAGAGTGAATTAGTGGTAGAAGAGCCAATGCTGGTTCTCTCCCAAAGAACTGCATCTCAACCTCATTCATCAAAAGACATGAAAGTATTTTTTAAAGGATGTTACAAATAGTGTAGTGTGGAGTGGGGGGGTGTGCGGTGGGGAGTGGGGGGGGGGAGGAAATAGCCCAGGGTAGTAAAATGGCCACAGCAGGGATGGAATTGCATCTCCCTCTTCCCAGGGTTTCAGGTTGTTAGATTTTATGGGGGATTCCCTCCTCACATCCTTGGGAATTCTTTGCCCTCCCTCAGATTATTCCTTCTTTGGGCATTCCAGGCAGCATTCCAGGAAAGAAGGAAGGGAAAGGGGCAGGAAAAGAGAAAAGGGGCACTGCAGGGCTTGGGGGATTTTCCTTAATCATAAAAATCTTCCCTTAATTGAAAAGATCCCTAATGTACCTAGGTAATGTTCCTTCCCATGTCCTGTCTGGCCCGTCAAGGTTGCCTGGATTTTTGGATGTCCTTTCTCAACCTTGCAAGTTCTTATCAAAGAGGAGAAAGACATAACATCTTTTAAATTAGGTCAGGGGCTTCCCCCTCCTTTCAGACTTGGAATGTCATACAAATCTTTATCAATTGAAAGGAAGGGCACAAAGAAAACACAAAATTAGGGTACAGGGGGCAGCTGGGTAGCTCAGTGGATTGAGAGTCAGGCCTAGAGATGGGAGGTCCTAGGTTCAAATAAGGCCTCAGACACTTCCCAGCTGTGTGACCCTGGGCAAGTCACTTGACCCCCATTGACTACCCTTACCACTCTTCCACCTATAAGTCAATGCACAGAAGTTAAGGGTTTAAAATAAAAAAAATTAGGGTACAGGGATCCCTCATCTATTGCAGGAATTACATTCCAGAGAACCCTGCAACAGGTGAAAATCCATGAAGTAGCAGCGTTCCCTGCCAGAAGCCATAGAAGGAGCAGAACGTTTGGGTGGCAGAGGGCTTGAAAGAAATTCAAACTTTTATGAAAGTTCATAAAAACAGAACACCACAGAGCAACACAACATGCAGAGAACAGACATCGATATGAAGTGGACAAGCTCAACAAATATCTTTTATTAGAGGGCCAGCTACTATAGTGCCATTGTCACTCTTCCCTTCCTACTTCCAGTAGGCTGCTTTTCTGGCAACAAGTCATGAATGAGATGGGCATCCATGACTGTTTATATTCTAATGAGAGGACCACTACCTTACCTCTTCCTTGATTCTGCTTCCTAAGATCTTCCAGGACTTCTATCTGCCTTTGCTCTATGCCTTGCAATCAGCTGGTTCTGTACAACTGCATCTTTACAACTTCTGGCCCTTTCCATCTTCTCTTGTAGTTGAACTTCTTTCTCTGTTTTTTTTTTCCTCATTCTGTGAAACTCCTTAGAACCAAGCACCATTTTGATTTTTTTTCTCTATATGCAGCATTTAGCTTAGTGCTCTAAATACAGTAAACACCAAGTGCCATTGCTTTCATTCATGTTTTCAAGTTCTTTACCATTCTATCAATTTACAGATATGGAAACAGGTAAAAAAAACACAGGTTATTATAAATTTCTTTTATTCATACAATCAAAATCAGTGACAAGACTCATTCAAATTTGCACAAAAGGTATGACCTAAATCTCAAAAGTCTAAATCACACTTTCCATACCAACTTTCCAGTGTCACATTGTGAATTTGAATATCCCTATTATTAGATGCTTATTGTGGTAAATAAAATAGAATGCCCTTAATGAACTCTCTTATGTTGTAATTCTTTTCCCATTAAAATAAAAAGAAGCTGGGGAAAATTTTCATAGCAAAGGTCTCTGAAAAAGACTTCATTTCTAAAATATATTGAGAACTAAGTCAAAATAATAAGAATACAAAGCATTCCCCAGTTGATAAATGGTCAAAGGATAGGAGCAGGTAATTCTCATAAAGAAATTAAAACTCTTTAGTCATATGAAAAAACATTCCAAATCACTGCTAATTAGAAAAATGCAAATTAAAACAACTCTAAGATGTCACCTCATATCTATCACATTGGAAAATATGACAAAAAAACAAAATGATAAATGTTGGAGGGAACATGGAAAAATCAGGACACTAATAAATTGAGACATTGTTGGCTGAGCTGTGAACTGATACAATCATTCTGGAGAGCAATCAGGAACCATGCCTGAAGGGCCACCACATTGTGCATACTCTTAGACTTGGCACTACCACTACTAGATATGTATCTCAGGGATATCAAAGAGAGAAGAATAAATAGGTTCTTGGGAAAAGAACCTATTTGTACAAAAATATTTATAGCAGCTTTTCCTATGGTGGCAAAGAATTGGAAACTGAAAGGATGTCCGTTTTTTGGGGAATGGCTGAACAAGTTGTAGTATATGGTGGTAATGGAATACTATTGTGTCATTAAAAAAAAAAAACAGCAAACAGGATGATCACAAAAAACACCTGGAAAGTCATTAAAAGTGAAGCGAACTTGGGGGCAGCTGTGTAGCTCAGTGGATTGAGAGCCAGGTCTAGAGACAGGAGGTCCTAGGTTCAAATCTGGCCTCAGACACTTCCCAGCTGTGTGACCCTGGGCAAGTCACTTGACCCCCATTGCCTACCCCTTACCACTCTTCTGCCTTGGAACCAATATACAGTATTGATTCAAAGATGGAAGGTAAGGGTTTAAATTTAAAAGAAGTGAAGTGAGTGGAAGCAGGAGAATGATGTACACAGAAACAGCAGTAAAGTATAATGATCAACTGTGAATGACAACTATTCTCAGCAATGCAAGGATCTAGAATAATTCCAAGGGACTCATGACAAAAAAGGTTTTTCATAGTTATAAAAAAGGAATAACAGAATCTGAATGCAGGTGGAAACATACCATTCCTAATTTTATTTCCTCTGTGAATTTTTCTGCAGGAACAAGGACATATATCTTCCACAACCTAATTAACATAGAAATATGTATTGTATGATGACACATGTTCAACCTATATCATATTACCTGGGGTCTTGGGTAGGGGACATTGATCACAAAATGTTGGAACATGCTCATTAGAAACTTGTATTGACATTGATCAGGAAAAAAAGAAAATTAAATTAATGGAGAAAAATTAAATGTATTGAAATTTAATTAGGAAAAAGTAAAAATTAAATTAAAAAAGAAAAATATAAAGTAAAATTAAAATCTTTTTTTTTAATTTAGAAAAATTTTCCATGATTACATGTGCAATAGTGTGGACTAAAAATTGCAAAGGGGAACAGGCAGCTGGAGTTGGAATGGACCCTGAAATAGCCCAGCAGAATGTTGCCTGTTCAGAATGTGAAAGGAGGGGCCACAGAGGAAGAGGAGTTTTCTCAACTGTCACTTCACTCCTGACCTGACTGGGTTTGAGGGGGGTTGGTTTTTGGTTGGGAGGTTTGATTTTGGGTGGATCTTGAGTGAATCTGGCTCCTCTGTACCCCTTTATTAGTGACTATTGGGAGATCACAACTACAAATATCAATTTCTACTATCTTCATTTACCAACAAAAAAGACATTGAACAGCAATTTTCCAATTTGGCCAGAGAGGCCTGACTCACGGGGAGCGAGCTTGAAATAAGGGGGAGTCCCTTCCCTGATCCTGCTTGAATTAATTTATCCTGTTACTTCCCTCTTATATTAGTTTAGAGATATTTGATCTGAGATTGTAGGGGGAAGAGAGTTAGCTACTGTGACCAAGCCTCAGAAGAAGTCCATTGCTGCTCCCTTGGAGAGAAGACATAGTTGATAGTAAAGTTCATCCCTTCTCACCATCCTTGATTCCCTATACCTTTCCCCCTGTACCCTGAATTAATTTATCCTTTAATAAACCCCTGTTAGTTTTGATACTTAGAGTCTGGAGCGGTTACTTTGAGGGGAAGAAGACTGATCTTGTGGCTGAGGGGAAGACTAAGTCCAAACACCATCTTGAAGGACAAAGCTACTTGAACTTACGAGGGGGGAGGCTTGTCTCAATATTGCTGGCTCTGAGGGTGGGATACAACCCACTATGGTCACAATTGAACCCCAACACCTTCCTTAAACATCCCCACTATAGCTTTGCCAGGTTGGGAACCTTTTTGTGTTTATTCCCTCATAGGTCTTCCCTGGGTTGGGGGTGAATGATTAGCTGATCTGGCTCACTGAATACTATCCGGTGGGAGTCCTGATAAACACCTTCCACACCATCAATACTCACTCTCATACACATGATTCATGATTCCCTCTACCCTCACCACATGGAACTGCCAAGCAGTTCCTATGGGTTATATATGTATCATTGTTCAAAACCCATTTCCATGTTATTCATATTTGCAATAGAGGTATCCTTTAACATCAAAACCCCAATGATATCCCTAGGGAACTACATGATTGATCCTATGTTTTTCTTCTGCATTTCTGCTCTCACAGTTCTTTCTCTGGGTGTGAATAGTGTTCTTTCTTATAAGTTCCTCTGAATTGTCCTGGGTCATTGCATTGCTGCTAGTAGAAAAATCTTTTACATTTGATTGTGCCATAAAGTCTCTGTGTACAATATTCTCCTGATTCTGCTCCTTTCACTCTGCATCAATTCCTGGAGGTTGTTCCAGTTCACATGGAATTCCTCCAGTTCATTATTCCTTTGAGCACAATAATATTCCATCACCATCAGATACCAAAATTTGTTCAGCCATTCCCAAATCAATGGATACCCCATTGTTTTCTATTTTTTTTTGCCACCACAAAGAGTGCGGCTATAAATATTTTTGTACAAGTCTTTTTCCTTATTATCTCTTTTGGATACAAACCCAGCAATGTTATGGCTGGATCAAAGGGCAGGCAGTCATTTAAAGTCCTTTGGGCATAGTTCCAAATTGTCCTCCAGAATGGTTGGACCATTTCACAACTCCACAAGCAATGTATTAGTTTATAAAATTAAAATCTTGATATGATTCAGTGAGTCAAAATGTGTAAATTGCAATTTCACCCAATATTATCATTTTACATGGAAAATATTCTTCATAGCATCCCTCCACAAGTGTAAGTATTTGAGTGTTTATATATAAGTATGTGAATTTGTAAACATGAGCATTTAAGCACACATATTTATAAGAAAGTTGCATGAAATTAATTTTTGAATTTTTTTAGGAATGTAATAAGAATATTATGTTTCCCCACACACATAAATCCTGCTATGACCATGTGGATTTTTGTTAATTATTCTATAGGATTTAAATAGCAAACTGAAATAGGCAAACACTTCAATTATCTATGTCATGGAATAGCTAAAGAATGATCTATTTATTTGTTACAGTAGGTTTAGTGTTCTGAATGTTTTCAAAGACAGACTTAAAAAGAAAATGCCTTCCCCCATGTATGAGAGTCAAGAGTTGAAAATATGGTCTTCCTGGGGGGAATGAAACAACATATTGAAGTCTAGTCATTTGAAGAACATCCCCTGCATCTTTCAGTAACCAAGATATGTCATGGCCTGGCTGCCAAGTAGGTCTCGTGGTAGCAACATTTTTTCAGTCTAACATCAATGAATCATCTTTGAGGCTGACAGAGCAGGCTGTTCTCTCTCTGAAAGCACAAAGGTCAATATACTACAGTATCATAGATAATGCATTAGAATTTTTAGATTCTCCCCAGTTTTGTCACTGCTGCCCTTCAAGAGGAATCACAAAAGTATGGAGGGACAGACTTGATGCTGCTATGCCAGAGCATATATAGAAGGTGCTCCAGAATTAAGAGTAAGAGATAACAGAGTTTAACTTCAAAGGCAGCTGGTGGCATAGTCATAGAATGCTGAGTCTGGAGTCTAGAAGACTTGAAATTCAAGTCCAGCCTTAGACAAAGGGAAGTCATTTAAGCACTCTGCCTCAGTTTCTTCAATAGTAAAGTGGGAAATAGTACCTACCTCCCAGGGTTGTTGTAAGGATCAAATGAGATAGTATTTGTAAAGCACTTAGCATACTGATTGGGATATAATAACTTTTTAATAAATGTTTGTTTCTCCTTCAGAACTTTGTCTAGAATAACACAGCTCCTTGACAATTTCTTATTCTCACTGAATAGTGCCCAACAATAGGTATGAGATTTCTTTCATAGTTTGGATGATTAAGGGAAAAAAGATCTACAAATTGACTTAGTAATAGTATTTTGTTAAGACAAATCTTGAACATTACAAATACAGTCAGAACCAAGAAAAACTGTAGAGTAAGAAAATTTTGCTTTTAATTCCCAGGAACTCAGATTTCCCCTCCCAATAACTTGAACTTGACCTCAAAAAGTCATATTCCATTTTTTCCCTCTTTTGATCCAACTTCTCTGTCCCATACATTTGTTCCCTTTCTTTGTGATGTCCAAATGTATTATTTAATGCTCTATACTACTGGAAGGTCCTAGTCTTTACCCATAACTCTCAGACAATGCTATCTTAATCATGTAATAATGTTTGTGCAATTTAGATATCATATATTCAGTAGAATGTCAGCTCCTTAAGGAAAAGCACTGGGATTTGGTATCTGTATGTAATTCACAGAAGGAATCTAATAAATACATATTCATTTGCATTTTTACAAGTATTTTAACTGGAAAAGTGATAGTGCTAGCCAGAATGTCAGGGCATCTTCGGGGGAAAGCCTAATGCAAGTTCTATGAAGATTTTCAAATCACACCACATAGACAGATTGTATACTGTCTACTCTGTGTATGTCCAAGGCTGCCTTCTGATTTTCTGGACTCAGCACAAGTTTCCATACTGGCACTCCCAAAGAGAATTAGGTGCTACCTATGAAATTCTTAGGCATTCCTAATTGTAAGAGGTAATAAATATAATGAATAAATAAAAGCACGAAAAGACAAATAATGCAAATAAAGCCAAACAAAGAAAACAACATATACAATGACTGTAGTAATATAAATGAAAGAATGACAATAAACTAATCAAAACCAAATGCTATCACATTAATATTACTTGAGTTCCAAGAGAAGATTTGAGAAGCTATTCCTAAAATCTGGTGTGTGTATGCATGTGTGTGTGTGTGTATGTGTGTGTGTGTGTGTGTGTGTTGTGTTTAGAGCAGATTTTATAGCATCAGACATTTTTGACATAATGACCATTTTTGCATGATTTTATTCTTTGTTATAAGATATTGTTTGCTGGGGTGGGTTGTTAAAAAGGGATTTAATAAAATATAATTTATAAATGGAACAAATTATTTATTAAAATCATTTGATTAAGGATGCTTGCCCTTTTTTATCTTCTCCAAACACACACCTGGGTAGGTGGAGTAATTTTGAAAATTAAGCTGTCTACTTCCTCCTTAGAAACTACAAAGTATTATGTTCTAGTTATTTTAGCTTTTATTCTGTGATTCACTGGTGGAGGGACACAAGTAGGAACAATGCTTTTGCAGAAAAAGTCTATTCTAGAATCATAGAAATTACAGTGAGAGGTCAAGCCTGGGTCTTCTAACTCATCATTCTCTTCAAGTAGAATTGCTCCTTTCTTTATTCACTGTCCAGTATTTGTACTTTTAATAGCTAGTATCATCATAGATCATAGTTTCCATTGTCTTCTTTCTGACAGTTCTCTCTGTCTTGCTGCTGAATTCCTACAGAACTCACTGATACAAAGGAACCAACCTGTCATTTAGAAAGTGTAAAATGGGAAGGAAAAAGTCTCATGCTTGGTCCTCCTCACTTGTGCTAGGAAACATTTTAGCACTCATTCTACTCTTCTAAAATCATTCCATATTTTTTGAAATTGCTTCCCTTAAAGCAGAAAGAATGTTTCCAATTTTGATTACTAAAAACAATGTCATTTGACAAGCATTTACCAAGCATTTATGTGTACTAGGCATTATGCTCACTGCTTGGGATGCAATGACAAAAATGAAATAGTCTCTATCCTCAAGGAACTTACATATTTGAGAGGAAACACTATGTAGATAGGATTACCATAGCAACAAGGGTGATAATGATAGACATTCTAGAAGAGGGAACACTTGGGCTGAGCTTTGAAAGAAGCTGGAATCTCTAAGGTGGAAATAAAGAGCAAGTGCCTTCCAGCATTGGTGCTGGGAAGAGGACTGACTGTGCAAAGGCATGGAGCCAAGATATGGAATGTCCCATATGGGAAATACCGGTGAGTAGTCCAGTTTGAATTGAATTTGGATTATTTGAAAGAGAGTACAGTGAAATATGCCTGGAAAAGAGAATTGAAGCCAAAATGTGAAGAACTTTTAAAGTCAAACAGGGAAGAGCTAGGTGGCTCAGTGTATAGAGCCAGGACTAGAGATTTGAGATGCAGTTCAAATCCAACCTCAGACACTTCCTAGCTATGTAATCTTAGACATCACATTTAACCTCAATTGCCTAGCCCTTACCTCTCTTCTGCCTTGGAACCAATACTTAGAAAATAAAGTTTAAAAAAATAGAAAAAAAGACTGAGAAATTCAGAAAAAGGAAAATGAATGGGAAAAGAGGTCATAATGAGTTCTGTCTAAGCATGCTGAATTTGAGATATCTAATAAGGAGTCTGTGATATGCAACTGGAGTTCAAGGAAGACAATATTTATAAAGTACATTTAAAATGTGTTTAAATAAAAGTATCTAATGTGAAAATTGCTCATGTTATAATTATAACATTTATGTAGTATTTTTTAGCTCATTTGATCTGCAAACAAACATTTTATCTCCAAACAAATACTTGGTTGCTATCATTCTCCCCTTTTTGCAGATGAAAATACTGATGTTCAGAAAAGGGAAGAGATTCAACCATTGTTGGGGCCAAGATCAAAACCTGCCAGTGATAGCATGTAATCTCTAAGATACATAAAATATTCTAATTTAAGGGATCAAGAAGAAATAGATGAGATAAAAATAAGGTTTAGTGGGCAAAAAGAAAATATAAGAAATTAAACAAAGTGAATGCATAAATATTGAAGAGTTAAAACTGCAATGACTTATTAAATCAAGAAATATATGTAGTCCTAAACATTCAGAAAGTAATTCTTTAAAAGAACATAGATGAATGGGCAGTTACTATTAGACATATTGTAATGTTTAAGGATCTTGTATTAGTAAATTGGTCATTTTCTTATTGTGTTTCTATGAGGAGCCGTGTGGAATACTAGAAAGAACACTGGACTTGGAGGTAGGAGGAACTGAGCTCAAATCCCACCTCTGGCCTATCTATCTTTATGACTTTCTTTCTTAGCTTTAATCATTACAGGAGGGAATAAAGTCCTAAAGACTTTTCTCTGCAGCTATGCAGAGAATATATATCTGTCTATTGTAATGTAGGGTTGGAGCAGAAGCTTTTTGCTTTTGCAAATTAACTGTAGCAGCTCTAGAAGTTAGAAGTTTTAGAATGTTCATAGAAAAACAGTTGGAGCCTGATACTATAAATAGTGCTGAGGTTCCAACTGAGGGGCTTTTGCCTGTTGGCTTTGGGGCTTTTGGCTTTTGCCTTTGCCTGTGCCTTTTGTCTTTGGGGTATTTGGACCTAGCCTGATTCCTCTGGACCTCTCCCTGACCTCTCCATTTGCATCCTGCTATTTCCCTGGATTTCCCATTGGGTCCTGGGAGGAAGGGTGGTTGGGTAGTTGGACATCATGGGTTTAGCTTCTGTAGGCAAGAATGACATCCTAAATCAAGCCAACCCCTTATTTAGTGATCTGATAAATCCTTTTACTTCAGGGCAGTGAAACCTTCCTGACTGGGAGAACTGGACTCTCTCAGTCTGACCCTATCTTCTATGACCCTTCCCCCTGCACCAGCTTTCTCCCTCGCAGCAGTTAACAAAGCATTAAAACCCTCTTTCCTCAGCCTATCCCTGGAATCAATAAATCCCCTTTGTTATCTACCCAAAAGCCTTTGGTAAATCATTGTACTGAATACTAAGGCAAAGGTTAAAGAGGAAGAAATTGCTTTCCTTTTATTTCTTGAGGGAGACCTAGGCATCCATATAGGGCAGAAAGTACAGCTGAGACTTCCTGCAGACATTTAGTTTCACTGGCAGGGAGGAGCCTTCTTGACTCCTCCCTCAAGGAACTTTAGGAATTAACAAGCGAAACCCTTTCCCTAACTGAAGATACAGCCTATTTCCTCCCAGTATCCTCTGTCTCTAGCCTCAGTAACTAGCCTGTTTGAGCAGCCCTTCCTATATACTCCCATTCATTCCCTTACCTTCCTATATACTCCCATTCATCCTTTATCTCAGCTATCCCCCTCTATCCCTCCTCATATCAACATGTTGTACTTATTCCATAACACTATCTATCATCTATCTATCTATCTATCTATCTATCTATCTATCTATCTATCTATCTAAAAATTACCACTCTGAACTTGAGGAAAAGCAGCAACAATTTGCAGAACCACAATATAGAATGGACAATAGGATGGCTTAGGTGATGACAGGATCACAAAGCTAGATTTGGAAGTGACAAAAAAAAAACTTTTCAGTACATCCCCCTCATTTCAATCATGAATAAACTGAGGCCTCAGATATTAAGCAACTTCATTAAGGTCACAGGGAAATTGTTAGACATACGGATTTGGATATAGCTATTACTCTTTCTGTCTTACTTCCAGTGATTTTAAATGGAATAGAATCATTTCAAAGGAGGATAAAGGCTTAACAAATCATGTGTAATAGTTGACAGTCTAAGCCAATGGAATGGGGAAAAAAGGCAGATAAGAAACCTCTATTATTTCAAAAGCTTAAACACTCTGAAGTTTATTCATAGTGATATGCTTAATATTCTTGTTAATGATACCTGTAATACTCTCATTAATGCTATATTTATTTTAGTAGTTCAATGAAAAGCACAGAGCTTTATGTGGACATGAAGTCATCCTTCAAAAGGGGTTTACCATATTGGTATCAGATAGAGTGTAAAGACAAGATTGCCTTTTGCCCTTCTGCAGCTCAGAAATCCCAAACTCAAGCAACTAGCCTCAGTCTCTTCAGCATTAGGAACAATAGGCAGATGCTACCACACTCATTTCACAAACTGTAGTTAAAAAAGTTATGTTGCCTCTTAGTAATAACCACTTCTAGGCTTGGTGTTCAGTAATGTTCTTTTTAATAATATGTTGCAACATATTCCAAGGAATCTGCCACTTTTCTTTTGTAGTGCTTTAAAATTTGCAAAGATCTTTAAAAATAATAATAGTGGCTATCATTATTTCAAGTATATGTATATATATATATATATATATATATTTCTTTAGGGTTGGCAAAGAAATTTACAAATATTATCTGGTTTTACTTTCAAACAACCCTGGGGGATAATTGCTATTATTATCCTTATTTTCACATATGGAAACTGAGTCAAACAGAGAATATATCACTTGAATGGGAACCATTGTTAATAAGTGTTTGAATTTAGATTTTCCTGCATCCAGGCTCAAAACTCTATGCACTATGCTATCTAGATGCCTCTAGAGTTGCCTTTATTTACATGTGTATATGTATAGCATATATATATGTATATATGTGTGTATCCATTAGTATGATATATGTGTGCACAAATATATGCACATATGCAATATATTTCATTTTATCTTTAAGGCAATTCTGTAAGGTAAGTGCTATTGTTAGCCCAATTTTATAGAAAAGGAAACTGAGGCTCAGAATGGGTGGAAGACTTGTTCACAGTCACACAACTAGTAGGTCTAAAAGAAAATATTTGAAGCCAAATCTCTCCTGATTCCCAATCCAGTCCTCTTTCTGTTATACCACTCCATTTCTTATCACTGTGATTTTCAGATATCTTTCTAAAGATCTTGTTCTGGAAAGTTATTAAGGATTCTATCAAATTAGAAAGCCATTGTGACTTGTTTCAGGGAGACTGGCCTAGCAAAATTGGGAGAAATTCATTTCCAGAGGTTTAGCCACAATGTAATAAAGCTTTTACCCTTAGCAACTCATTAAAACATCTATTAAGATATGGAAAGTTATATGCCTTGATGGAGAGAGTAGCTAAATTAATAAAATCACAAACCTTGGTCTATTGAAAAAATTATCTACCTCACATGACTTATGAGGATAAATGAGATAATGAAATGAAAAACACATAAAAAAATAAAGTGTCTTGTGAAGGCAAGATGGTGCTGTCTCAGAGCTTTTAATTTTTTCTGGATTTTCTGTCTAACTCTGCTCATCAGAATGGATTACAGCCCTTACAATTATTAACAGAAGTAAAGCTAATTATGTGACAGAAGAAATCTCAGAGGAGAGTAAGTATGCCATCTGGACACATAAATCCTCCCTTTACACTTAGTATTAGTCAGTTTCTGACTAGCATGTAGTATTCATATTGGAGCTTTACAACTGGATATCAGTGTAAAGGATAATTATTGGTATTAGCTAAAGGCTTGGATTTTTTGAGACTCAGATTTTACCCTGGGTTGGAAATTAGGAGTGGTTTGGTCCTTGGATAAGTCATATCAATACTGCTCATCTGTGACATGTACCTCTTCCTCCATCTATCTCAGCCACCTGTATTGAACCAAAGAGACAAAGTCACTTCAGAACCTCAACCTACTCTTTACCTTTCACCATCACTTATACTCTCCTCCTCACCTTGATTTTGAGAAATGTCAAAGAGTAATGAATCCTAGGGAAATACTAAACAGCAAGTAAAAGGAGATTTATTTATTGTTTCTGGTTCCCTTCTTAACTCAGTGTCTGTCTAATCACTGGTGGAGTTCAAAACAAAGGTCCAATTTCATTTTTAAACCCTAAAGCTATAGTGCTACATGTATATTTATTAAATCTACACATTTTTATTCACTCAGATGGTACCTATGTAGTAACAAGGAATTTCTAATTATTTTACATTTTCTTTCCATGACCTTCCAAATTACTGATACCAACACACATAGATACATATGCACTGTGTGTATTTGTTGCTTTAGCTTCTCCTCTCCATCTCTAAGTTTCTGAAACACTGTGAAAAATATATACTTTATTCTCTCTTCCCTTTCCTTAACCGCTAAACAAACCCAAGGAGATCTTATTGAGGAGGAGAGGGAGATGTCACAGATCAAGGGATGGGTTAGAGAAAGAAACTCATGGAGTCAATTTCCCTTTAACTCCTGCCCTTTCAGAATGAATTACTCAATCTTTCTCTTACCCATGAACAAAATTTGTCCTGTACTTAGCAGTCTAAGAGCAGGTCTCAACAGAAACAACATCTCTAAAAAGATTTTTGCTTTGAGTTGGAGAGGCGAAAAAATGTTACTAAATGAATTTTTTTTAAACCCTTGTACTTCGTTGTATTGTCTCATAGGTGGAAGATTGGTAAGGGTGGGCAATGGGGGTCAAGTGACTTGCCCAGGGTCACACAGCTGGGAAGTGGCTGAGGCCGGGTTTGAACCTAGGACCTCCTGTCTCTAGGCCTGACTCTCACTCCACTGAGCTACCCAGCTGCCCACTAAATGAATTTTGATCACAAGTGGTGAAGAGAATGGATAGTGATAGCAATGTTTAGAAATCCAAGAAGTGTTGTTTAGGAGATCAGACTTTTTGAGAGAGTAAATGGAAGAGCTAAGATCCAACCCAAGATCCTCTGATCTAAATGCAATACATTTTTCACTGTACAATGGCTCATTCCTTTGAAGACAATCAGCTGTATTCCAACCTTGCATAGACCAGAATGAGAGGAGATTGGCTCACACTGCCGCCTAGGGGGATTTAGATTAGGGCAAACTATGACTGCTAGTCACAGAGCTAGAAAGGTTTGCAAAATCCCCCCTCTTTATATGTCTTTTAAAAACATGATAGACTCTACTAGATCCAGAATGACTTAAATGCAGAATTGCTTAAATTTAGGAAGCTATAATTTCCATCTTGCTGTAGAAATCTGATTTATAGTTCCTCATGGTATATTTTACTCTAGTTGAACTCTTTTGTAACAACTAATATTTTATTGTATTATCCTGTGTCACTTCAAAGAATAGATGAGGCCTTTTAGAGAATACACTGGACATTTTAGGCTTCTATAGTTTATGACCAATGGTTATGAATTAATTGTGGGACTTAGTAGTCAAATGGAACTAAACTTTTGCCTAAATCTAACTGAATTTAAAAATGGTTTATTTCATCCACATTAACATTATGTGTTCCTAACACTCTTTCTTGATCTGATATCAAAAAATTAGAATTAAATTTAGCTGCCCCTACAGGGCTATTCATCCTCAAAAGTTCATCTTTTTTATTTTTTTTACCTCATCAACCATGTTCAGAGACCCCGAGTGGTAGAAAATTGGTGTGTCAGAGGCAACCAAGCAGAAAATGTGGATTGCGAGCTAAGTTTGACCTGAATAGCAGCAATTCACACTAATAATTCTTTATTATCTGTAGAAGGACCCTTGTCTGTTACTGACATTCAGGTGCAGACAAAATGGAGCTACCTTTTAAAAAAACAATTGGTATTATATTTAAATTTTCTGAGAAAATTAGTTTTTTCCACCCTATCCCTTACCACTATTTTTCATCACTAAGAAGATTTAGTATTCTTTTAGAGGAAGGGGGGAAAATCAAATTACTTCAATAGACAAGATTGATGGAACCTCGGAAAAAATAATGATTGAAATTCTCAGCTGCTCTCCAAGGTGATTAAATCCTAATTGAGGGAAGGGCCTTGTGTGGTACCTGCAGGCTACAGTGGGATGGTTCTATGGGCTCCAAAGGAGACACATTTGGATCCATTACATTCAGAGATTGCTTCAGGCAGTTCCATATCGAGTGGGTACAATTCAATAATGGGGAGGGCTGACATTATAATGATTTCTACTCTCCCTAATTATTCTTCGATGGAAGGGAAATATTGTTGATGTGCATGAAAAATGGTTTCAGTGTAGCTTTCAAGAAGGCATAGAGGACCTCTTGTTTTGTCCTATAGACTTTGGTGTTTTATAGTTTATATTTATTTCCTGACTAAAATTGAGCAGTGCTTCTCATTGTACACTCATCATTTACACCTTCAAATCATCATTTCTTGGAAAGGAGCACCCAAATCTCTTATATCCCTTTGGAGTATTTCAATTTGACCTCTCTCCCTTGCTATCTCCAGATAGATTATCACAGAGTCTTTTAAAACCCTACATATGTTTTGGTAACCAAAAGCTTAACATTCTTAACCTTCAGAGGACAGAAGGCTAAAATGTACATACAGATAGAGATCCTTTATCCTCCCTCCCTATCCCTGACACCTCTTCCATTACAATTTAGTAGGAAATATGAAAATACATAGCAAAGAAGTCATGAAAACTCTTCCTTCTACTATACTGTGAGCAATGTGGAGGAACCATTGTTTGTTAAAAAAGCATGTGAGTGTCTAAGCAAATATTTCGATAGGGTTTAAACATGGAACAGAAAACTTTGGTGGATCATCTAAAATATGGTCAGATTTCAAGTTTTCATTGCATGAATACATTCTGAGATATCTTAATTTATTTTTTAATCTATCAGTTTCCTTGAAAAACATCAAAATAAGAAATATGTCTATGTTTAGGTGAGTATTAGCAGAGACATCTGACATCATTTCTCCAAAGAATTTATGACATAATTAAGGAGATAGGGGATAGATTGGAATCAGAAAGACCTTGATTCAAATGCTGACTCTATCTCTATTATTTAATAGCTGTGCATCCATAAGTAGATTATTTTACCTCTCTGAGTCTTTGTTTCCTCGTCTATAAAAGAGATTCTAATACCTGTTGAATCTATCTTACAGGGTAGTTGTTAAAAACTAGTATTTATGAAGTGTTTTGAAGTTTTCAAATTACTTTTCATGTTATCACATTGTTAGACCTAAATGTGACTATATACTAAGGTATGCAAACTTTATAGTGCTCAAAGAAATCAGTTATTACTAGCCAAGATTGGACCATAATGGGATAAAATTCTGTTTAGCCCTTCTATTGCTGCTGTTCTCACTCTACACAGGACTTAGAGATCATGCTAAGCCACTCACCTCCAATTCTTGCCCTGGGACCTTGCTTCCTCAATCTATTCGCTTTCCTTCCAACCTTCTGGCATCTCACATTCCCACCTTTTTCACCTATTACTTGAGAACTGTGATCTAGGTGGAAAACAAATAGAGTATTGGACATGGAGTCAAGAAGATTTGGGTCTTAATTCTGCCAACATTTTATTAACTATATGACTCTAGTCAAGAAATTTAACTTTGGTTAACTTGACCTCAGTTTTCTCCTCTGTAAAATGGGGGCAATCATAATGCCTACTTCCCAAGGTTTTAGAGAGTTAAATGAGATTTTATAAATTACATATATGTATATATATTATGTTGTAAACATTAATGGGCCTCATAATCACAAGTTTATTATTATTGTTATTATTATTATTATTAACCAGATCTTTGCTAATATTGCCTATGGAAAAAAACATGTTAACTGTCTTATAGTTTCATTGCTGATACTCTCCATACCAAAATTCTCTTCTCTGGACACTACTCCTTGCATATGTTTTTTCTCCCATTATTTGAAGGGAAACTATGCTCCTAGTACACACTACAGTGCTTAGAACATAAAAGCACTTGTCAAATGTATATACATTCATCTTTCTCACAGCCCAGAGAAAGCATCAATGAAATTAAGTTTTTAAAATAGTTGTTATATTCCTACATGTCCAAGTTCGAATCTGTCTATTCTTATTAGCATGCTTCTGCTTTACTTATATTTTGGCGTCCAAAGGATGACTGGGTATATAGTTATTTATGGTAACAGAATTTAGGATTATTATGCCTTGGAAATCATGATTCTGACAGAAAGTATATTTCATCTTGAGAGGCAGAAGTGTCTTCTCAGCATGGCCATAGTATGTGAGGCAAAATATAGTTTCTCTCAGTTTGTGGCTATTACATTTTTCACATAATAAATGTATGTGAAACAGAGAGGAAAAGCTCTGAGGGGTACATTTCCAAATGATTTGTAAAATGAAGCCCATTTAGACTGGATTTTAGTTCTATCTTGTAAATTGAGAAGGAAATCCTATAAAACATGGAGAGACAGAAAGGGATTGCCCTATAGGACTTCCATTTTCACGTGCTGGTTTTACTCTTTTCCTTTCTTATTACTACTGTTATTAGAAATTGTTTTTTGATCACCCAGAGTGTATTCAATATTTTTTCAATGCCAACAGGTTGACTACAAGGTGATGGAATTTGGGGCCACAGAAATTTGAAGACCATCTATCAAATGAGAGAGGTTTTGCAATCACCCACAGTGTACTCAGTGATGCTTTATAGAGAAATGGAGGGGGAGGATTGTTCCATCTCTATGGCAAAACATCAAAGGAAGTGGCAGATATAGACATTTTCTCTGCCTCTTTTGTGACTCCTTTCTGTCAGTTGCTATTTTACTAAGAAAATTCTATAACTTCATTTAAATTTCCAGTTGTCTCAGTACAAGTGATCTTGACTTGGGGCTATCCAGTGTCTTTTTTCCTATATTCCCCACAGGGAGAATTAGGCAATTGTTGTGACAGCTTCATCTCTAGATTATTTTTAACTTAAATAATAATGTTTTGATTCAAGCATTGATTTGATTTCATGCATGTTTTATATTCCTACAATTCAAGATCAAGTACCCATATTTGTCTGCATTAGTACAGAAAATGTCTTTATCTATAGAAATTTTAAGGTTTAATTCCCCAAGACAGAATATCTGTAGTGATCATAGATCCTGACATAAGTTGTGGCAGTGAATTTCTTTAAATTGGCCATATTAAGTAAAAGCAAAGCATTTGTTCACCTATGGATGATTGATCAGAACTTGGCACCACTTTGAAAGGTTCAGTGCTTATCATATGTACCATTTTTCTAATCTAGATGGTAGAAGGCTTATAGACCCCATCCCTATTACAATGTGCCCCAGAAATAGATTTGATGGACTTGTATAGCAAACTTTAACTGCAAAAATCTATAGATAAGCATTTGTGTTTCCATTAATAGGCTACCACTAAACTATTAACCACAAAGTTGTTTTCTTTTTTGATTAACATTCCACTAAAACTTCAGAGAAGGGGGAAAACATACATCAACAAACATGGCTCTAGTCATATCCCCAGGAAGACACATTTAGAATTTTACTATGTCAAAAGTCATTGTGTCTGAAACATATATTCTAGAAAATATAAAAAAGCCAAGTGAGCAATGTTTACATGGTAAATAAAAATGTATTTGTGATAACTCACTCCTGAATTGGGATGTGAGCATAGAAGGAAGCTAGGGATTATATGAGGTAAAGGGAAGAAGGAGTAATATTCCAGAAGGGTTGGGTGGGTTGCAGTTGAGTCTGTAAAAAGGCACAGAGATGTTAGATGGAATCTCATATATGGAAATAGCAAGGAGAATAGTTTAAGTATTTCTTCAAGAGCTTGAAAAAGTACTTAACATGATGAATGTCAAGTAATAGTACAATAAAAATAAATAAATAAAATTGATTGTATCTTAGCAGAAAATAATTGATTGCCAATCTAGGAGTCATTTCCTAATCAGTTGTTTGTGTATAGTCAGCCCATCAATTGGTTAACTCTACGAAAAAAGTCAATATCAAGTTAAGAGTAAGAATAAAAATGAGATTTAATGTGGAGTTAAGATAGTCTAATCTTACATATTTAAATGAAAACAGATATCTATAGATGCTATCCTTTCCTAAAGAAATTTAACCAACATAAATTATTTGCTGCAGAGATGAAACAATATCAAAAAATGATGTAACCGTGGAGCATTAGAACTCCTTCCAAATAGGAAGAATAGTCAAAATTAATATAGCTTAGAATATAAACTGATTTACAAAAAAAAAATTAAACAGAAAACAAAACTCACATAGCAAGATGATAACATGACTATAAGCACTCTGATATAATAAAACAGTGAAAAGAGGTGAAAGGAGAAACATGTTTAAAGAAAGCTTTACAATTGACCTAATTGAATTATATTATTTGTATTAAAATTTAAGGATAAAACTGGAAGGAAAACAAATTAAAAATTGTCAAGATCTGTCAAGATAATTACTCTGATAAACTCTCTTCATTGTCAATGAAATCACTACATTTGGATTCCAACTTCAAATTATACTGTTTGATACAAAAGAAATGACTAAATAAAATAATATACAGAAAGGCAAAGTTAAGTAGAAGTAAAACAAGTTTTAATAGCTTTCGATGAATGATTCTCAAGATACGTGAGACAAATTTAACAAATACTTAGGGAAAAAATCAGCATTGCTAACTCCAGAAAATAATATTAAAGTGTGAGAAAATTTTAACTACCAATCTACATGCTACTTTCTAATCTCAATTTTAAAATTATATGTAAATATTATAAATGTATATTTATAAAATGATGTAATATAAAATAAATGTATATTTATATTATAAAATTATATAAACATAAAATTGTTTGTGTAAATAACCTATCAGGAGAAACTTAGGTAAATGAATAAGAAAGAAATAGGCATAACTTCTTAAATTATATTCTATAGATTATTCGTACATAACCTCAGCTGATTAAAAATGAAAGATCATACAAACCCCATTAAAAAGTGTTTGTTAACAATAATGATAAATTTGTTTATTCGTTTATCAAAATGTCACTTTAAAGGCTCTTCTCCAGAAAGTACCATAGAAGCTATAATAAAGTCTAATACAATTTCTTGAAAGATACAATGGATATAAACTTACCAGCACAGAATTAAAACACCATAGCATAATAGATGGATCACTGGTCTTAGAATTAGGAAGATCTGTGTTCAAAACCCACCTCAGCTACTGATTAGCTGTATAACTGAGTCACTTAATTTCTTTGTGCTTTAGTTTCTTCATTTGTTAAATGATAGAGTTGGACTTGGTAAACATTGAGGTCCCTCCTAGCTCTTAATCCAGTGATGTTGAACCTTTTAGAGTTGGAGTGCCAGGCCCTGCTCCTGACCCAGCCCCCAGACAGTATGCTATGCCCACCTCCCAAGAATGCATGCTGTGCCCCTCCCCACCTCCTCATTCTGGGTATGCCCTGTCCCCCCTATCCCCACACAGGGGAGGGAGAAAGAGTTCCCATTGGGCTGCTGGGCAGGTGATATGAAAAAAATGTTATCAGGCACAATGAAGGAGAAGAGGCGCAACCCCTCCCAAGTCCCTCTGCCTTTCCAGTAACAAACTCTGAGGTGGGAAGGAGAGGGAGGACAGTCACATATCCACAGAGAGTGCTCTGTGTGCCATCTTTGGCACCCATGCCAAAGGTTCACCATCACTGTCTTAATCAATGGTTCTTTGTCCTGTCCCCTTCTAACACAGTTGACAGTCTACCCATCCTTCAAATCTCAACCCAAATTCACTTCGTCTCTGAAGACATCCTGCATGTTTTTTTTTGGAGATATATCTTCCCTCTTCTTGTGTGCCTTAAGAAAAAATGATATAGAGACTGAACATAGAATTTCATTGTAGAGAGCTCCCAAGTCAGGAAACTCCCCCTATGAATGAAGATCGGCAGCTTCACTATAAGTTATAATCTTAAAAAATTGTGGATGGAAGGAAGGAAGGAAGAAAATAAGGAAAAAAGGAAAGGAAAAATTTATTAAGCACTTGCTATGTGCCATTCAGTTTGCTTAGTGTTTCACAAATATTATTTCTATTGAATCCTCACAACAACCCTAGGAAATAGGTGGTATTATTCTTCTTATTTTTTAAATGAAACAGACAGAGATGTGAAGTGATTTGCTCAGGGTCACAGATAGCTAGTAAGTGTCTGAAACTAAATTTGGAAGCAGGTCTTCCAATATTCTATCTACTTTGCCTTTGAGATTTGCCCATAGTCAAAAAGACAGTACATGTCAGAGACAGGAAATCAACTCAAATTTTTAACTTTCTATCCACTAGGCACCATTAAGTTTCATGTCCTTAATATAATCTAATTTGTGTTCTATTTGATCTCTAAAAAATTAGCATTTCCTCTGCTCCATGTGAGCAAGTATCATTAATTTTTGCAACTCCTGCAGGACTTTGAAGAATTAGTCTAATATAGTAGGCACTCCATAATACTTGTTGAATAAATATCTAAACAACGACCTCAAGAAGTTTATACTGGAGGTGTGTGAAGTGTCTGCATCAGAGGGAAAGTTAGAAAGGAAATATGTTGTCTTGAGGAAAGTATCCTTTCCAAGGAATAGCAATAATATTCTTGACCTGCCCAATGGCCAGAAGGGGATAGTGGGTTATGGGTTAGGAAGCAGGGCTTCAGAATTCTCAATAGACAGTTTTGATTTTTTTCTTCAGACTCTTAGGAACTGCCTAACCTAACTAATTAGGAGGTTCCTTTTTTCTTTTTTTAATATTTGCTTTAAACAGCCCATGAAGCTTTTCTTGTAGATGCAAAAGGAAATCTGTATTTATAAGAAGGTGATAATTACAGCATCTGTTTCAGAAAAAAAAAAGCTTCCTAACATGACATGCTTCAGGAAAAAAATGAGCACTTGTGTTTTTAAATAACCTTTTATTCACCACCCAAGTGTTGCCCATTTGAGAATATTTTCTAATTATTCATTCAACTGTTCTCAAAATAATTTTTATTGTTAGCTTTTGTTTCTGCAATACCAACATTTGCCAATTTTTATTTTCTCTCTCTCCATCCTAGACATCCCTCATAACAGAGAATAAAAAATTGGAGTGGCAGCCAAACTAGCCAATGTATAAAAGATGTGTCATTAAATGCAGGGTTCCATATCTATAATCCCCTAAACTTACAAAAAAGTGGGGAGTCTCCTCATATAATTTCTTTGTTGCCAAGTTTTGTGCATCATAATTTAATGCTTTCAGTTGAATAATTTTAGTTATTTATTCTATTCATTTTATAACTGTATATGTTGTTTGCTGGTTCTGTCCATTTCAATCAATTCGTATCAGTAATCTCACGTTTCTCTGAATTCAACATTCATTACTTTTAACAACAGAGTAACATTCTGTTACATTCATAAGTGCGACTTATTTATCTTTCCTCACTTCATAACTATGTACTTTCCCCCCCTGCTATTTACTGCCATAAAAAGTTCTGCCTTGTTTTTTATTTTTTAATATGGGAACAATTTTTTACCACAGTCTTCCTTCAAATATATAACTATCAATGGATCCTCATAGTTCAAACAACATGTATATTTTAGTAATTTATTATTTTGCATTCTTCAAAATTGTTTTCCATAATGTCTGGGAAATTTTGCAACTGCTAACATAGAAATATTCATGCACTGACTACAAACAAGGCTACAAATAGTGTGTTTTGGTCATTCACTCAGCAAGATTTTCTTGGAAATTTCAACCTTCATGAACAATGGAAAGCAAAATATTCTTCTCCAGTTTTCTGCAAAATCACCCTCTCTAGAATGACTAGCTGTCATTTGCTGCTTGGTTTAAGTACCTCAGGCAATGGAGCTTTCCCTGAAGCTCTAGGGATTCAGGATATTCAATGCTGCCTCAGAGGTCTAGTGTTATTTTGGCATTGCTTGTCTCTCATAAACTTACAATTTCATGTCATAGAGAGGGCCAAGAAATACTTTTTGGCATCTTGTATGATTTCTGTTTTTTTTTTGTCACTATGCTCTTGCAACACTTTAAAATAGTCTTCCCAATTGTATTGGTTGTGGCATTTAGATTTTGTCTCCCAGGAACAGAGTACAGTATAATCTGACACATATTCATTAAGGACCTACTATTGCACTGTGTTAGGTGCTAGTGATACAAAGACAAAAACAGCAGTCTTTGCCCTTAAGGAGCTTAATAAATGGAATAACTAGAATCTAGTAGACTACAACTAAGGAAAACAAGTAATTGGAGTCCCCATCCAACTCCATGTCTATGATCCTAAAATGAATTTCTGATGGGACCCTCAGGCATCCATGTGGGCTTCTTTGTCCAACAGGCAGTAGGTTATACCTGTCAGTAGTACACAAGAAAGATCAGGATTAGATCTATATGGTTTGGAGTCACCTGCACGAAGAACAATGATTGGGAGCTGATGGAATCATCTTGTCTCAGTAGCTTTTGCATTACCTGTTGAAGTCAATTTCATTGGAATGCCTGTCAGTTTTGATCTATAAAATACATGAGCATCACATATTTGTCTCAGCTGCAATGCAGAATACTCTGTTCTTCCCCAGTCCCATATGTTTTAATAAATGTTCTAATGTATGCCAGTGCAGAAGAGATTAATTACCTCCAACCTTTTACCCAGCTAGCTCCATACGCTTGCAAAAACTTAGTTGGATTTTTCTTTTGTTTTAATTTAGAAGCTTCTCCATTCACATTTTTAAAAGTAACCAATTAAACCACAGTCACTGTTTAAATGACTTCTCTGGTTGTTTTTCTTGATCAGATTCAGTATGAACATTATGATTTTTTTTTCAGTGACAGATCCTTTTTACCTGGTTTTGTTTTGTGACATCTTGTGGCAGAGTTTCTCTTAGCAGAGTTCTTTATTCAGTGTTCTCTAATCTTGCCCAACCTCTACTCTTTAAAGTTACCAACAGATGTCTTAAGAAGCCCTCTTTTCTTAGCCCCTCCTACATTTACTGCTACGTTTCTTCCAATAGAGAACATATATAAGTTACCTATATTAATGAGCTTAGAAGACAATTCCCAATTAGTGTGAATAATTCATCCTAAAAAGTGGCTTCATATATTCAAAATCTTAATATTCAAAGTTATAATTACTTAAAATATGGTTAAGCCATATAGAAATATGCAGTGTGAATATGAATAATGTGTCTATTTTAGGGAATTCATTATTTATATAAATTGGAACCTATATTATGTCATTTGAGTTGGACTTTCTTTAGACTGTATTTTTACCAGAATCTGTGATCCTATCTAATAGAATATTTCTAAACTATATATACTAATCTTACAACTGCTTCCCATCTACATATGTCCTTTAAAGTACACTGGTTGATAACAGCTATAGCTATACAGGAATTTTTATTGATATTGGAATGCTCTAACAATATATTGGACATTTCTTCTGCCTGTCCCTTCTTTCTGGAATCCTCCTCATCTCTGCCTACTGACTTCCTTGGTTTTCTTAAATTGCAGCTAGAATCCCACCTTCTACCAGAATCTTTTCCTAATCCCTCTTAATTGGAATGATTTCCCTCTATTGATTACTCCCTATTTATCCCATGCATGGTTTGTTTGTACATATATGTTTGCATGTTGTCTCCCCCACCAGATTGTGTGTGTAAGACTGTTTTTCCCCTTTCTTTGTATTCCAAGGACTTAGAACTTTGCCTGTCACATAGTTGATGCTTAATTAATGCTTATGAATTGATTAGCTGATTCAGTATGACAGGTGTCTGGTTGTCTCCTGGGACCTAGGGAAACTTGTAATAAAACCATATGAAGATATCCTAGATATTATTATGCTGAGGAAGTGGTATGGGAAAGGAAAATATCTTTCTTTCTTTCCTTATCCATAAAACATGAATGTAGAATTCCAAAGAGAGGGAACATTTTGGACCATTGCAGAAATGAGCAGAATTGGATTCTTTTTTTGTCTACTGGATTCCTGAGAGACCTTGTTATGATCAAGTTAAAGTGGTCACCAATGGGACATTCTTTTTTGCAGAAATAAGAGAGAGGGACAGAGTTTTACAGCCACTCCTCTAACTTCTACATTCAAGAAGGTATAGACTATGCATCAAAAAGGATAGGAAATTCTATTTCTTTTAGCCTTGTTCTAACTCCCAAAAACACAGCTGTGGACTTTCTTATCCCTGTTTAAGATTTTATTTTTATAAGAATAACTGGGAGGCCAAACATTTCTGAGAGTTCCATACATGTATAATGGTTGAAATGCAAACAAATCTAATTGACAACCATTTATCAAATGAGTAATGTTTGCAAGGGTAGTTAGGTTTCATAGTGGATACAGTGCTGGCCTTGGAGTCAGGAAGACTCATCTTCCTGATTTCAAATCTGGCCTCAGATAATTACTAGCTGTGTGACCCTGGGTATATCACTTAATCCTATTTGCTTCAATTCTTCATCTATAAAATAAACCAGAGAAGTAAATAGCAAACCACTCCAATATCCTTGCCAAGAAAACTCCAAATGGGGTCATGAAAAGTTGGGATTTGACTGAAAAACAATTGAATAACCACTATTTGCAAGGCACTATTTAATCAGCACTCTGGATACAAAGCTAACATAAAAAATAATTCTTGATGTCAAGGAGCTTACATCCTAATGAAAATTACAAAGAAATAGAATCACAGAATCTCAGTACTGAATAGGACTACAGAGGTATCTAGTCCAAATCATACATGGTCACATATCTTTTCTATAGCATCCCAAGAAGTTGCTATTCAACCTCTAATTGTTCCCCAGTAAAAAGTTAACCAACTACCTCTAAAGACAACTCATTCCAGCTGGGAATAGCTATAACTTTCTAAAGGAAAGCACTTCTTTTCATTGACCCTTAAGTTGATTTTCTGGTTTCTACTATTTGGTCCAAATTCTTCCCTATGTCTGGCACTAAGGACAATAAGACATGAACTAAACCTGTGGCTGCATGGATATAGGGAAGTACCAGATAAGGAAAATCTCTCCACCAAAATAGATTGGCAGCTTCTCCAAAACTTAATGTTGTAAAGAGTTAGCTAGAGTCCTGAAAGAGTGGTTAAGTTATTTGCTCATTATCACACAACCACTATGTATTAGACATAAAATCTGAAACTAGCTCTCTGTCCACCATAACATGTTGCCAAATAGAACAAACACAATCCTTCTTCCACATGAAAATCCTTCAAATACTTGAAGGCAGCCATTATGTCCCACCCACCTCTAAAAGTCATCTTATCCACCCTAAATTCCTTTAAATGATGTTTGTATGACATACTCTCCAGCTACTTATTTAACCTGTAGCTCATCTCTAGGTGCCCTTCAACTTGTCCCTCTCCTTCCAAAATGTGGTAGGCACAATTAAACATAATATTCTATATGTTAATATTCCTATAAAATTTATATACATATAACCATATTAATGTCTCCCTCAAATCCAATTAACCAACCCCAAAACCAAAGGGTCTGGCTGTCAATAAATGTTTATTTTCAACATTTCTACCACTTTTCTCTGCTCAACAAAACCATGAATAAAAGCTTTCTGCTGAATATCATAACTGCTTGTATCCCTTTATCTGCTGTAGATATTTCACAAGGATCTGAACACTATCCAAAAAGTCAGATTTCTATGAGAGAAAGTATTGATTTTATAAACCTGGAAAGTGAAACAAGAAGGGAGAATGACATTGCTAGCTATAGGGAGTTTAGTTCAGGTCAACAACCCCTAAGCTTTATGGGAATCGTTCAGAAATTACAAATGTCGCAGTGCTAAAAGACTGACATGGGGCTAGAAAACACATTTTGACAAAGGATAACTTTCAACCTCCACACTGCCATGGTCACTGAATTTGAGAGCATATTAAGTATCCCCACTGATGGCAGATGGGTTCAAGTGAGACTGATTCTTGGAATGGCGTTTGGCCAGAAAGGAAGAAAAATCCACCCAGGAATTATCATTCCTCTGCTTAAAAGTACAGTTTCAATCAGATGGTTTGCTGCCACCGCTCTATTTCTGCTTGTGCTAGTTCACATTATCAGAAATGTCATTACATTAGTACATAATGTGACAGGTCTCTGCTGATGAAACTATGAATCAACAGAGCATTGGAAATTGCTTCATAAGTAATATTCTTCTTTAATTATTTTTGTTTCAATTAAGACTTTGGTCTTGGAGGAAATGATAAATTATACATTTATCTACTTTTTGTTGGCTATATATGGATGGCTCCTCCACGCCCTATCCCCCAATGTGTTTCTAATTAAAGGTCAGCTTCTTTTGTATACTCAATGACAGTAACTAACTACTGGGAAATGCCATTTTTACTCTTGTCACCCTGGTTCTTCTCCCTATCCCTCTTTATGCATTACTCTAAAACTGATAGTATCACTAAGCTGTGCCCCTTACAAGTACATGCTAGAGAAGATGAAAGATAACACCTCAAGTCTGGAATAGGATGGGGAGGGAGCTTTTCATTGTAATGGGCTTGCAGGATACTGTGTAATATTCCATTAGTGTTTGTTTCAGTATCTTCCAGCTTTGTCTACTACCCTTTCTGTCAAGGAATGACACTCTTATCTTAAAGGAATCTCCCTGACATATCTCATATTGAAATAGGTTTGCCCTACACTCATTCCATTACCAAAAAGTAATTTTGTTTATATGAAAAAAGTATCACCCAGAGTCCTGATGTCATGGGCTTTAAATAAGGTTATATGAAGTCATACTTCCCATTACAAGCATAAACAATGAATATAGTGTTAAACTCATCTCTCTCTCTCTCTCCCCATGGCTCAGTGGATGGGGGGAGGGATAGGGATATAGTCTGTATTTAAGGGGATAAAATCAAAAGGTACCAATTGGAATAACAAAGAGAGGGTTACAATAGATGCCTACTAAACTAAATCTATGGTTCTTTGACCATATGCTCTGTTTTTTCCCATCAATGCAAGATTTTTACTAGTTTAGGTTCACTATCCATTTCAGAGGCAGAGACACTATAGAATAATACAATTTATTCTTAAATAGTGCTTTATATAAGATTTGCAAAGCATAGTAAAAAAAAAAAGAGTACTTGCCTACATGTCAAAAAAGTGAGTTTGAGTTGCAGTTCTGATACTGCATAGTGGTAGAATCCTTTAGACAAGACACAACTTCTCTAGCTAATAATACCTACGTTGCATTTATAAAGTTATTTAATATTTGCAAATACATATAGTATCTCAATTAAACCTCACAAGCATCCTGTCAGGTAGATAGTATTATTATCCACAATTTACAGATTAGGAAAATGAGACATAGAAAAGTTAAGTGACTTATTCATAGTCACTCCCATAAGTATTTGAGGCTGACTTTGAATTTAGTTCTCCTGACTCAAGCATTCTACATACACTCCACCTATCTGCCAATCTCCTAGCTTTAACCTACTCACCTACAGAATTAAAAAAAAATGAATTCAATTATTCCTAAGGCATTAGACCAGATTTCCTATCTAGAATTCATAAAGAATTTTTTTTAATTCTCATTCTGCACATTCATGAATGTTAGAATGTTTTAATCCTTTAATGTCCACTATTGTTCCAAAATTTCCTCCATGAATCCTATAACTACAACTTTGTGCCATATCTTTGGCATTAACAGTCATCAAAAGAAAGGTCTCTCTTTGGCTCTACTATCTAGGGTCAGTTCTAAATGCTGCTACAGAGCTACCAACCACCTATACAAGACGATATGCTTCACTAAGGCCCTTTTTGTGACTTCCTTTAATCTGTAAATGAAATCCCACTTCTCATTTTCTTTAAGGGAGGATTAGGGACTAGGCTTATGATTTCATTGCACGGGGATTTCCTGTGTGAGGAAACTCCCTCTATCAGTGAAAATTGCTACATTGAATCTTAGAGCATTGGTAAGTTGAATTATTTGCCCATGTCCATAGTCAGTGTGTGTCAGAAGTGAGACTTTGAACTAGGTGTCCAGTGCTTTGAGTCTATCTTAGTTACCATGACATACTGTCTTTTAGAACATTCAAGAAAATGTTATTTTATTTATTTATATTTATATCATTCCCCATCCTTTTACATATCCCTCCCCATGTTTGCTTAAAAAACATATTTTTTAAGAAGTCATACCTGCCCTCATCATAGACAGCCTTCTTCATTTTGATGAAAAAATGGATTTCGTCTTCCTTCAAAAAGCCTTTTCCAAACACTTGACAAAAGTGATGGTTAATCCCACAGGGTATACCTCACAGATCTTTCTCATCATTATTCATATCAACAAATGTACTAAACTTTTTTGCATTTTTTCAATCATTGATGAATTTGTTTATGTTACATAATAAAAATGTATTTGCATATCAGTATTATATATATTAGCCCCTGGAAATCAGAGACTCCATGCATTCATAAAATTAATATACAGGACATGACCACTTGGAATCAGATGCTTATTCAACTATTACCCTCTTATATGTGTATGTATTTCATGCTTTATGAAAGAAGCCCTTTACTTCTTACCCTAATAAAATCCTGCTTCCTCCTCTGAAGACTATAGTAGCTACAAACTCCTCCATGAAACCCTCCTTGATTTTCTTGGCTTGACATTTTTTACACCTTTCTTAGATCTTTGAATCTCTCCTATGAACTGAAAATATTCTAATTCATATTAAAATTATGTATCTCCCCTCCTACAATGTAAGTTCCTTGAAGACAGGGACTTTGTGTTATTTATCTATTCTTTCTTTCCTGTGATTAAGCCAACTCAAGTTATTTGCACATGGTAATTCTTTATTAAGGCCAATAATTATTATTGAATGATTTCAGTTATGTCTGACTCTTTGTGACCCCACCTGGAGTTTTCTTGGCAAAGATACTGGAATGACTTGCCATTTCCTCCTCCAGCTCATTTTGCAAATGAGGAAACTGAGGCAACTGGATGAAGTGACTGGGCTAGTTATCAGTGAGTAAGTGTCTGAGGCCAAATTTAACCTGAGACTTTCTAAATCCAGGATGAGTGAGTGATCTATCCACTATACCATCTAGATGCCCTAAGAAGGTCAACAAACTAGCCAAAATGTTAAGTACTGTTATTTTTAATGAAACATTCCAACATTATATGCTGTTTTCATATAGAAAAGAAAGTTCATTATTCCTCTTATTGGTTAAGAGTACATAATTTAAATTTTGATTTTGAATTCCTACAACTCTTCTGCATGCTCATTCTCATGCTCGCCACTTCATCTCTAACCCTTGCTGTTTTCCTTTTTCTCTTGCCAATTTCATTAAATCCTCTAATTTTTTTCTATCTTCATATATACCAGATCTTAACTGAGTAACTAGCAAAGTCCCCAACTGTTCTCATGGCAGTTATCCATTCTCTCACTATAATAAATACCACACCAACACACTGGCATAGCAAGCACAGATAGTCATAAATAGCATGGTAAGTCATTATCAAGAGATTTTTGCAAACAAAAATAACTCAAGCATAGGTCTTATTGGAATTAAGAAGTCCAGACTTATACAGGAACATTTATATACCAGCACACAGACACATAAGCTATGCTAATGAACTAAATGCAGTGTTTCCCAAACTTAATTTAACAGACGAGCATGTTGGGGATTGAAACATATGGACAGATAGAATATGTAAATGCTATTCCCTGAAGCCTGAGGGAATGAAGCATTCCTATGATAAAAAGAGGGATGACAAGATCAAAGTAGAAGCTTTTTTATACTGAAGATATTGGCGTAGAAAGAATATTTTATTGTCTGTCTTATTGTCCCAGTACCTGAGAGGCAGTACGGCATATTGGACAAAGAAAAGTCTCAACCTTAGGAAGGCTTGGGTTCAAATCCCAACTCCGACACATATGGCTGTGTGACCATGGAAACACCCTATCTCATTCTCCCAAGCAAATCTCTAAGGCTCTGATTTTGCAAAATAGTTGCTGATCTGTTTTGGTAGAGGGAATACTCTAGAATAAAGAACTCTTGCTGAACTTCCTTTCCCCTCCCCAAAAAAATTAATTCCCAGCAACTTATACATAATAGGTATTTAATAAGTGCTTATTGAATTAATGAGTTAATCATTTTATCAGTCAATGTTCATTTACTAAATGTCTACATATACTAGATCCATACTATGGATATAAATACTATACAAAGAAGAAAACTAAGCCCCACTCTATATTCATGTAGTATATTTTACTGAGAAATGCTATATATTTCACTGAGAAAAATAATGTTAGCACTGGAAGTTTCCTCCAAAACCCACATTTACCTTGGAATAGAATACCAGTATTCCAGAGAATAATTTAGGAAATGTTATGGGAATACAATGTTATTGTGATAATTAAACCAAAATATCACATGATTTTAGGGTGATATTATTTACTCTGATTGAGGTTTCCTGCATTTTACTTTAATAACAACTTTGTGAATTAACTCATTAGATCATAAAACTGATCATATCTGTTTACTAAGAACTTAAGGCAGGATTGGTTGTTTTCCTTTTTTTTTTTTTAAATGTAGTCTGCTCTCCCAGAGGATTGTCATAAAGGAATTCAGGATATCAGCCCCCTCAGTCTAATAATCTCCTTAAGACCACACTTGGCCACTACCACTTTGTCCTAGTCACCAAACTTTTGTTTTAAGTGTTTCTGACAAATTGAATATTTTCATCACAAGCAATAAAATCTTCAAATATGACTACTTTACAAATATACTTAGTAACAAAGGTTAAAACAGGAACTAATTCTTGTAAGCAAGGAAGAATGTTTAGTAAATGTACCAATCGTATTCTGATTCATTACATTTTTTGGGAAATGTAGTTATTTATCAAGTTAAGAGTTTGATTACATCTGCCATTATGGAAAAATAAATGTCAGTGAATCTGGTCCCCTGCCCAGGAAATGTAAGACTAACATTCACATATTCATACTTCTTTATACTCAAGTGGATCCTTGATTTTTTTGATGTGTTGGCACAGAGTACAATCTAACCATGAGATTAGTGTCCATGTTCTTCCATAAATCCCTGTTACCTTAAGCACTTATTAGCCTTGTTTGCATTGCTATGCCTAAAATATTAAAAGGTCTATTAATTAACTCTTTGGACAAGTTGGGCAAATCCTCTTTCTCCATTGAGAGTTAGAGGACCTATCCACTTGCCCAGATGACTTGAAAGTGGCTTTTTACTATTCCTGCATAGAAGTACAAATAAAATATCTAATGTTACAGGTCACAGGGATTCTTGGAGATGATCTCTTAAAATGCAGAGGGCTAGAAAGGGAGAAGGGAAGGTCCACACTGACAAGATTGCAGATGGTTGAAGCATTAGTACTTGTGCAACACACTGAGGCTTTTCACACTTCTTTTCTTTTTGCCTCATTCTTGTTTAATGACCAGCCCAACCTCTGGCCATACACATCATCAATGACATCTTTGATTCTTCTTAATCTATATAAGTCATTACTGGCAATATACCAGTTTCCTTATGGGTACCATGTCTTTCCAATGTCTTTTGGTTTGCCTTCTATCTTGATCCCTAGGATATCACAGCAGTTCATAGCATGTAGCCTTTTGTCATTGTTCTACCAAAGAAATGACTTTGTATATATTTCAATACATATTCAATGTGTATATTTCAATGTCAAATATGTAATCTTGAAGGGCAGAGATTGCTATCCAGTCAATTAAAATTTATTAAACACCTATCATTGCCAGGCATTGTGATAAGAGAGGAAGCTACAAAGAAAAGTGAAGAGTCCTTGCTCCCAAGGAATTCACATTCCAATGGGAGAAAGAACATATAAATAACAAAATATATACAATACATAGGCAGTCCCAAATTACACTGAATCTTTTGGGACATTGTGTGTGTATCAATGTCTATACAGAGAGAAGTATTGTTTGCCTTTATATTCTGGTGCCTAGAACATGGTCTTGATCAGAGCTGTTGCTTAATCCTACAAATGCTTTTTAAATGAGTAAATCACCCAGAAAACATTACTAAAAGGATGAGATCATGGGTTTGGGTGACTAGGAATATCTTTTCTAGTAGATTTTGAATACCAAAGGACCTCAGAGGTTGTATAATCCACTATCTTCATTTTACAAATGAGGAAACTCAAACCAGAGAGGTTATTACTTATATAGAGAGAGAGTGGTTAGGCTTTGAACCCTTGTCTTTTCTCTCCACTCAGAGCTTTTACCTTAATAAATCCTGCTGTCCCAAACACTATACAGGTTCTCAAATGCAAATCTTGTCTTTTAGCCTCTTTTCCTGTTCCTTCTAGTTCCATTTATTCTGTAATGCCCATCCATGGTAAATGTACTGATGGACTAACTCAATGGGCTGCTCAAAAGATTGCAAATCATAATCACACATACTTGTGAAAATGTAAGCACATTCTTTCCTTACTGATAAGCACCAACTGTAAAAAACTGAGGAACCAAGTGTAAACAAATACAGTATTACAACTGGCAATATAAATATAATTATGACCCTCATCTGAGAAATTGCTAATGTTTTTCCCTGTTACTAGATCAAGATTTGCATTTTGCAAAGAAATACATTTTGCACATCCCCTTAAAAGACTTAGTGAGAAAGAAGATTTATAAAAGGCAGCCAATTTAAACACATCTTTAAGATTATGAAGAATTTCCAATTTTCCTGTTTATTCAATATACTATGAAAGCAATATTTCTGTTAAAGTAACTAGCCCGGGAGTAGCAATTAGTATGAGAGCAACAGTAACCAAGAAAGATGGGAAGCCAAAGGAGTTAAGCAAGAGTCAGATCATTCCTGTCTAGCCACAGATGAGCAGTCACTGGATCCTAAATTTCTAAAGGGTCAACGGGCTTCCAGACCTGACTCTTTCTTCTCTTGAATCCTGACATTCTCCTGATTCAGACTTAAGATTTCTGGACTGTTGTTTGGGTATCCGTCTGATGACTAATGGAGAGAAATGTGAATTTGGGAGTCTTTGGGTCTTTGTTAAATTGCTAACATTGATGTAAATAGTCTTAGATCAGATGTCAGGAATTTAAAACCTGTTTTATGTTAAAATATAAACACCTCAATGACAGGATCTATCTCTTTTCCTGTTGAGTGAAGTGTTTTGTACAATGGAATACTTACAGAGGAGCTCAATAAATATATTTGATAACTTGGTGACAGCATTTAAAGCTCAACATTAGAAACAGAATTATGCCAAGTCCTCCAACTCAGTTCCTCAAACATTTCATCTGAGATTGCACTATTGTATAACTCCGTGCTTTGGTTAAGTAAGAGTGAGCCATCATGATATAGTTACAAGTCTGTTTCTTTGGAAGACAAAGAGAAATAAGGTTGAGTATGAGATAGGGTAATGTCCTTTGTAAATCTTAAAGCACTAATATCATTATATGCCTGTGAACCATTGCTATGATTATAACGACCCCAATTTGTACATGTGTGTTCATATATATAATCAAGTCTTGGGAACTTGAATGGTTTTTCTTTTTGTTCTAAAATGAGAGTTGATATTTATATAGTCCCTTTGAGGTTTGCATAACACTTTAAGGATCTTATTTGTTCCTTTAAACAAACTTGTGAGATAAATGCTATTATTCTGATTTTATAAATGAAGAAATTGAAGCTAAGTTGAGGCTTTGCCAAGGCTATGTGATCAGTGAGTATCTGAGATGGGTTTCTAACTCAGAGCTCCCTGACTCCAAGTATTTTGTGCCCTATGCCCTTTTTACTCTCTCTCTCTCTCTCTCTCTCTCTCTCTCTCTCTCTCTCTCTCTCTCTTTCTCTCTTTCTCTCTCTCTCTTTCTCTCTATCTATTTATCTATGCATATATATATAGTCTGTATATTTTTCAATTTTAAAGGGAAATACAATTCTTTGTTATTTCTAGAGGATTACAGAATTGCATATATATATATGATATCAATTTGTCATATTGTGATCTGAGATGCAAGAATCACCCAGTAAAATACTTATATATTAATGAACTATGAAATATGAGTATATATCAGCTATAAATATACTCAACAAGCAGGCATTTACTAAGTATCCATTGTATGCCAGAAACTGTGATAAGCAGTAGAGATATCAAGTAGGAAGCACTCGGTAGGGTCTTTAAAATGTTTCTTTGCTGAATACATATGTAGATGAATACATGTTATATGACAGTAAATAAATAAGTGATATTTATGAATATATTTATAAGTGTAATACATATATAGGTGATATAGATGTATTGATAAATAACATGACCAGGTAGATAAAGATCTAGACTCTGAATCAGGAAAACCCTTGGTTCCATTCATACTCCTGATAAATATTCAGTGATCACAAGCAAGATCTTTAAACTCTGTAGGAACCAGAAAACTTCCTAAAACTTTAAATAGAACGTGAGTTGCAAGTTTATTTCAGTAAAGAGTTTCTACACCAAAAGATCCCTTTACTCATTCATTCATTCCATCATACATTCACTTATTTATTCATTAATTCAAGAAGCTTATTAAACTCTTATGCTTCTAAGATTCTCTATGAAACAAAGGCTTATCTTTTTAAACATATGTAATTTTGTACACATATCTACAGAAAAATATATAGATATAGATATAGATATAGATATAGAGAGAGGGATGTGCATACATATTTACATGTACACATGCATATAAAATATTTTATTGTAATGAATATATAAAAACCCCAGGTCCTAGTGAAAGAAGTGTGAAGCAACAGGAGGTATTGGTGAAACCTCCTATATGAATGGTAAAGTGATTTTACTTAGAATCTGCTTCAGTGACCCTGTAGCTGCCTGTGATTTATAAGGAATCAGCTAACAGGAATAAGCTGCTCCTTTGACCCCACCTACTACCACTGACTAATGAGGGAGTGATTTGTTTCCCTCAATTAGTAATTAGATTATATAATGACTTCAAGGGTAATAAACTTTGAGCTCTATTTCTGACTGTGATTGTTAGATTTAAACAAGAAGATCAATAATTATAAAGTTGTCTTCAACTGTTGCCAGGAGAATCTATAACTGACTAACTTCCCCTTGGAATGTTGAAAATGAACCAGGGTAATGATAACAAATAAGGTAAAGGAAAGGTTAGGGTGAATAATAAGGAAAGAGGGATTAAGGAAGAATCCTAAACTTTATCTATATATTGAATTTATACTAAATCTTTAGTAGATTTCTAAAGAAGTTAATATCCTGAAGCCTGCTGGTAGAATACCTGGCCAGGCCAGAGGCCTGACTGATTGCTTGATGGTTCATCTCACTCCAGGATGATTTTGCTTTTGTAGTTGATATTTGGATTTGTATATTGATGTTGATTGATGAATAAAGGCAGATGCTGATACACACAGAATAGCCTCTGAGCAGCTTAGGTACCTAACTCTAACAGATATCAGTAACCTAGCTAAGAGATAATCCTGAGATGACCCTTTCCTCCCACCAGTGTCTCAACCTGATGTTCTAAGTTTTCCTCCCTTTATAGGCACATCTCAAATGACTTTTGGTCTCATGCCAGCTCAAATGTTCTCTCTGCATTCTGTGTTCCAACTCAGTAACTGGCAATCATGCTGGTTCAGAATGGTTTTTTGCAAAAATATTTACAATGTGTATGCATGTATATATGTTTTTATAGATATATACACTTCCATTGATGCTTTATATCTTCAAGTCATGGAATACTGTTGTCTCCTAAGAATTAAAATTGTAGTTTATGCAAAAAGCAATGCAATACGTTATTGGAATGAGTAGGCTTTTACATATTACCAGTGGAAAAAAAGAGTACAAGAGAAGTGTAAAGACTATCAGAGAGATTTCTGACCAGAAATGGAAATGGATATGTGAGAGTAAGAAATAATCATTTGGAGTCTCTATGTACACCTGTGTACCATCCCATCCTAATAGGCTTTGGTGGTATCCTAAAGGGTAAATCAGAAAGCTGAATTTTGTGTTAGAGAAGGGAGGAATTTGTGACTTCAGAAAGATGGGAAAACTTCAGAGAGACTGAAAGAAAGGAGGAAAAAGGCAAGGCCAGATTGAAGACAAGAACAATAAATAGAAAATAGGAGCCCCCTGGAACCACTGGCACACAGAGAAAGCTGCTGATTCAACGTTTGAATTGATTGCCAACATTTGAACTTCCAGAGATTGCTAAAAGAAGAATTCTTAGGAGAGACTATTCTGTCCTTAATTGAGCTGAGATTTCATCATGCTCTTGAGTCACACAAGTCTTTTATTCTTATGCATTCTATTACCTAAACTAACATGTATAATTTCCCTGATTATTGTGTTACTGCTTGCTTTGGCAAATATATTAACTGGACTATTGCAATAGTTTGCTGTGGGTCTTCCTGCCTCAACTCTCTCCCCAACTCCAAACTATTCTCCATTCAGCAACCAAATTGATTCTCCTAGAGTGCAAAGTATCTGTCACCCAAGTACTCATTTAAATCCAATGATGTCCTATTGCCCTCAGAATAAAATACAAAATCCTCTGTTTGGCATTCAAAGCGCTCCTTAACCCCTTTCTAGTCTTCTTCAACCTTATTTATTTATTCCTGCCACTTATTCTTAGATTCAGAGATAGTGACCTGTTGGCTGTTCCACAAATAACACATTTAATCTCTTGCCATTTTCCTGACTGTCCCTGATGCCTGTGATGCTATCCTTCCTCATCTTAAGCTACTAGTTTCTTTGACTTATTTTAAGTCTCAACTAAAATGCCATCATCTATGGAGACTCTTTCCCAACCCATTAACTCCAGTGCCTTTCTTCTGTTAATTATTTTCTATTTATCCTGTAGATATTTGTTAGTACCGAATTCTTTGCTTATTGTCTCTCCCATTAGATTATGATCTACTCTAAGGCAGGGACTGTCTTTTCCTCTTTTTATATAATTTAGGACTTAGCACAGTCCCCAACACATTATTGTTCAGTCATTTCAATTATGTCCAACTCCTTGTGACCCCATTTGGTATTTTCTTGGGAAAAATACTAAAGTAGTTTCTCATTTCCTTCTCCAGTTCACTTTAACAATGAGTAGACTAAGGCAAACAAGGCTAAATGATTCGCCCACAGTTATAGAGCGACCAAGTGTCTAAGAACAGATCTGAACTCATGAAGATAAATCTTGCTGACTCTAGGCTTGGCACTCTTGGCACTACTTAATGAACTAGGATCTGTGATTGCCTTTTGTGTGGAAAGAGAACTAAACTCCCTAAGACTAAAGTGCTTAATCCTGAGATTAAACTAATCACCTTTTCATCCTCCACCCAAGAACAAGTTCCCATGTAGAACAACCATGGAAAACGACTTTTATCCTGAACCCTCCAAAGCTGTATGTGTGTATACACATATACATGTGTATGTATGTGTTAATGTATGTGTTGTACATAACTCACCATACATATTTATATGTAATAGATATACACTAAATTACCATGTCTCTGAGAAGAAAAATTTTCTGCCATTGTAGGAAGTAGGAGGATGTCTATGGCAGGATGATCTCCCTGTTGTTCTCCTATCTTCAAAAAGGGCTTTGGGTTAGAATTATATCTTATCAAGTAGATGGCTATTTGTAATCTACAATGTTCTTTTGGAGTTCAAGATGAAAGTCACTTTTCATGGCCACTGCTAAGGGGTAGCTGTCTCATCTCAGACTAGGAGGGCAACAGTTGGCATAATCTTGGTCCTTTGAGTTTGCCTCTCACCAAATGCTAAATATATGAAAGGCATTTACAGATAGTAAGTAAATATTTAGCAGAGTAAGCAATAAAACAGTAGTCAGAAAAATTGTGCAGATTAGTTTAGGTGACAAAACATACATGAATATATCTGTATTATGATTCAGAAATGAGAAAAAAATTTTATCTAAACCAAGAAGAGAACAAGCTTATTTGGAAATTTAACTCTTAGCATTTTTGCAATTCCAGGCAGTAGGAATCAAAGAATGTGCTAGAATGTTGACTTTGTATAAGTGCTGGTGTTTTGGGAAAGGGAACTGCAATTTGTTACTTAACATTCATGACTTCTCTCTTGCTCAGGTTAGGATTGGACCTCAATCAGGCCTGTACCCCATTAGTTCAAGGCATGAACCAAAGGACTCATACATTGCTGAATAGCTAATAAAAGAATTCTTTAACTATAGTATTAAAAGGATATTCAACATTTATACTCCAACATTTAGCTGTGCAGATACAACTCAAGTGATATACTTATGGAAATATGTCCAGTCTACAGGGCAAGGTATGGTAACTTGTATAATCATGGAACATCTATCAAATCCTAAGGACCCTGACCTGTTTTGTGTAGACTTTGCTAATGCCTTAAGTTGACAAGATAGACATGCCAATATGGCCAGAACTTACTAGGAAGCTGGATCTCAAGGTAAATACAAGTCCTGGCTTTGTCCCCTTTTAGGAAAATCTAGTCGAACCTTCATTGGAGCAGGGATTTTTAGGGAAGTTAAATTCTTTTAAATATTGGTTCTATGGACATCCTATCTCTCTCCTTCTCTAATTCCCTCTCTTGAGGACCTATCACCTCTCTGACAACCCAAGTCAGCAATACCCATGCCTTTGGACTACTCAGAGTCAAAAGTGATCCTTTAAGAGATTGCCAAAACCTAACTGAATAAAGTGTAGCCTGTATGAGTATGCATTCTTAGGTTTTATTTTTATTATGACTGATACGAAGGGGCAAAACTATGGATGTTGAGTTTAAAATTTTACATTTTAGGGGGCAGCTGGGTAGCTCAGTGGATTGAGAGCCAGGCCTAGAGATGGGAGGTCCTAGCTTCAAATCCAGCCTCAGACACTTCCCAGCTGTGTGACCCTGGGCAAGTCACTTGACCCCCATTGCCCACCCTTACCACTCTTCTACCAAAAGAGCCAATATACAGAAGTTAAGGGTTTAAAAAATTTACATTTCAAAGATCTTCTGCAAATAATTTAAATATTTTTAAAACTCTCTTTAACTTTTTCCAACTAGTCAATATATTTTTAACTTCAATATAACTTTAGCATGATCAGACTAATTTAATCCAATTTAACTGAACATATATATCTTAAGTACATATTAGATACAAAATATTACACTAGGTCATATGGATAGATAGAAAGACGAAGAGTGATGTAATCTCTGACTTAAAGAAACTTTTATTCAGTAGAAGTACATTATACTAAAGAGAAAAGTATATCTACAAAGACAATGTTAGTGCAAAGCAGTGTGTGATGAGGTTAACAGAAAGATCCAGATATAAATCTCTAGGAAAAGTGAGGATCAGCTCAGGAATGGTTTGATGAAAGTGGAAGCATCTGAGTTATATCTTACAGAAAAAGAAAGATTCTGAAAAGTAGAGGTCAGAAAATAATGCCCTTTATACTTAGGAATGAACTACACAAATCTGTCTTCTATGAGAGAAAGCAAGTCCAAAAAACTACTAATAATCTAATTTAGTTGAAAGACCAACTGCACAAAGGAAAATATTACCTATCTGGACTACTATTGCAAGAAAGGACTTATCAGTGTTCCACTTCACCTGATTCCACCCTCTGGATTTCTTATTCTCTGCAACATCAACCATCTTGCCTTTACATGAAGAAATTCCCCCTTTAAAAGTTTCCCTTTCTGTGGTCTCTTTCTCCAGAAAAATGTAAGAGTCTTGAGGGTAGGGAGTGTTTTGCTTTTTCCAGCACTTACCCACAGAATCTGACAGATCCAACAATCTTTGAAGGAATAGAATAAAACTGGGAAGGGAAGTACAAAACTAAATGTAGAACAAGTAAAATTTTTTATACAATGACAGTAAAAAAGTATAATGATCAACTGTGAATGGTTTAACAATTATCAGCATCAAGGACCTGAGACAGCTCCAAGGGACTTATGATGAAAAAGGCTCTCTGCTGCTATAAAAGGAACTGAGAGAGTCTGAATGCAGATTGAAGCATGCCATTCTTTATTTCCTCCATTAAATTTTCTCTAATATAAGTGATATGTGCCATCTTTCACAATATGACAACATAAAAATATGTATTGTATGATGACACTTATATAATTTATTACAATATTACCTGTCATCTTGGGAAGAGAGGGTGAGTGGGAGTGAAGAAAAGTATTCTGAATACAAAATATCAGAAAACAATTATTAGCAAACTGTTTTGATATGTAATCTGGAAAAATTTTGATTTATTCTTTAAAACTAAATGTCAGAAGGCCAAGTTAAGGAATTGATTATTTTTCTGATAGAGTAAATGTTTGCTCATTTTTAATTTTTCATTAGTGGGCTTTTACTTCATTGGTGCTTTCTTTTCTTAAAATTGATAGAGCTTCTGAAGGATCTTGAGTGGGAGAATGATATTACCAACCCTTTGTATGAGGGAGATTATTTTTGAAGTTGTGTGGATAATGTCTTAGAGAGTAGAAAGATCAGTGGAGGTGGACTCCTCAGGCAAAAAAGTTATGTGGATCAGAAGTAGTACAGATAAGAGTGGAGAGAAGGGGAGATATGTGAAAAATACTATACAGGTAGAATTGACATGATTTGGCAAAGTCTAGATGAGAAAAAAAAAGGATCCTCAAGATTGCAGGAATATTGTGGTGCCATTAAGAGAAATAAGAAATTTAAAGGAGGAACCAACATGGTGGCTGGGGGAAGGGTGGCGTTAATGAGATCTATTTAAATCTTGTTTAGTTGCAGGTGCTTGCAGTATATGAAAGTGGAGATATAGGACCAGAGTCTGGAAACAAGATTGAGAATGGATATATAGACTTACATATCATCAACATTGAAGTGATAATTAGATCTATGAATTCAGTTAGTCCTCTTCCTTCTCATGCCCACCATGCATTTTTTATCATTGTTTAGGGAGGCAGTTCCTATTTCTCTCAAGCTTAAATTTTTTTTTTGCAAAGTATACATTCTAATTTAGTATTGTAATAAATAGGAGCATTTGTCATGATGAAAACATCTGAAGAAAACAAAGCTAGGAATATCATAATAAACAATTTATAATCCCTTTTGTAACATTGCTTTCAATGTTAAAAATTCATGATCTTTGGCAGTTTGGGATTTTGTTGTTGGGGGTTTTTTTAGGGTTGTTGTTTTTTCCTTTACCTTCATCACTGACTCTTCTTCAAACCTATGGGATAAAAACAGAGTTAGGTAACTGTTGGCTTATTTTAAATTTTTCATTGGTGGGCTTTTAACTTCACTGGTATTTCTCTTCTCGTATACCTTAAAATTTAGATACAAATGAGAACAACAAAACCCTTTGTTGCCCCCCTCAATTGGTAGGGTTGTTTTTATTTTGGAGAATGTTTTTAATCTACATCTCATTTATACCAGGACTAAAGAACAGATAGAAGAACCTCTCAGTACTAAAGCAGTGATATTCCAGGTGAATGACAAGGCACAATCCACAAAAGGAAGTGATTAACCAATCAGAGAATAGCAAAGTGCATTGAATTGAATCCCATCTCAATTGTCTATCCTAGAGATAATAGAATAGCCAGTTGAGGGGTTTAACTCCAACACAACTACAACTATCCTTCACCCAGTCCATGACTCCCACAACAGGACAAATTCTGAATATTTCCTCTTTAGTGTCTGGAATCAACTGCTCAGGACAGGAATGTGCTAACTGCAACCCAAAGCACTCACAGCAATAGCTAAATAGATGTCACTGAAAACAGCAGGTACCTCTTGAAGGACAATCTCTGTGCTCTGGGGAAATGACTCATAAGGAAAAATAATTTCCTTCCCTTCCTCTAAATTTGGATGACTCAGTCACACAAAATAAGTTAAAGGGATACAGATCACATTAAATTATCTTTTCCTTCAATCCCTTTCCTCTTTCTGAATTTTCTCTTCTTGTACTATCATCTTCTCAGTAACTATATATTCAAGAATTTTCAAAAGTTTGTTCCTATTTTGACAGTGTGATTGGCCTCCATCTCCTTCTCTCTACTCACACTTTAGATCAGTGGTTCCCAAACATTTTTGGCCTACTACCCCCTTTCCAGAAAAAAATATTACTTAGTGGCCCAGGAAATTAATTTTTTTAAATTTTAATAGCAATTAATAGGAAAGATAAATGCACCTGTGGCCATCACCGCCAGCCATGGATCACTGCAGCACCTACCAGGGGGCAGTGGCACCCACTTTGGGAATCACTGCTTTAGATCATGTCTCATTATCTTTCATCTAGACTACTTGTAGATAGCCAACTAGAACTTTCTTCTTTTTAAATACTTCTTTATTGAATCTTCTTTATTGAATATAATATAAATAAATGTATATTTGTTTATCTGTATATAAATATAAACAAATAAAAAAGAATATAAAATCTTCTTTATTGAAAGATGTTCAATATAACTAAATAGCAATGAACACATTGTGAAATAAATAGCAGTGAACACATAGGATTTCAGTAGGAACTATGTTTCAGTATGTGTAGATACTGAATATCATTTAGGTTTTCTTTCCTCAAATTTCTCCCTACTCAAACATATCCTCTACACCTCTGCCAAAGAGATTTTCCCAAAGCAATGCTTTGGGAATACCCCTTTCTCAGTAAGCTCAAATGGATCCTTTAATATTAACATCTTCCATTTGATATTGAAAGCCCTTCTCTGCCTGGCTCCAGTCTACCTCTCTAGTCTTATTATACATTACTCTGCTTCTTGCACTATATAGCCTACTCTAGACACAGAAGTATTGCTGTTCCTCACACTCATAGAAAAACACAACTAATATATCCATATGAAAATGAGAAATCAAAAGATCCATTTATCAAGGCCTTGTCAATAAAATACAAAGAAATGGACTCAAGTAGAAAACTTTCTACTGAGATGACACATAAGACAATACAAAAGTTATTTTTGTACTATATATAGTGACAATGAACTCACAAGGAAATGTAGTCCCAGTTGAAAAGGCATTATATTTACTGGTATGAGTATTATTTAGTTGTATTTTACATATTTCAATAAAAACATCACTTTTTTTTTTTAAAAAATCACCTTCACCAGTGACATTGATTAAATCAGCTGAATAATCACTTACTTAAAAACAATTACTTATAAATCTGTTCTATTCTCTAGGATACTCAAAGGGATTTTTTGAAATAATGAAGCATAGTCTTTTCTATTGCTCTAAGATCAATTTAATTTGTTTAATTAAGAAAAAATAAAAAAATACTTAAACATTCTATTTTCAATTATTAATTTTTCAATTTCTATTTTGTGTAAATTATATTATACTATTATATATGATACAATATTTTATATTACTTTAAAAGAACATATACATTGTTTATAATATTCATATATTAGAGGTTCATGCTCAAAATAGTCTTTTTTTCTTCCCTTTAGGGGTATATAATCAAGGAGTTTAGAGTTTATTAGGCAAAAAAATGGGGGGGTATGTTTTTAGGGGCACAAAAGAACAAAAAAGGCTTGGAAAGTGATCAAGAATTTTAGGAGCATTAATCCAAATTATTTGGAGGATAAATGAAAGAAAGAGATAAATGAGCAGAGTAAAGAATGCTCTGAGGAATCTGAGACTTGAAGCATGGTGGATCTAATCTTGAATGTGTCTATTATTTCAATTCAGCAAGGATTGATTAAGGACCAGCCTCTTTGTTAGAAACTGAGCATTCAGACAAAAATTAAATAATACCTAACATTAAGAAACTTTTATCAGGAAATGGAGAAGAACGCCAATACACATATAGAACTAAATGTGAGATATACACAATGAAATTTCTGAGAGTATTAACTAGGGATATCAGAAGAGACTTCCCATAGAAGATAAAACTTAGGCAAGCTAAAGAATCTCTGAATTGGTGGGACTGAAGGGGGAGTGTATTCTGAACATAACTGATATGCTACACAAAGACAGAGAGAGGAGATAAAATGTTATTTATCCAAAACAGAAAATAAACCAATTGGACAAGAACATAGAAAGTGTGGAGAAGACTAGTATTCAATAATCTTGAAAATGTAATCTGGAACCTGATAATGAAGGACTTAAAATGCCAAACAGTGGAATTTATTTTGACCTAAAGGCAAATGGGAACCACTAGAGTTTCTTTAGCATGTGAGCAATATGGTCATATTTGTATTCTGGGGAAAAAAACTGGTAGCTACATGGAGGGTACATTGGAGACGGAAGAGATGAGAGCCAGGGAGAACAACCAGAAACCTGTCAAGGTAAGAAAGAGGCAATGAGAATCTTGTGGTCATGTTAGTTAAGTAAAGGGAATCTAAACAAACTATATTGCCAAGTTAGAATGAGCAAGACTTGGCAATTGACTAGATATTGGGGAAGAAGGGGTGAAGGAGAGTGAAAAGTTAAGAATAACTCTAAAATTGAGTTAGGAAGAGAAGAAAAACAGAGAGAAGAGGAGAGAAGAAACACTGTCAGTTTTGTCTTGAACATGTTGAATTTGAGATCCTATGGGACAACCAATTGGAAATGTCAAATTGGCATTTAAGAGAAAGACTGGCATGGGATATATAACTCTAGAAGTCATCTTAATAGAGAAAAGTCAAAGTGAAAGACAATAGCAGGAAAAGGTCTAAGGATATAAGGAGTCAGAAAGTATCCATAGCCTAGGTGTATGGAGAAGCTTTAATTGAAAAAACATGAGATTATGAATTATAGGATTATAGTGCTAGAGGTTGAAGAGACCTCAGACATCATCTTGTTCAACCCTGTCACTTTACAGAGGAAAAAACTGAGGACTAGAGATTTTGACTTGTCTATACTCACACAAGTATGTAAAAATTGACATTTGAACCCATGACCTCTGATTCAAGAATCTGTTTTTAGATAGAATTCTAGAGGTAGAAGGGCCAAGCTTCATTTTAATATTTTGCCTGGGTACTTCTCCTCATCTCAAAGGCCAGGCAAAAATGCTGCCAGATTCTTTCTGTGTCCCTTGACTAGACTGACAAGGTGAGAGTTAGAGATGTGTGGAACAAAGTAAACCAGATATCATGAACTGCCTTATAATTGACAACAAAATTCTGGGGAGGCTAAAACAAGATAAAACCCAAAAGTGGTTATGCAGAGCAGACAGAAGGCATTCAGGAAGATGTTTTTTGTTGTGAGTAATTGCTCATGTATGCAACTTATAGAAAGTTATATTTGGGACCCTGATGACAATGTGGTTTTAGTTTTATTAATTGTGTTTTTAGAATGAGAGTATATAAGTTTATTCTATCTCTGAGAAGCTATTGAATCCAAATATAGCTAAGTAGCATAATAACTTATTTATCCTCATATTTATAACCTTTGGTGTATTGGGGAGGACATTTTTTTGCCTCCTCAGACTCCTTGCCCATTTACAACTGCTAATCTTGGTGCTCCCAAAGAACATAGCTTTGCACCAATCCCTCTAAGAAACATTTTTTAAAGTAAAATGTTTGGGAAATATTAAATGTATTTTGCTGAAAACAATATTGAAGATAGTGCTCCTCTCTGGTTGTTTCTTCTCCAGACTGCTGGGAATGATATCCAAACCATTGAATATGCTGTTCAGCATTACTGCTGAATATGGTGAAATATTGATGACAGATTACTGTGAAGCAATTTAAGCATTAAAGCAAAAGGCACTATTCAAATTGAAGTTGGGATTTTGTTGTTCACCAACACCCGGTATAGTTTACTGGAATCTATGAACAGCTAATCTCAATTTCAATTACCCTTAAATTGAAAAAGGGAGGCATGCTTCCACCAACACCAGCCAAAGCAGAAAAGAAGGTCACTTTCTACTTAATGAAATATCAAACATGAGAAATAAAAACCTCTCATATATGGAGGAAAAGCACATGGTGCAATTACAATAGAGAACCACTGAGAGTAATCAAAACTACTTCCAGCAGGGAAAACATTGACTCATGTAGCACCAATTAAACAGGAAGATAGCACAGAAAAAAGGAACTAATCCTTGATTATTTTTGTTATGTCTACAAGCATCTTTCAATGGTCTTGCCTGTCTATCTTTATAATGTCTCACTGTCCCCTTCTCTTCATTCACATTGCTACCATACAATTTGGAAGAGTCTCCTCATTAGTTAAACTACATTCAGTCTCCCAAATTCTTTAATCAGTCTTCTGTACAGTTAAGAAATTAATATTAATACATAGGCATGACCATGTTACTGTACCTGGTTGAAAATCTTAAATAGCTCTCCAACACCTCTAAGATTAAATGCAGTTTCTTCTTTTTTAATTTTTATTTTTAGAAGATTTTTCCATGGTTACATGATTCATGTTCTTACTCTTCCCTCCACCTCCTAACTTCCCCAGCCCCCCCATTGCCAACGTGCATTTCCACTGGTGTTTACATGTGTCATCAATCAAGACCTATTTCCATACTGTTGATAGTTGCACTGGGGTGGTTGTTTAGAGTCTACATCCCAAATCATGTCTGCATCAACCCATGTGTTCAAGTAGTTGTTTTTCTTCTGTGTTTCTACTGCCATAGTTTTTCCTCTGAATGTGGATAGGGTTCTTTCTCATAAATCCCTCAGAGTTGTCCTGGAACATTACATTGCTGCTAGTAGAGAAGTCTGTTACATTTGATTGTGCCACAGTGTATCTGTCTCTCCATTCCTGGAGGTCTTTCCAGTTCACATGGAATTCCTCCAGTTCATTATTCCTTTGAGCACAATAATATTCCATCACCAACAGATACCACAATTTGTTCATCCATTCCCCAACTTGTGGGAAGCCAATAAGAGAAACAGAGTCTCAAACAGATGAAAATCTGAGACTCCTCTTTTGACCCCTTTTATGATCCACACCTTTTCTTTGAAAAACATTATAGCCTTCTAGGAAAACTTTAAGTTCTTAGTAAACCAGCACTTAATGAGTTAACAGCCTTTTTCACTCAGCAGAGTAAAGCTGCAGCTGTGGGTATATCTCTCAAACTGCTCCAGACATCCCAAGGTCATGGAGTGGCAAGCTCAGGCAAAATAACTTTTAAATAAAGTGAGGCTCATTTTTAACCTTGGGACTTTTTTCTCATCTGGCATTATCTTCATAAGAAAAGTCTTTGTAAAACTATAGCTTTATTGTGCTTTGATATGACATAATTTGTGTTTCTGCACAAATGTGAAGTTTTGGGGGGAGTTCTTTTGTGTGAAATGAGTCGCGAAATATCCGAGAAGGCATTTGATAGCGTGGACAGGAACATAATCTGGAGATTGATGCAGCACTACGGGATTCCCCTGAAGCTCATCAACATCATTCATGACTATACGAAGACTCTACCTGCCAGGTCATCCACAATGGGAAACTGACGGCTCCCTTCACAGTGAAGACCGGAGTGAAGTAAGGTCGCATGCTCTCGCCCCTTATCTTCTTAATGGTCATAGGTTGGATCATGAGAAGAACTACCAAGGACAGCAACGCCGGCATCCAATGGGCTCACACCAAACAGCTTGAGGACCTTGACTTCGAGGATGACATCTGTCTCCTTTCTCACAAGCAGCAGGATGCGCAATCCAAACTTGCAGGACTCTCTGAAGAGGCGGAGAAGACTGGTCTAAAGATCAACAAGAGGAAGACCAGGTGATCACAGTCAACAGCAGAAAGGACCTGCCAATCCAACTACAGGGAGGAAACATCAAGGAGACGGACCACTTCACCTATTTGGGTAGCATAGTCAGTAAGGACGTCGGGGCAGATGAGGACATCAGTAGCTGAATCAACAAAGCCAGACATGCATTTAACACCCTGCGGTCTGTCTGGATCTCCAGAGCACTGTCCCTCGTCACTAAGCTCCGAATCTTCAACACCAACGTAAAGGCCGTCCTCCTATATGGATCAGAAAGCTGGAAAGTGACGAGCACTAACACCAATAAACTCCAGGTCTTTGTTAACAGATGCCTACGTCACATCTTGAACATCAAATGGCCTGAAAAGATTTCCAATACCAGACTCTGGGAAAGAACAATTCAGTATCCCATCAGTTAGGATGTAAAGAAACATAAGTGGAGATGGATAGGACATACACTACGAAAACCGGAGGACAACGTTGCCAGATAAGCACTGAGCTGGAACCCACCAGGGAGGAGGAAAGTCAGAAGGCCAAAACAGACCTGGTGAAGATCTGCCGAAAACGAAACAAAGGCCATTGGAATGACATGGGCCCAGCTGGGGGAAGTTGCCCAGAACAGAGTCCTTTGGCGTGAGATGGTTGCGGCCCTATGCTCCTCTGGGAGCCAACAGGAATAACACACACATAACACACACACACACACACACACACACACAGACACACACACACACACACACACACACACATATATATATATATATATATATATATATATATATATATATAATAAACTCCATGCTGCAAGAGAGAGCAGAAGCAGCAGCATGAGCTGAGGAAAAGATCTTCTGTGTCCTTTACTTCCTTATCAACTAAACTGTCTTTATCAGATTGTCTAGAGATGATAGACAAATCTCAAGATATTGGTGCCTGAAAAGGGACACTGGAACAGGGACCTTGGATCACTGGATTCAGGGAAAGGTTTGCCCTCCTCCTCTAAAAGACAACTCCCAAATTACAACAGTTTAGTTTCTGCCCAAAGAAGGGAAAGAAATCCAGAGTTTTCAGAACTCTCCCCTTAAGGGAAGATAATAGAAGTAAAAGAATAAATTAACAGGATGGGACACTGTGAATCAAAGGAAAGAAATCTTTTTATTGCTATAACTAAGCACACCCTCAGGAAATGGGGAGTAAAATTAAGGAAAGAACAGCTTACTAAATTTCTTGATCTTATTCAAAATTGTAGTCCGTGGATTCACTTAGAATTTTAGCAAAAAGTTGGCAATGATTTGAAAAATTATTATATTGAACATGGACTAGAACAAGTGCCAGTAAAAATTTCATCGGCTGCTGAAAAAACAACTTTGTTATCTGGTCATAATTCAAAGAATGAAATCTTTAAGGTTTCAATGTTAGAATCAGAGGAGGAGGAAAAGGCTCATTGTAAATCAAACCAGAGCTTTAAAATCCGAATGAAAAAGTCACCAGCAGTGGACCCTCCTCCACCTAGAAACCTCTCTCCAAAAGAGGAAAAGGAGATAAAAGCAAAGGAGCCTCTGCTGCTTGGAGCTCCAGCTCCACAGCCACAGCCCAGGAATATAGGGTTTAAAGGAACAGTTATGAGCTGAGCATTTAGTCTGACTGTTCTCATTCAATCTGATGCCACTAAATGCCACTCAGAACCCCCAGAAATATAGAGCCAGATCTCTATACTAACTGAAGGGCATACCCTCGTTTTCCAGGTTTTTGCTACTACAAAGAGCATGGCTATCAATATTT
>NC_058135.1:160170068-160180668 GCF_016433145.1 Gracilinanus agilis
TTATAATAGTATTTGTCCCCTCTCCCTCCCATGCCCTCTTGGTGTGTAATAGAATATTCTATTTTCTTATTCACTCAAGTTTCTCTTGGTGTCCCCTGCTATTCACACCCTCTTTCCCATCCCCCATGCCATCTTAGATTATTTAGTGTTCCACCCTCACCCTGTTAATTATTCTTCTGATTACTATAATAGTGAATATTATAATAGTGAATAGAGTTCACTACAGAGAATTAAACATAACATTTCTCTACATAGGAATACAGATAATTAGATCTCACTGAGGCCCTTAAGAAGGCAAATTTAAAAATTATAAGTTTTCTTTCTTTTCCCTCTGTATCTTATTTACCTTTTCAAGTTTCTCTCGATTTTTGTGGTTCGATATCAAACTTTCCATTTAGCCCTGGTCTTTTCTGTGCAAATACCTGGAATTCTTCAATTTTGTTGAATGCCCATACTTTCCCTTGGAAATATATAGTCAATTTTGATGGGTAGTTGATCCGTGGTTGGAGGCCCAGCTCTCTTGCCTTTCTGAATATTGTATTCCAAGCCTTACAGTCTTTTAGCATGGAGGCTGCCAGATCCTGTGTGATCCTGATTGGTGCTCCTTGATATTTGAATTGTCTCTTTCTGGCTTCTTGTAAGATTTTTTCTTTTGCTTGAAAGCTTTTGAATTTGGCAATAATATTTCTAACCGATTTCTTCTCTGGGTCGAATGTAGTGGGTATTCTATGAATCCTTTCGATGTCTATATTGCCCTCTTGTTGTAGGACTTCAGGGCAATTTTGCTGAATAATTTCTTTTAGTATGGAGTCCAGGTTTCTATTAATTTCTGGTTTTTCTGGAAGACCAATTATTCTCAAATTGTCTCTTCTAGACTGGTTTTCTTGGTCTGTCACTCTCTCATTGAGATATTTCATGTTTCCTTCTATTTTTTCAGTCTTTTGACTTTGTTTTATTTGTTCTTGTTGTCTTGAGAGATCATTACCTTCCAATTGCTCAATTCTAGCCTTTAGGGATTGATTTTCGGCTATAATCTTTCTGTTTTCGGCCATAATCTTCTGGTTTTCGGCCATGATCTTCTGGTTTTCGGCCATAATCTTCTGGTTTTTGGCCATAATCTTCTGGTATCCCTTTTCAATCTGGTCATTTCTGGTGTTCAATTGCAAGATTTTACCTTTTAAACAGTTATTTTCTTGCCACATCTCTTCCATTTTCCTCAAAATCTCAGTTTTGAACTCTTCCATAGCTTGTGAGAAGTTTTCCTTATTTGAGGAGGGTCCGGATGCTTGTTTGTTCTCCTCCTCTGTTTGCTCAGTTGTCTGGATTTTCTCTGTGTAAAAGTTGTCGAGTGTTAAAGGCTTCTTTTTCTTGTTGTTATTCTTTCTCTTCTGAGTTTCCTGAGTCTGGGTAGCCATCATTAGCCCAGCAGCTTCTCAGGTTTATCCTCTCGCTCAGTGTCTCTCCGCGGTCTATTGGCTCCTGAGGTCTGAGTTCTGGTTTTTTCCAAGTTCAAGCCCCCTAGTGGACCCCCTTACTTGATCCTCTGCAGGAGGTTCCTTTACAAGTCTCAGGGCGCTGCTTCCACAGTCGTATACCCGTCTGCACTGGTTCCCCACTCAGGTTTTCAGAGCTTTAGTTCCTGGCTGTGTCTGCCTCCACCCACGCCTCCGCCCGTGCCTGTGCTCTGCTCAGCCTGCACTCTGCGCCCAGCGTCCACTCTCTGCTACCTCGCTCAGACTTCACTTGCGTTCTTTGGCTTATTGGGGTCTTAAATCTTGCTGCTCTCAGGAACAGGCCCCGGAGCTGCCAGTGACTTGATGGGTGCCCCAAACTTGCTCTATTTCTTTTTAGCTGGCTTCAGAGCTCTAGATCTTGTGTGTGGAGGGGGTGGGGGTGGGGCGGTTGCTCAGCCCGCGATTTAGTGAGAGCCCTTTATAGCCTGGAAATGTCTCGATTCCACGTACCTTCCACACTGTGCCCTGTTGTGGAGTTCCTCCGTTCGTCTGGACTTGTTTTTATGTCCCCTTGAGGAGTTTTGTGTGTTTCTGTCAGGAGAGGTTAAGAGCTGCTTCTTACTCTGCCGCCATCTTAACCCGGCCAGCCAGCAGCAACTTTTTATCTAACTTCTAATCAGTGCTAAATCAAAAGTGTTTCTCCAAACTATTGCTATTTAATGTTCATTATTATTCTTTAAGATTTCTCATCTATAAACTTAAATAACTTTGTTTTCCTGTGCCTAGGTTAGTGGCTATCCTGCATAGTTCTTTTATCTTCATTAAGTTCCACCTGCCTCTTTTGGTTCCTGTGATTCTTCTTCATGAACAGGTCTTTCACTTCATTAATATAGTCACTTGATAGTCAAATATCCCATTTCCTGACCTCTGGTTTCTCTGCTATTATTCTATTTTGGCCCCCAATGTCTTATTAGGTCCATTCTTGCACAGTATTAAATTAGTATCTCTTAAATACATGTTTATATGTAATTACTTTAGCATATTATGGTTATTAAATTATTTTATCTACTTTATAAAAAAAGAAATTATATTATTGAATGTGTTATTTGTTCCAAGCCATTTTTCTAGATTTTCAACCTAACCTTAACTATATTTCAAAATCTATCTTTTATTGGGATACTTTGGACTTGAATACATCTTTCCTCCCTAGGTATCCTTATGTGTTTTAATATAAATGGTGCTATTGTTCTTCCACTGCTGATATCCATCAACAAAGAGCAAATTACTATATTCTGGCTGTCTGAATATTTGTGTTCTCAGCTTAATAGTTTGTTGTTTAACAGATGACTCCTGTCGTTTGGGCTATTACCACATCAAGATGGTCGAGCTTGGCAAAGTGATAAAGTATGCTTGTACTTAACTCATTTTTCCCCAAGGCTAATCGTTGGGTTATTTAGAATACTTTTAGTAAGACCACTTAATGAAAATCGCTAAACAAAATATTAGGTTGAGAACAAATGTCACCTCAAGGACAACATTTTAATTGGTTCATTGTTGAAGAAAAATATTGTCAACATTTAAGCACAAATTCCTTCATTAGGAGCTAGTTTTCCAATGTATTAGACAAGTTGTATAACAGATATTTCTATCACATATGATTTTGTGTAGTTTTATGCACCCGTAGGTTCACTTACGTCCAAATATTATTATCCTTGTTCTAGAAGTATTCTTCAGAAAAAAAATTTTTCCTTCAAGTTATGTTCTCTTATTATTAGTCTGAACTCAGATTAGAGTCACCTGCATGGATTTGTCTACATTAGCCAGTTTTTTTTATTATTTTTAAAACAACATTTGATTTTGCTTCATTATGTTAGCCGATCTGTAGCAACTGTTTCAGTTTGTGGAAGTAATTGATTCTGTTTAATACAATTAGAAGTGATGGGGACTTTATTAGCTAATTAACAATGCCTGTGGAACACTGCTCTGCTGGCTTAATTAAATCCATGTTAATATACACAAAATAAACTATGGTTGACTGTTAATGACCCACACAGATTTTCCATTGGTTCCATTTTTTTTTCCATTAAATTCTACTATTTACCTGGCCACTTTCAGATATTTACCACTGAATGAAAGCAAACAATTGCTGAAGTGAAATGGCATTAGAGTCAAAAAAAGCATCTAACACAATGAAATAGCTACCCAGTGTCCTTTCCTAAGATGGCAACTATTGACATTGTGTCTTTTCAGATTATGTCCTTTCTTTCTTTATTTTTTCCAAGCTGTAATGATTCAAGCAATGGTAGAAACTTTTATTTAGTCATTCCTTCAGAGTATGTACCGAGCTAGCTAATTCGACCCTCTTCACAGAATTAGATTGGATCACTTTAGTGATACAGGTAGCCTTTAAATGTCTGATATAAATATATTGAAAAATTGTTAAACCTTTACCTTCCTCCTTAGAATCAATACTATGTATTGGTTCCAAGACAGAAGAGTGGTAAGGGCTAGCTAGGCAATAGGGGTTAAGTGACTTGCCCAGGGTCACAGAGCTAGGAAGTGTCTGCAGTCAAATTTGAACCCAGGACTTCCTGTCTCTAGGCCTGGCTCTCAATCCACTGTGCTACCAAGCTGCCCCCAACTATATTTAAATTTAACACCCAATAACAATGCTTTTTCCTCTTTCTGCCTTTAATACTGATCAATTGTTCCCCACTATATGATCTTAAAACTTTTTTTTAAGAAAAGGAAGACAAAGAGAGATTTTGATGTATTTTGAACTTCTTTAGTTTTCTTCCTACAACTGTGTTCTGCTTCATATTTTTCTCTTCCTTTACTTAATGGGTAAACAAATGTTCATATTTCAGAACTGTTAACGTGGAATCTAGAAACCCTAGTAAAGTCTGATGAACCCCAAGTTTTAGGACTAGCTGGTAAACTAGAGACCCCAAAGCTTGTCTTTGTTCCCCCTGTTCCCTTGTGAATCCACCTTAAAAGGAATTTCAGATTAGTAGTTTCAGCCCAATTAATAGACCCAAGGTAAATGACAATCCCAGTTAGGTGGGGCTAAGCAAAAGTTTAGTGCCTTCTTAACACAAAAGGCAGTGCATCAGTCTCAAAAGCTGAAGGTCCTAAGTCTGATCCTCAAAGGGGACTGTGGTACAATGGGAGAAGATTCTGGAGGCAAAAAGAGGTACTCAGCTTTTACTTAGCCCCAGCTAACTGGGATTGTCTTTTACCTTGAGTCTATTATTCGGGCTGAAACTACCAATCTGAGGTTCTCTTCAGGGTGGATTCTCAAGGTAACAGAGAACAAGGACAACCTTTGGGGTCTCCAGCTTACTAGCTGGTCCTAAAACTTGGGGCTCATTGGACCTTACTAGGCTACAAATTTGCGGTTTCTACATTCCATGTTGACAGAATCTTCTAGTTCCACAAGTACATGAAATCACAAAAGCTCAGAGGTCTATTAGTCTGAGCTATATCTAAACAGGGATCCCATCTGATAGTTCTAACAAATAGCAATCCAGTATATAAGTGAATATCCATAATGAAAGAGAGTACTCATATACTCATTATATCACTTTAGGACAACTCATATCATTGAGACATTTTTAATATTGATTGTGTTTTCCAGTATTTGAGCTATCCTCTTAAAATGTACCATCCAAAAATTTGGTGAGTATTCTAATCTATTCCTTTCTACAACTCTAAAGTAAAGAAGGACAAACCAAAAGGCAGATTTCTGGGAGCACTCTACTATCATTGATATTGATATCAATAGATATCACCCTATCTCTTCAAGGTTGGCATTCATCCAAAATCGCCATTTTGGGGGTCCATTCAAACATTTCTATAGCCACCTATTTATGCACTTAAAATATATTTATCTTAAACTGTGTTTGTAAATTTGGGTGTAAGAATAATTGGTTTTTAATTGTTTTGTGACTAATAACCATGCTTAGCACCATTTGTCTCAGTTGTCAATATTCTATTGAATTCTGCATTTTTCGACATAATGTTACTTTGACTTCACTTGTGTCCATTTTCCCTCACTTCTGAACAATACTGCTTTCCTAAGCTACAACATTCCCCCAAGAAAAGTATTTCCTGCATTCCTGATCTTATTATAAGAAACTTTTGATTGGGAAAAGAAAAGCCCTATTAATGCAATTTTTAGAGGTAGAAGAAATCTTACAAATCAGGTAGTCCAAATTCCTTATTTTGAAGATCATGAAACAGCATTAAAGATGTAAGTCACTTGCGTAAGTTTATATTTCTAGTCATTAGCAGAGCCAGGGTATAATCCAAGTCTTTTGACCCACAGTGCATATTCTCACACAGCCTCATTCACTTCATACTAGATGGCCGTCAGCAAAGTAGAGTAGATCAAAAGCATTAATCTCAGTTTATAAAAAAGCAACTTTATTTCCTGGAATTACAGAAACTATCAGACATACATATGTATACAATGATGACTAACATTGTTAAATATGAATTAATATGAAACTAACATTTCAACACTGTGCTTATATTTATAATTTGCAAAACTTTATAATTTGGAAAGGGTTTTTTTTTTTACAACTACATGAGGTAGATAACACAGATATTATTATCCTCATTTTACCTAAGAGGAAACTCTAAGGCTCAGAAAATTTAAATGACTTCCATAATAACAAGCTGGAAAATGTTAAAATTGATATTGAACACAGGTGTCTTTCATCCAGACTTCAATGGATATATGTGGCATAGTGAAAAGTGTGAGGTAAAATACCATGATTTTTGAGTCCAGCTCCACTATTCACTATCCATATGACCTGGTTAAAGACATTTCAACTTTTAAGTCCATTTCCTCAATTATGAAATAAGGATTCAAAATATATAATTACAAGGTTCTTAAATCTAGAATTTTTATAGGCTTTAAATAACTTTGATGTTTATTCATGGAGAGAAATTTAGTTCTTTCGAACCAATATAATACTTTGGTTATATTCTTAATTCTAATGCTTGCTTGTTCCACGAACACAGGGATCTATACATATTCACAATAAGAACTTAATGAAAGGCTATTAGGCTCTGTTCTCCATTCTGGGTACAAAGATTATATCCTTACTACCTCAGTTCTTAACTATCCTCCTAACTTTGCAACATAACTTCCATTCTGTCAATCTCAAGGTTTTTCTTTCACAAGTCTTATCAATCATCCATTCTTGTGAGAAAGTTGCTGGCCTTTTGCTCTGTTTCTTTTGTTTATAAACAAGTTATTTTATTCAATAAATATCATTTATGGAAGATATAACTATTCTAGAACCATATTTTCCTGTGAGAGGACAAGAGAGACCCCCTGTGAATTGAATCGTGACATTTTGAACTATAGACCAAATGACTTTGTGTGGTATTCTTGGACCCAGCATATAAAAATGTGTTTAAGTTCATTGGGCTCTTCTTAAAAAAAATCTTCCTGGGGCAGCTGGGTAGCTCAGTGGAGTGAGAGTCAGGCCTAGAGACTGGGGTCCTAGGTTCAAAACTGGCCTCAGACACTTCCCAGCTGTGTGACCCTAAGCAAGTTACTTGACCCCCACTGCCCACCCTTACCACTCTTACACCTAGGAGTCAATACAGGGAAGTTAAGGGTTTAAAAAAAATCTTCCTATAGCCTCAGAATTTTAAATTAAGATTCTAACTTCTCAATCCTACTACTTTTTATCACTGTCCTGAGGATTTCTTGCCATTCTCTCTATCTCTTATTCCCTAACTCTCAGAGTGAGAATGGGTGTGATTAGGTGAACTGCTACAAGACTTTGCACTCCTTGGAAAATTTTAAAATTAAAAATGTTAAGTTTTTATATTTTTCTCCCTTCATGTTTTTCAGTTTCAAATTTTGTATGCTGGATTATCCTGTGTTGACTTTACATAAAAAGAGGTCCTATTCTGTTTATTTCTATTGTTATTAAATTTTTTTTTACTTTATTGTTGGGTCTATTGACACAGGGAATAACTGATGTGTACATCTGAATTAACTTCAGAAGTTTCTATATGAGGTAGCCAAGACAGGAGAATTGCCATTATACATCCCTCACAATTTAAATCTGAGTCTGAGATCCTTTAGAGATGATAGGACTCATGAGTCTCATTAGAGTGTTGTCTCTTAGGTTGTTGTTGCCTCTTAGCAATGAATCTTGATTTAAGTTAACTAAAAATAGAATCATATCCTTATGCCGTTTGAGATATAAAGCTATTTTATCCTCTTTTTTCTTTTACATTTAAGTGAATACAATGAAAGACATACTTATTCTGGTGCCCTCAGCATATTTCCTTAACTTTCTGAACGTGTTTGAGAACAATTTAAGATAATTGCATAAGACAAGTTAAAGTAATTTAGGAAGGAACCTATCAGGAGACTGACCTGACTGACAATGCACTTTTCCCATTTCATTTTCAGTGTTATTCAATTATTAATCTTTCCAAATAATATCTTTTCTTCTGTTACTTTAAGCAGAGATCCTTCAATTTTTTTGCAAATTTTGTACCCTATGCATTATTATGTTTAATTGCTGACTTCTTTTAAAAAGTAAAAAAAAAAAAAAAGTTAAATCATTAGCCCCAGATTCCCACAAGATTTCCTTAGGTGCCTGACAAGATAACGCATGAGGAAAGGACTTCATCTGGGCTACAGCATGATTCTTTGTCAACTTCAATAGCAAGTTTCGTTAAGTGGCCTCACTACTGAGACCCTTTAAGCAATGCTGGATCCCCATAAAAGTCACCAGGCAGGTTAGTGGTACTGGTAGACATTTGGACTTTCATCACTAGATGGATCCATGGAATGACATACCAATTAAGTTCACTGGAGTTGGAGAGCAGGGTGAACTCAAATAGGCCACATTTGTTAATGACATGCCAGTCCTCAGCTTTTCAATAGCTACCAACGTGTCAAAGGCTGAGAGATCCTCTTTGAGCATCCTGGCTCACTTAGCTACCTTGCAATTCTGGTAGAGTCCAGTAGCCTCAAAATGGGATGCAGATTGTTCATAGAGGATGAAAGGAAAGTACTTTCCTCCCCCTTTTTCTCTACACTTATCAAGACCAGTTAATCACAGCACCAAACACATGCCAGGTCAGGAGAAAATTACAGCTCTTCACAGGGAATTTGTAAAGGCAAAAATTAGGAATAATTATGCCTTTTAACACTTGCTTCAGCCTGATGAAATCTTTGTCTGCCTCCAATATTAGTTATAATGTCTGTAGCCTACTCTTTTACAGCATGAGTTTAGAGATTCAAAACCTTTCCTCATATGTTTAACTAGATTCAACTTCTGATGATTCATAAACTTGTAATGAATCAAAAAGATGGTGGTGAACAGTGCCTTTTTTCTGTAATCAAAGTTTCTAAATGATTGTTGACTCACCGGCCAATCTTGCTATAATTTCTTCACCCCCAAAGTCACCTTTGTGTTTCTAGCTTACATCTGAGTATTTGAAGAATTTATTATGAAAAGGAATCACTTCTCCAGATAATTTGGGTGAAGGCAAGGAAATTGTCATCCCGAATGGGAAGGAATTATCTACTGTATTTTATTAGATTCTTTACATTTAAGAGTATTTAAAAGCTTCCACAAGAATGAAAACAAAGTTATCTCTTTAGGAAGAATCTTTGACTCCACTTTGTGAGGATTCTTTAAAAAGGAGACCAAAAAGATTAACCAAACCATAGATGAATGTAATTGGGGAATATTTAACAAAATAAATTAAAACCTAAATATTGTTCATTGGCAGTTTTCTAAATCAGTATATGACTTGCATGTATCCATATGCCAATCAGTGGCACCCAATTTCTATTTGAGTTTGATATCACTGCATTACACTAATGACTAAATAATTAGGAGGTACAAAGAAGAATGTAAATAAACTGATGTAGGCAATGATGATTGTTCCTGGAGGAGAGAAGTACAACACTAAGGTGGCACAATGAATAGAGTGATGGGGTTGGATTCCAGAGGACCTGAGGCCAAAGTTGGCCTCAGACACTTACTAGCTGTGTGACCTTGGACAAGTCACTTAAGCTTGTTTGCCTCAATTCTTCATCTGTAAAATAAGCTGGAGAATAAAATGGAAAACCACTTCTGTATTTGCCAAGAAGATGCCAAATTGGATCACAAAGAGATTGATATGACTGACAAAATGATTGAACAATAGGGAAGATGTCATAGGAAAAAGAAGCATGGAGCTTTGCTATATTTTGTTTTATCAGAGTCATCCAACTATGAATGAGAGCATAAATTAGTACTGAAACATGAACTACTGGGAAAGAAATACTATTTTCACATATACCTCTCTATTGATTTCAGATGTCCTATACTTGTAGGTTAAAAATTGATAAGACTCTAACTAAGATATCTGGGTAACCTTTTGCCTCTCTGGACGAAGGCATGTTTTAAGGTCCTTCATTTCTTCTTTCCAGAAAAACAAAAGCTTCCAAGGCTCCAAGGACAAAAAATAGCATAAGATCTTCCATCACTCTTTGAAGAAATGAATTAGGACATAGGATTTTTATTTCCTTAATTCTTGCTTCTTATAATTTTTAGAGTACAATGTAATTAATATTCATACTGTTCTTCTAGTAGCTTTAGTAAAGATTAATTTATGGAGTTATATTGATTATAATTTATCTTAAAATTCTATTATATGGCAAAAAGTTCAAACTAGTTAAGGGAGATAGTGATAGAAGCCTGGGGAAGAATTGACCAGATTACAAGCACACAGTCTGATAATGTTGCCAATTTCTTTAAGAAAGCAAAGATGACCGGTTATATTCCATCTAAGTTCTTACTTGGTAGGAGAAATTACCTCATTCTAACAATAGATAGCTGTTTAAGCTGGGCCAGAGAAAAGAAAGGGGAAAATGGATTAATGAGGAAGAATTATAGCTAACAACTAATGATGAAGGCAAGCAGGACCTAAATATGAACCTAGGGATGAACTGTTGACTTTTGAAGATATGTAAATAGATAGAAAAGAGAGAGGGGGGAAAGAGAGAGAGATACACCATGGGTCTATGTGTATAAAATATTTTGTTAAAAAGAAAAGTGTCAAGTATATGCTGATATATGTTAATATATATATATATATATATATATATATATATA
>NC_058135.1:160181061-160193402 GCF_016433145.1 Gracilinanus agilis
ATATATATATATATATATAGTAACTTATAAAATGTATAATGCTAGTAAAGACAACCAAGGTAGGACCGATGATTGAATGACTATATATAAATGTGTGTATGTATGTATGTAGATAAATATCAATACATCTGTGGATAGGAAAGTAAGAAAATTAGGCTTATTTCATAGAGTGTACTGTATTCAAATTTTAAGGGGGCATGCAAGCACAGTAATACCATTCCCCATAGATTTTAGCCAGAGGAAAGTAGGATCAGTAGTCTTTAAAAAAAACAAAAAAACTCTTTACCTTCTGTCTTAGAATTGATACTAAGTATTGGTTATAAGCTGGAATAATGGTAAGATCTAGGCAATTGGGGTTAAGAGACTTGCGAAGGGTCACACAGCTCAGAAGTGTTCAAGACCAGATTCGAACCCAGGATCTTCCATGTCCAGGCCTGACTCTCTATCTACTGAGCCACCTAGCTGCCCCTTCAATAAAGTGTTTGGATAAATACTAATATCCTCTAAACTATACTATAACCTCAGCAGGCTATGATGAAAGGAGAGCTAGTAGCAACAAACTATTACAAATATTTGAACAGAAGCTTTACCATCTATCATTTATCCTAATCCAATTGATCCAATCATAAGTGCCCTGTATGGGTAAATAAAATAACAGTTCAGAATTGAGGTGGAGAATGGTGTGAAGAGAAAAAGTGTCTAAATATTTTAAACATTTCCATTTTTAATTTATTTTAAATATTTTAATATTTCTATGTCTTAGCACAAAAAGAAAAAAGAAATATATAATAGAGATAATAAACAGATACATCAATATTGATGCATATACATTGATATAGTTATATACATATAAATACATAATGGGCAGCTAGGTGGCACAATTGATAGAGCACTAGTCCTGGAGTCAGAAAACTAGAAAGACTAGATTTCAAATTTGACTTCATATGCTTATTAGTTATGAACCTCCAGAAAAATCACTTAATTCCTATTTGCCTTAGTTTCTTGTCTATTAAATGGGGACACACACAAATGCCAAACCACTCCAGTATCTTTGCCAAGAAAATCCCAATGACAGTTCATCCACAGGGTCACTAAAAGTCATACCTGACTAAAGATATGAACAACAACAATACAGATATAGCATCGATATAAAGGCTTAAGGTTGATAGAATCATGAATATCCAAACAATTTCTTCATTTTACATAAAAGAGATTTGAAGCTCTTGCAAGTATAGTAACTAGCCAAACATCCCACAGACCAGGCAGATAAAGTGACTCTAATTTAATATTTGCTGATTCTAAATCTGATGCTTTTCTCACTACCAAAGTTGTATAATTAAATATGTATTTCTTAGTATTTTTCTTTTTTTCTTTGTTTTTTTAAAAGTCTCTTTTAAATCTTTGTATGAATTACTTTAATCAGGTAAATATCTAGAAGCCAGCTGCTGAACTATCAAGACATGAAAATCTTAACCAAAGGCGAGAAAGAAAAGAATGTTTATTAGGAAGGTATGTGCGGTGAGGTGCAGGGTTTTCTATTATTAGGTGGCAACACAAGCATATTTTGTGATATTAATGAGGAGACTGGAATTAGGAGATAGTCATCAAAGAGGTGAAAGGAAAGTGAAGTCAAAATTTGCCCATTTTGCAATTTTATCTCCACTTTGATAATTGCTAGTGTGCCATTAAAAATGGCTAACAATTGTTTATAATGCCTGAATTAAATTATCAATGTAAGTTTTGAAGGCAGCATTTATCACCTGTCTCCCAATTTAGGCCAGTTTCCCCAGTTTCAGACCATCTATTCCAGGATCTCCAGTTGAACTACGGTTCTTCCATCCCTTTCTTGTCCTTCTTTTAATAAGCTAATGGATTTTCACATATAAACCTGCACAGGGTTCAGAACTGGATTAGAGGAAAATATAATCCAATATTCTCATTTCACAGATGAAGAAAGTAAGAAAAAAAAAAAGGAAGTAAAATTACCTTCTCAAACTCTCGGTCCTGGCATTTGAATCTATCTTTTTCATTCCAAATCTAGTTCTCTTCACAATGAGGATGAGAGAAGAAAAAGAACAAAACATGAAAAGAAAGAATTATGTGCATGTCTTCTGGGTGCTCCCCATTCACATGTATACAAATTTCTCATGTTTTCTCTTTAATACTTGGAGGATAAATTTTATTGGCTTTCACACTGCATCTATTAACAGCACTTCTGTGGTTCCCCATGATATCAGGAGCAGTTTAATATTCAACACACATGAAAAGCAATGTGGCCTAATGGAGATGGTCTTGGAACCAGGGAGATGTGGGTTTGAGTTTCACATGGGACTTATCCAGGCTATATAATTCCTCAATGCTCTAGTCAATTAAGACTATCATTTATAGAGATGGGATTAACCTGCATTGGTATAGAAAATTCCCACATCTGGAAGTTCCAAATACCAATAAAATCCATATCACTCATAAACACACAAATCCAAATAGACAGAGGTAATAGAAGCAACTTGCTAACAGAATTCCCTTTGCTCATTCCCAAACACTGAGGCCATTATGCTTTTTTCAAAAGTGCCTTTCCAAGGCTGTTTCTAGTTTTGAATCACATAATTCCCCTTCTCCAGCCAAACTGGACTACTAGCTATACTCCTAATTTACTATTATGTTTCAAACATCTCTATTTTTCCAATATGTCTAGAGTATTCTCCCTTCTTTTCCCTTCTTTTCAGAGACTCGGTAGATTAATAATCACACATATGCACACTCATACGAGCATCAATAAAACATTTTAACTAAAAAGCACAGAAAAGGATGCCAATAGAGTAGTTTTATTGCTGCTTTGTTAAATTATGTATATTATAGAAAGTGTATCAAAAATGTTTTTGAAGTTTTAAGCTGTAATAGCTTAAAATGGCATTAGAACATTTGGAACTCATATACATATATGTGCATTTATAAAAAAACAAACCATTTATAACAGAGATTCAGATTTTTAAAATAATTCTTATTATTTTCATATAATTTGTATGTTGAAATTTTGTGTTTGTGAATAACTGTTAAGTTCACAAAAATGTTTTAAATAAAAATTCATGAAACTTAAAAATGGTTATGAGGATTCACAAATGAAAGTACGCAATTCTGACTGAAAATAAGAGAAGGCTATGGAGAAACATTAACATTTGAGTTTGGCCTTAAAAGATTGGTGAAGTTTCATTTGCTGCTTCCATGCTAAGTAATTCCAATGGGTCTAAAAAAAAACACCCATGAGTTTACAATTAGCAAGAAGCCCAGAATTTTATAAAGATCTTTAATAAGAGAAGAATTCTAGCACAAACAGAATGCCCATGAATATTGTACCTAATGTGAATGTCATAGCTAATGCCCATCAACAATCAGCAAGTTAATTGATTGTGCTTGCTCTAGTACATCTCTCAATTTGCTGGTTTGCTTATTTTAATTGATGACTTTGGTTTCATTATAAAGTGTTAACACATTCAAAGATTGCTTGTTGATCCAAAAAAATGGTCAATTATACTTTGGATTGGCTTTTTTTTTGTTTGGGGGGTTTTATTTATTTATTTATTTTTGCTCAGGACAAAGTATAGATAGCTAGGGCAAAGTCACCTTTCAGATCCAGGAAAGGGCCAAGCTGAAAGGCAACATCAGGAAGGTTAGGGCTAACAAGGTGAAAGATAGTCATTAAGAGATGGGATCAACAAAAGTCAGGGGAAAAAATGGGTCAGCAAAGTTCAAGCCAATAAGAGAGAAGCAGAAAATAAGCGACAGCCTGGAAGAGGCTGAATGGTGAAAAGAGCAAGGTCAAGCCAAGACAATCACAGGATCGCTGAGAGTTGTACACATGAGTTATTGCATTCTCTGTCTGTGAGAGCCTTAATAGTTCAAGGGCTGCTTGGCTTCAGAGCCTCATTATCCTTGACTGTCCAGTATTTCCCTCAAAGTAAAGACTGAGTATTAAAGTGGTCTCTAGAGCGTTAATGTGAGCTCTTCCTATCTTCGGGGAATAATACTAATTCTTCCAAGAGTCTTGGGAATCCAAGTCAGAACTTTTGGATTAGCTTTGATTTGGAGATCAGGTAGTCTGTATTCCTCAAAAGGACCAGATATAAAACAGACACTTCCTCAATTTAATTCAACTTGACAAAATATTTATTAAGCATTTACAATGTGAAAGGTGTTATGCTAAAGATAGTAAATACATGTTTTCCTGCTAAAGGAGCTCAAAAGCCTTCAGGCAAGAATTTGGGTTCTAATTTTTTTGTTCTCTGTTTTGTTTTGAAACTATAATTTCATTTATCACAGGCTCTCCCAAGGATGAAGTACTAATAATATTGGTAACCTACTGTTCTACAACCTACAGTGTTCTCCTGGGGCACTTAGAAGTTAAGGAACTTGTGCAAGGATATGGGAGCAGCACTAATTTAGAGACTAAATCTAAGACCACCTCTGGATACAAGTATCCCTATATCTCTCAACATCTGGTTACAAAGATTAACTGTACATGAAAGTGAAAGAGGGGTCAGAATGGAGAGAATGAGAAAAACATTAAATGTACTAAAAAGCTTTTAATATAGACAGTGAAACAAAAGACTCTCAGCTGAAAAACAAAAATGCCAGCACAGATATATTCTACATAGTTATAATTGGAAATTAATACACTTAAAATTATTTCTCTTAAGTCTGCATTTTACTATGTAGAAGACACTGGGTTCTAGGCTTTAGCTGTATCTATAAGAAATCGATCAGAGCCAAATCACTCAGATTGAGGATTCGAATGATTGATCCAAATAACTACATGATGAATTTTTCTGCAGTTCAATGAAAAAGATCAAGAAAACCAAGATAAAGTATTTTGCCATGGAAGATCTCTTTATTATCTGCTTAGCTGGCTAGGTAGAATAGTGGGAAGAGTGCTACATCAGGAGTCAGGAAGACCTGAGTAAAAATATAGCATCAGAGACTTACTGTTTGAACTGAAGCAAGTCACTTAATCTCTGTCTGCCTCAGTTTCTTTATCTGTAAAATGAAAGTAATAATAATGCCAACCCCTCAGAGTTCGTATGACAATAAAGTTCAGTATTTGAAAAGTGCTTTATAAATGCTAGCTATTATTTCTGTGAGAATTTCAGCTGAGAATTGTAGAGGAGGTACCAACTTCTCGATAATTTCATAATCATTTCATGGTAATTTTAAATGTTCTTCAAGGATGCCCTGAAGCATAGCTTTAAGTAATGTTGCCTAGCCAGAAGGACAGTTTGGCATGTAACTATCAGGAATGAGGAAGCTGCTTTAGAACAAAGTATTTGGAGTGACTTGAAATCTAAGGGTTTTAGTCATAAAGACTACCTGAAGTTTAACGGCTCTCTTTAAAATATAGAAAGGGTTAAGGTTCATATTTTGGTCTCTGTAATTAAACCCCACATGTAGAAAACAATTATCATCTGTAACATTGGTTGTTTAATTTTATTTGTAATTATGTTAACATTAAAACAAATCTTAACATCTAAATATTACTTTGGATTCTCACCTAGTCACAATTTATCTGTAATGTCTGTTATGTAAAAGAAAATCCCATGTGTATGGATTATTCTCTCAATTCATTTTTAGTGAACCCTGTCATTAACCAGGAAGGCAAAACAAAACTTAAATAGATATAAATAAATAGACAACAGAAAAGAACTTTGTTTTTCCACAATGCCCATGAAAGCAATGGTTTGGTACTCTTAAACTTGGTTACCTCTCTAGACCATAATGATGACAATGGAGCCAGAGTACCAGTAATCAATTTCTTTAGCCTTTACAGATGAATGTCTAGAAAAGACTCCAAGATGTAAACTACATTGCATGATTTTTTTTTTCTCCTGCTGTGCTGGGAGATAGAGGATAGAAGAGGAAGTTAGTATCTAATTCCCCTAGAGGTAAAGGATATGTGTACCTCTTTCTGTATGGGTATATAAAAATATATTATTTGACTCACTTCCTTGTTTTTCCAATGTCCATGTCTTAATTAAATATTCTTGCTATTGATTTTATTTGTCCCTGGTATGTCTAGCCAGGTTGTCATTTAAGTAGTTATCATTCCTAATCAGTGTTGCTGAGTCTTAAAGTTGCAGGGAAGGTTAGTTGGAGGGAAGATTTACACATGGAATGGAATTGCTTCAAAGTTGAGATTCATTACATAGTGCTTTATTTTATTGAATTCAATTTAATTAAATATATATTAACCTAATTATGATTATAATGTACAACACACTGTGTAAGCACTGGGGATAGAAAGACAAGTCTAAAATAGTTTCTGATCTCATAGTTTACATTCTACTAGAAACTAAACTTTGTATTTTTCCCTTGATCCAGTACAATTTTTTGTGCAGAGTAGGCCCTTAATGAATTTTTGAAAATGAAGAATGAATGAGTAGATGATTAGTTTTTAAAAACTTGCTACAGAATTTATGGAAAGTATAGTTAGTAATGCTGGATCACTAAAACTAATTTAAAGAAGGAAAATGAGCATATGTGGCATATATGATAATTATTAATAGAATTAGGCACATCTCTACTGCCAAGGGAAAGATGCAACTAATAGATTCAATGATTTTGAAAGATAAATGTTTATTCCTATTATAAATGTCATTTGCCAAATTAATCTTTAACATCTTTATTCACATAATTAGTGGAAATATTAGTTATTATGAAAGAAACTTACTTACAGTAGAAGCTAATAGATGGTAAGGATGAAAAAAAGAGCAACCTTAAAGCTTTATAGACATTGTAAGACACCATTGTCCAATGGGATCTATCTGCATAGAAATCATTGGAAGATCTGATCTATTTGTACCTTTGGGTTTTCCCTTTTATCTGAAAAAAAAAAAAGCCTTTTTTTGGTTCTTGCTTATTTAATCATGTATCATTCCTGGGTCATTTGACTTTTCTGATTCTGCATGACATTAGTGAATCCAGATCCTCACAACAAACTTACAGAAAAAAAACCCTATATTTTTGTAATCACAAGGAGAAGACTATCATCCAAAGCACACAGATTTATCCTTCTTTATAATAGTTCAATTTACCATGAAATCCTTAGTGTTAAATTCTCTGTAACATAAAGATACATAAAAGTAGATTTTTTAAAAAAAGGACTCAAAGTCAAATATAGTTTTTTAAATAACTCAATATGTAAAACTAAGCTGGTGATAATTATTCAATTACTCTGGTTTCAGGGAATAAAGACTAGGTAAGGACATAATCAAAGACTGGCCAACTCCCAAATGGGAAAGAAAATCAAACACAAAAAACTCATCACTTTTTTTTAATCTGTCACCCAAATTAAAGCTTAAGGAATGGGAATGTGTAACACTCTGATTCATTCTAGAGTTGGAGATAGAGGGGTGGAGAAAAGGAGGGAGACAGAAGTATAGATAGCCCCAAATATATTCAAAATGATCTGAAGAGTTTACATAAGCTGAATATGAAAGTTGTAGATTTATGAATGAATATCTAATGCAGAACTAATCAGAAACTGAAACTTGATTGAAGTTAGAAGGGCTTTTCAAGTATTTTATTCCATGTGTTAAAAGTAGGGATGTTATTGGCTTATATCTTTTAAGGAAAATGTTCTCTGTGAATGGGTTTGTGTAGCACATCAATTAGTCATGCAAAGACAAAAGGGTTGTCAGCTCAATAAATCAAATGTCTCCATCCAATGCTGGGGCAGTATAAGGGTTGGATAAGGTGAAATCAAACAGTGAGGCAGGTCCTTCTTACTGTTGGCAAGGTCAATTATTTGAAATTATAAGTATAAATTGAAAACAACAACTTATCCTCTCAGGAGTTAAAATTTGGTCATGGAATAAATATGGGTTTGTGGAAAAGGCAAGGAGGAGAGTGTAGGTGACTAGAAAGTTCTAGGGAATTTATAAAAATTACAAAAGGTTTTGGATTTGGCTTTCTGGAAACCTATTTGGTGTGCTAACTTTTGGTCCTAAAGTCAACTGACTTGGACTTCCAGCTGAAGTTTCCCTTCTTGATGAAATAGTGGCTGACCATCCTTCTTTCACAGAGGGCCAGAGAGGCTTAATAAATCCATTTTAATGAGGCATTTTGTGATCCTCAGGTGAAAAATGGCCCACAAGTATTCATCCTCTCACAACAGGGAGCAGCGATTGCTTTGCAGATTGGCACATGAAGTTCATTCCTGCTATGCACCCCCATCCCTTAGCTCCAAAAAGCACAAAATTTGCTCATAAAAAATAGAAGCCGACTGACAACTTCAGCATTTTCTTTTACCTCTGTCAGTACAACTAGAGTCACTGAAGAATCGACTGTCAGGTGCCTGAGCCTCTATATTATCCAGCACATCAGGCACTGGTGTTATTGAATTCTTTGCTGAGTTTATATAAACCCCCTAATGTATAAAGCAGGCAAGGTAGGGAGGCTGTATTGATCTTTGCAAAAAAGCATGATGTTTCCATGAAAAGTTTCAGACTAGCTCCAAATAGTTGTCTCTGGTTAGCTTCTGCAGCATATATAAAACAATGAAAATTTAAAGAACTCTACAAAGATTAAGGCGTCTCGTTTCTGAGGTTATCCAAAAAGGAGGAATTTTCTTCTGCCTACTGTGAATTATGCACGGATCTGCTAAAAATTAGACAAGTGGCCTGGAAGACTGAACTTTGCATCTAATGTTCTTATGATTAAGCAGCACTCCAAAGATGTTTATATTCAAAAGCTGATTTTTTTTAGCTATTATGTGCCCGTCATAGAATATTTAGGAAACAGATGGCAAAACTAGTTGAGAAATGATGAGACAATTTGCAGTCCTGTTCTGAGTTCAGTTAAGAAGCCCTAGGTCTCATGAAGCTGGTAGAACAGTAGATATAGCTAGAGTCAGGAAGACCTGAGTTCAAGCCCTGCTTCAAACCCTTATTAACTTTGTGATCCCGGGCAAGTCCTTTAACTGTTTGGTTTGTTTTTTTTTGTTTTGTTTTTGTTTTTTTAACCCTTGTTCTTCGGTGTATTGTCTTATAGGTGGAAGAGTGGTAAGGGTGGGCAATGGGGGTCAAGTGACTTGCCCAGGGTCACACAGCTGGGAAGTGGCTGAGGCCGGGTTTGAACCTAGGACCTCCTGTCTCTAGGCCTGACTCACTCCACTGAGCTACCCAGCTGCCCCCTTTAACTGTTGTTTGCCTTAGTTTCCCCAACAGTAAAATTGAATTTTAACAGCATCTAATTCACTAGCTTGCCAAGAACACTGAATGAGATAGTATTTGTAAGAAGGAATTGGCACAAAATTAAGAGTCTTAATTTGTTAATAGCATCGTTGATTGATCTAAGTTTTCTGGTCCATCGTCCATAGTTCTGCACATAGGAAGTAAGTTCAACTTTCCTTTTTGACCTTGAGAACATGATGCTATTGTTTATCCTGGGCTCAGATGGGAACAAATCTGACCTCTCTCACATGACAATCCTTAGCCTAATCCTTGCATAAACAAAAAGATAATGATTTGGTCTCCTCTACCTACACTGGGGTAGAGGAAAGGAAAAGATAGCAGAAACCACTTCTTCCCATCCAAAAAAAAAAAAAAGCCTTCTTTGGTATCCTCTTTTAAAAGATCTGAAAGAACCAAGAGAATATTGTACACAGAAAGTAAAACATTGCGAAACAATCCAATTTAATGGACTTTGCTACTAGTAACAATGCAACAAACCAGGACACTCCTGAAGGACTTATGGGAAAGAATGCTAACCACATTGAGAAAAAGAACTATGGGAATATTAATGCAAAAACAAAACATTTAACATCACTTATCACATGTATATATGAGTATGTGATTTGGGGTTTAGGCTTTAAAAAATTGCTCAATGGCCAAAATGAATAATACGGAAATAGGTATCAAGTGATAACATTTGTACAACCCAGTAGAATTGATTGTGAGCTCTGGGAGGAAGGAGGGAAGAAGGGATGGAAAGGAAATGAATCATATAAATGTGGAAAAATATTTAAAAGTTAAAATTTTTTTAATTAAAATATCTGAGAACTTGGCTCACAAACAGAATTTTTTTTTGTTTTCATTCTTTACATATTTTCATTTGGGAAAAAGAGACAGAGTAAATTTGGGTTTATATCCTGATTATTGCACAGAGTAGCTATGAAAACCTTGTACCATTAATTCCTCAGACTCCTGGTCTACTCTCTAGAATTAATATTTATTTATTAACAGAATATTTATTATAGGTAAGTTGACAATCTACTTTGTGATAGGACATTTAATATGTGGAGTCCTTAAACAATGAATGCACAGGTTTATAAAGATAATAAAAAGTAGAAAGCAAAAATAAAATATCCCATCTGAACTTTCCCCTTGTTTCAAAAAAACAAAAAAAACTCAGTTTCTGATGAAAGCAGATTGGAATAAATGCCGAGAACTGAAAATGCATGTGTAATTAACAAGAAAACAAATCTCAATGTACACCATATTTCATAATGAACTTGAATTTCCATCTTGAAATCCTAAGTTCATTGACAGTTCTCTTTATTTGTGAATCCTAAATGACTAGGCTTAGGGTTCACCTTATTGGGATATCCCTGGGAAATTCCACACTGTACCATTCAATTTGGTGCTAAGTAGCTGCTGTACTCAGATGCATGTCATTATAAATCATCCTAAGCAATGGAAAAACAACAGGACCAATCTCAAAAATGGCTTAATTCTTCAAAAACCTTGGTTGGTATGTTAAAATGTAATTATAAATTTTGGAAAGAAAGCAAAATTCAATAATGTTTAAAAAGTCTTGAAAACATTATTTGAAAGGGAAAGCTTATCTTTCTCTCAAGTATCCAAAACCCTCTGACTTTAGATGAAATTTTTAATCACTTCAAAATACAGTACAGTAAAGTAAAATGTTATTCTAACACTTCTAGTTTTCTTTTCCTTCAGGTCATTTCATGCCTCTTTCAACTTCTAGCCTACAATCCCCCAAACATATTATTCTCAATATTACACTGACCTGTTCCTAGACCTCAGTTTTCAAGGACTACAAAATGTATTGCAAAATAATGCTTCGCTTCATGTCTTTCTTCAGTACTTTAATAGAACCAAGATCTCTATATGGGCCCTCACTATAAAAATCAAATCACAACATAACATCTCATCCATATCCTCCTGTATATCGTTCGCAGAGGGTCTTCACATTGTGATAGGGGATTTTCTGTTTTTTTAAATGCATTGTGGATAACAATGCAAAAATTGGCCTCTCCATCTGTTATCCCTCAATTTCACTGAATAAAAACCTCCTCATATCCAATCATCTTCTCCCCAAATCTACCTTTCTTCCAAAAGCATCCATTTCTTCTAAGGCTAGCATCATCCTCCCAGTCACCCAGTTTTATAGTCTTGGAGTCACTTTTGATTCTTTTCTCAGATTTGACTCATGTCCAATCAGTTGCTAAACCCTATTTATTTTTACCTTTACAACATCTCTTCAATCTGTCCTCTTTCCCCCTGACCTCGTAGTCTCAATCTGTACCATTCCTCATCTGGGCTAATGTATCTTAAATAGTCTCAGAAGGTTATTGTGAGGGTAAAATAAGATCATATTTGTAAAGCAAAGTACTTGACACATAGTAGGGACTTGATACATGCTTGTCCCCTTCCTTTTCCTTTTCTTCATCCTCTCACCTCTCTGATCCTTCCTTCACACAGGTATCAAAATAATCTTATTAGGCCTTAGATCTGAACATGCCAAACATTTTTTTCATAGTTTACTGCTACTTCTCAGTTAAAAGACAAACTTTTGAAGAAAATAAAGGTCTTTAAACTTTAAAGTGCATGAAAGGCATGAGTTATTATTTAAACTCATTACGTACATCTCAGTTTTCATTTAGATTACACAAAATTCTAGTCCTTTCCAATATTGAGCCATTCTAAGATTAACAGCTTCAGAACATTGCCAGTAAAATGCTGATGACAATAAGATTTTTTGTTAGGGTGAAATTTGAGATGACATTGTATGGTCTTCTGAACATAGTATGACCCATTCTCTTTCTCCTATTCCTTCCTGGCTAAATTCATTTTTTACCTGCAGTACTGGTCCATGATAAATGTACTGATGGACTAATTCAATAGACTACTCTTTTAGTTGCCTGTCATAATCTGAACAAAATATTTTCTTCAGATGATTTTTGTTTGTTTTTTTCCATGTAGATTGTTAAACTGAACTCTTGTGAGTGGTTGTGGATTTTGACACTTCTGAGTTCAATATTAAGGAGAGAGAGAGAGAGAGAGAGAGAGAGAGAGAGAGAGAGAGAGAGAGAGAGAGAGAGAGAGAGA
>NC_058135.1:160193708-160269998 GCF_016433145.1 Gracilinanus agilis
AGAGACAGACAGAGAGAGGAGAGAGAGAGAGAGAGAGAGAGAGAGAGAGAGAGAGAGAGAGAGAGAGAGAGAGAGAGAGAAGGAGAGAGAGAAGGAGAGAGAGAGAGTTATAGATATATAATGAGTGCTTGTTTCCTGAAACTATGCAGACAAAAAAACAGGTACCAATATTTTGTGAAATTAGGGTAGCAAATGGGGAACAGTTGACTGTGCAACTAAATTGAAAATAATACATGCCTAGATTAGTTCAAGACTTAGCCTGACCTTCAAAAATCACTACCAGATTCTTCTTAGAATTATGAGAAACAAAGGAATCAATTCACTCCAAGATATTTTTTTTCTGAATACACACAATGTACCAAAATGATGGCCTGTTTGCCCTGAAAGTTTCCAAGGGTGAAAAGTATTTTTGTAGGCATGCAAATGCTTTAAAAAGTCATTTTGACTTTGTGGATGTTTAACGTTGGCACCTGCTTCTGTGTTTCACTGCCAGGTGGCTAACCATTTTATGCCATGGCAAACCTTTTCCCTTAATGCTGGCATGCTGTTTCATGTCATTTTCTGTCCTTAGGGGAAGACAGTACTTGCTGTTCAATCTGGCATGATGAGCTTGCAAATCCGCTCCTGCCTATGTCGTATCTGTCGTTTCATGACAAACTTCTGTTGAGTTTTCTTGTCAGAGGAACTATTTAATCTTGGATGCCTTTGCATTAAACAGCTTCAACCCTTCATTGTTCATCAAGGCAATAGAGAATAAAAACTTACATATTTTGGGTGACTGCAAAAGAAGTTTTCAAGTGTGGTCATGGGTGTATGTAGCATACCCACCCATAGCTCAAGTGCACAAATCCCCAGGTACAGGATCCCTTGTCCTGACCTATCTCATTTTTTCTTTAATTCCTTTGAAGACCTTGATTTGAGCTTATCCTCGGTGACCTTAGTGGTGTGCTTCTCTAGGACTTACCCCACTTTGGAAATATCTCTTAAAATGTTTCATTTGCAACTGAACACAGTACCATAGGTGAATTGAATTCTGACCAGTGAAGACTATAGAGGGACTACTATCATTTTTGATGTGGTCACTCATACTTTCTTCTTAAGGTGGACCCAAACTGTTTTACTTTTTTTGGCTTACCATATCATACTTTCCAATTCAAGAGAGATTTTAATCAGTTAAATCTTCCAAGTCTTTTTTTTTCTATTAAACCTTGTATCTGGAACCCTGAACTTGTAGAGTTTGTATGTCTGTTTGTTTAACACAGGAATTTATATGTCATTCAACATGCCACCAGAGATGACCCTTCAGATTGATATTGATCCATTAATTCTCTTCAAGAGTAGTTACTAAATTTCATCTTGTTTCATCACATCTACAAATGTGTTAAGATCTATTAGAACTTTGATTTGATTATCTACTATATTAACTACTTCTCTTGCTCTGCTTTCCAAATTTGATAAATATTCTATGTCTTCATCTAGGATGAATGTTAGAAAAAATAGCAGTTCACATTTATATATTGCTTCAAGGTTTTAAAACTACTTTATATATACATATATATACACATATATGTCTATGTATATATGTGATTACATATGAATACATATATATGCATATATATACACACACACACAGAAGAATGTGCATACATATATCAGAGGACCTTGGGCAATTTATTTAATTTCTCAGTGCTCTAAGTAACTTACTAAGACTATAATTTGCAGAGAAGTTGCTGTGAAAACAAAGAGTTTTCTCACACCTGAGATCTCTAATTCCAGTGAAACCTTCCAGTGATTTCCCTGTTTACATATTATCTTATTTGGTCTCAAATATTACACAGGACAGGATTGAGCATAAAATTTGATAGCAAACCCCTAAAGACTTTCTAGATGTAGAATGAGACAGGACTTCTGGTCCAACATTCTCCTTTTACATATGAAGAACAATCAGTCCAAAGAGGTCAAGTGACTCACTGAAGGAAATACAGACCCTTTGTGACAAAGGCAATATTTGAACCCATACCTCTAATTTCAAACCATTGATCTTTTCCATTATGTCACAATGACCAGGTGATGTCACACTCCTCTATCTGATATGTTGTTCTTTGAGTAGCATTATTCAGTTAGCTAAGAATTTACTGTTAACTAGTCTATAGGATCACAGATTTAAGAAAACAGAACTCTAGACATCTCTTAGAAGAATTCCTTTATAATATTTATTCTATTCTTTTCCATTTGAAGATAATCAACAGAATATGGAAAGAAAAATAAGATCACAGGATAATATAATTTAAACTAGAAAGAAAACTAGAGGCAATGTACACAAGCCTATTATTTTACAGATGAGGTGGGCTAGAAAAGTGCATCTTAGATGGCACATTGGATAGAGTGCCAAGTCTGGAGACTCCTCTTCCTGAGTTCAAATCTGGACTCAGATATTTATCAACTGTGTGATCCTGGACTAGTCACTTGATCCTGTTTGCCTCAGTACCTCATCTGTAAAATAAGCTGGAGAAGGTAATGGCAAACCACTCCAGTACTTTTGCCAAGAAAATTCCAAATGGTGTCACAAAGAGTTAAATATGACAGAAAGAATTGAACCATCATCAGACTAGAAATGCTATGGCAATTGCCCATAGCAGTATAGTTAGTATTAGAGTTAGGTAGGATTTTATTCCATACTGATTTCTATCTGTCAGCAACTAATATTATATTTGCCCTAAGAAGGTAAACTTTCATAGGATCATAGATCTAAATGAGAAAAGACCTCAAATGTTACCTGATCCAAAGCCTTCTTTTGCAGAAATAACCTAATGCCTAAGGGTAGTAAGTGACTTGCATAAGTCAGACAGATATTTTATTATGCACATTAAATATAGGATTTTAACCCAAGCCTTCTAATTGTAAAGCCAGCTTTCTGCTATACCATGCCACTTTATTGTTTTCTTCTTCCCTTTTCATAGGAAACTGACAACTTTATATTCTGAGTCTATGAGTGGAATGTTTAATATGAAATGGAATTAAAAAGTCAAAACTGTTTCTTCCTTTCGTGAAATTTGTAGATTGTATTTTGTTTATTGGAATTATCAGCCTGAAAAAGTTAATTATCAGAGAATCTTCTAAATATATTAAAACAGAATACAAATAACTAGAGATAATGCTTTGACAAATAGAAGTGGAAAATCTAAAATAATAAAAAGGTCAAGGACTTGATAAGATAACAGATATGAAAGTGTTATGAAACATATAAAGAGTTATTCAAATAAAATGTATTTGTGTAGTATTTGTGTGTGTTCCAAGTACAGGAGAAAATTTTCCATCTCTTAGAAACAAGCTGCTTTCCTTCCACTGAGCGAAAGAATGAAAACTCAGGTACTTGGGATTTTAATTTCAGCTTTCTACTAAGGACATGACCTCAGCTATAACTTTCGATAAATGACTAAACCATTTTGTCCTTCCATTTCCTCATCTGCAGAAATCAGTGCAACCATACCAATACTTAGCTACCTCCTGCAGTGGTTGTGAGAAATAAGTAATCAAAGAGATTGTAAAGTGCTTTACATAGCATAAAGTGCCTTCTAAATGCTTGTGGAAGTAATCATGCTGACCTTTCCAGCAGTGAATGAATTATTCAAATTCCATTGTCCTTGTAGTACAGTTCAAAGAGGAATAGTACTCTTTTGACATGAGTATAAAGGCACAAGATATGCTCAGCCTGGACAAAATAATTATTCTCAAATAGCCATCATCACACCCTAATAATGAAATGGTTCTATTAAAAACAGGAAAAAAAAATTACAGTCCCCAAGGTTGTTATAGAGTCACACTTTCCTGTCAATAGCTATATGGAACTGACAGATGAGAAATATAGATGGTAGAAAATAATATAAGTCTAAAAGCTCCTGTCCAAGTGCTACAAACCAGGAATTGCCAATTGTGTGTGGGGCATCCTGTTGTTTGTGTGGTGGCCCCATAATAATGTGGGGGGGAAAGGGAGGTCATAGAATAACTACTTGCAATTTTAATTGGGTCTAGAGGTTTTCCCAAATCAACCATAAAATCCAAAGCCATCTTTCTCAATAGAGTCTTACAAAGCTCCTTTAAGAGATGATTTGTGGAGAAAAGCATTGATTCAGTAGCGTCTATCTGACTGCCATTTCCAGGATATTTGCTTTATTAGTCTTATCCCCAGTAGAAGAAAAAAGAAGCAAAAACTGGAAATATTCTTCGCACTTTTCTCAGGAAGGCATGAAGAATAAGGTGATTATCTAGAAAATGAGTAGGGAGTCTTTCCTGAGCCTAATGATGATGATGACATTAGTCTTTCTCTGCTAAGAGGAATATCAAAGGTGTTAATGAGAGTTAACATAACCTTATATTAGTCAGGTTATAAAAGAGATTGCATCAGAAGATGAAATCTCTAAAGTGTAAAATTAAAATGTTACAACTTGCAGAAGATTCTGTTTCATCATTCTTTGACAAAAGCATTAATAATGTCACTATAGCATCTGAAAGGGCAGTGTGCTATTAATAAGAAGTAAGCATGTAAAAATATATGCATAGACAACTATGGCATTCAAGCGTGTAAGACCACTCTATTGCTCAACTGTTGTGAAAATATTCCATATTACAAATGACTAAAATTAGCGAATTTAAAATCATTCATGATAATTTCATAATGTCTCAGTTCCTGAGATAGTCATTTTAATCTTTTGGTCAGTTGGATGAAATTCATTTTCCTTGATTCTCCCAAAAAGAAAAATTACTTCAGTCCAACAATTTTCATCATAATAGACTACCAAAGTACTTCTCCATCCTATTAAGGATAGTTGGGATGGCCTTTCCCATAATATTCTAATCGATCATGAGGTTTTGTAAGCAGAGGCTATCTAGGAAAACCCCTAGTGCACTGCATACTACTGCATTTGAGGTAAATTGTAGATCTTTACCACCTAGTAAACAGGATTAAGTGTTAGTGAGTTATGCTGCTTCACATTATCTTTCAATAATAGAGGGAATTCTTTTATAGGTATGAGTTAGACTGAATGCCCTCTGAGGTCTCTTCTGACTCTAAAAATTGTATAATGGTGATGGCATCAAGTAAGGACAATATGTTGATGAAGACATACCTGCAGGTCAATGCTAGACCTTCTTTGGAGGCCAAAGTTTAAAATCTAGCAATTAAAAAGCACTTCCACATGGGATAGATTCTTTTTTATTTATTCATGCCCAAGGAAGCACAAAAGTAGACAGGGACAAAATTATGTTTGAAAAAAGACACTATACTCAATGTGAACAGCAAATATAACAGAATAGCTACACTTCCAGGAAGTCAGTCTTGCTACAACATTTAACCAGATAAGTCATATTTATGTCATTGGAATATTTGTCTTTGAATGCCAATATGCTACTACCTACAATGGCACCTATCCATAGTACTCATCATTGGCAATAAAAGAATCTTATTAACTCACTTGGAATCTGCCCATAGGAGATAAATTGTTTGTTTGGTTTTTGCTCATTTACAGATTATATTACAATCACCAATTTTTATCTCAATAGAATGATAAAAACATAAAATGACTTGTTGAAAAGTGAAGCTATGACAAATATCTGTTAAAATTCTAAATTTAGCTAAAAGTATTTTTATATTTACCATGAGATTCATATTGCAGAGAGGGATTCAAGCTGCAAAGGGGGGGTTCAGGGTACAGCACAGAATTCCATAGAGCCCCCCTGCCACCCCTCCCCCAAGAACTAGGAGAGAGGGGGCAGTTAAAGGCATTTGGAGCCTTGGTATGAGAAGGCAGGGCACTCTGCCTGCTGGGTCTTGAGTCCTGAGTTGGTCTTGGGGCTTGGGGCTTGAATCTGGGCAGAGCCATTTTAGTTCTTAAGTACCAAGCTGCTTTACTTTGGTTAGACATTCATCAACATCACAATCTACCTTAGTTTAGCTATTTTGATATAGAAGAAGAATATTTATAGGGTTAGAAAACAGACCAGCTATTCAAATTACCTTACCCCCTTTTGGGGGAGGGGCTGTTTTGACATAGCTGTTTGGGTGATTTCTTAATCTTATCTATCCTTATCCATCTCCCATCCATCCCATTCCCACCTATCATTAAACCTGTTATCAACTGAGAGCAGTGCCTATTTATATATTTGGGGGATATACTCACAACCTCCTCAAGTTGAGTTCCTTCTACTTTGTAGCCCAGAAGTAAATCCTAACCTCTGTGTCTGTAAGCTTCAAAGACATCAAGCTTCTCCTATTCTCTCCTGTGGGGAATAATACAGAGAAAGATATAATCATAAGGTGTTTTGCCTTTCTCCACTTACCATCTTGGCCCAGAAGATATAAATTCAACCTACATATTGTAACTGACCTTCTAACTGCCTAGTGGGAGGGGGGAAGTGAAGGAGCACTTTGATAAGATCCTGCCCCTCCCTTCAGTCAAGCCTGTTTGTGGGTGGGTCCCTACATTGACCAAAGGATTAGGGAGATATGATTGCTACAGACCCCAGTCATTTTACAGCTTCCCAAATACAACAATACATATGGATAGAAAGAATAAGAGAGAGAGAGAGAGAGAGAGAGAGAGAGAGAGAGAGAATTAGAAAATTAGTTCAGATTAGGCTTAGACAAGAACAATTCTATTAACTGAAAATTAGGTAAGGAGTCAAAGGGAAATTATAAATTAACTGAGTAAAATAATATGTCTCCTTGAATGGGTCACTGTGGGCTTATTCAGCATTCTTTGTAATGAAACATATTGTTGAAACATGCCCATTAATGAAATAAATTAAAAATAGGTTTTACAATAAGTCCCCTTAGATTGATTTTTTACAATTCTTTCTTTTAAACATTACATTTAAACTTCAAAAAAAATTAATTAATCATGATTATGAATTTGTATAACCCCTGTTGTTCTTTAAAATTTTGTTCCATTTCTCCTAAAGTTTATCTTCCTTCTTTTTTCAATAATGTATTCTATTATTTCCTTTTACATTCTTATTTCCTAATGCCAATCTTCTTTCTGAAACACTCATCAGTAGAGCTGTTCCATGATGGGAGGTGTACTAGATTAAACTATTTTGGCTTTTAGAGCCTGTAGGCAGACTTTTTTGATGGATAGATAATGATAACTTGTAAGTGATGTATTAATATCAATGAAAACATTTAACCTTTTTTTGCAGATAGATGATTCCCTTAAGAAGTAGTCTCAGAACCCTACTTACCTACCAAAAACTTTTTTCATACAGATATACATACTAAATCTCTCATCTGTAAATAGTGTGAAGGAAAATAGGGTCCATCTATTCTATTAAAAAAAAAAAGGAAATTCAAGAAAAATACAAGAATAATCCTATTAAAGAGTAATGATTTTGGTGAGCCTATTTTTCTCCCATCTTTGACTTAAGAAAAAAAGAGTACTAGATTTTGAGTCAAGATTTGACTAGGGTTTAAATTCCAGCTCTATTTTGTATTCAATGTACAATGTTGGATTAGTCTTTAACACCTTCAGCTCCTCATCTGTGAAATAGAGATAATATATGCACTATTTTCATTTCACAGGATTGTGAGGGAAAAGCCCCTTACATATGTTTAAGTACCTAAATGTGATATCATTGTTGTTTGGATATCATTGTTTTTTGGAGAAGATCAGACTTTAGGACTCCATATTTGTGTCTGAATGAAAAAATGATATCAGATGATTTGTTATTATGAAGCAAAAATTGACAAATAAAAGTTTTGCAGAAGTTAAAAAAATCATTTTCCCAACTGATCTATTGTATTCAGTTATAGCTGCTACATTTTAGGAAGGACATAGAATAAGAAGGATAATATCTACAGGAAGGAAACTAAGACAATGAAGGGCCTAAAGAACATGTCATTTGAGAATGAGTTGAAAAAAATGTAAATATATAACCAGAAGAAGAGGAGTGTTGGAATAGGAGGGCTGATAGTTGTCTTCAAGAATGTGAAAGACTGTCATTGAAGCGGTTTTAAATGTGTTGTACTTGATCACAGAGCCCTAAGAACAGGGGTTGGAAGTTAAGAAGAGACCAAAGGTGAAATAAAATAAAACAAACTAAGGACACAGTTGGAATACAGTCTCATCTACTAAATAAGATTACTTGTTCTTAAATAAGAGATTCCAGTTATTTAAACCTTTCTATGTTAAAATAAAGAGACTTCTTTAAAAGCTGTGAAAATATGATTCATCCTTTTCTTTCTTGCCTTTGCACATAAATCCTATCAATGCTCTCTTTTTCTTCCTTAAATAATCGGTCCTTCCTCTACCTGTCCCTTTCCTATGGAAGGTTTACTTGTCTATCCTAAATTGCTGCAGAATGATGCTGGTTGTCCTTCTACTCTAAAGGAGCCTGAAAAAATATAAAAAACCCAATTAGTACTCCAAGTAGCTAAAGATGCTACCAGGATCAGTTTTCTTTAGGACACTAATCAATGTCTTTTCCTTTCAGTTTGACTACTCATTATTTAAGGTGATAGTTTCCTTAGGCTCTCTAGGAACCCAGGTTGAAAAATTCCCTCAACAATGCCATGTAAATCACTAGATCACCTAGAACAGGGGTCAGCAACCTTTTTGGCTGTGAGAGCCATAAACACCACATTTTTTAAAATGTAATTTCATGAGAGCCATACAGTGCTCACAGTTCACGCTCCTGTAACAGCACCTGAAAAAAAGTGGACTTTATGGCTCCTGCAGAAAGAGCCATATCTGGCCCTCAAAAGAGCCAGATATGGCTCGAGAGCCATATGTTGCCGACCCCTGCCCTAGAATGTTTCAAATAGAAGCTAGAAAACAGTCAGGGATTTTCTAGAGCAAAATATAATTCAGGAACACATTAGACTTTGTACATTGTTAGGGAAATTAGGGTTTTATGGAAGTCAGTTTTTCAAGTAACTGAAATTTGCCCTTTTATTAGTTCCAGCTTTCACAAATTTTAATGACTTGGAATGATCGTCTTTCTAAACTGCATTAGAAACTCTCTGACCTTTACAAACAGTATACTGAACATGATTTAGCCCTTTCTTTTTGATTTAGGGTCACTATAATGAACAGTAATGCCCTCACAGCATATTAAGATATATACTTTTTTGACTGCTATACTAAATGTTCCCACATAGCTGTTTTCTGAGCTCCTATATCTGCTATTTTTTAATGACTTTTCTATCCTCTTCTACTGTCAGATTAGTAACTGTTTCTTTTTTCCTCTCTCAATAGACCTACCTCAAACAAGCAGACTCCCTCATTCCCAATTTGTTGCTTCTGGCCTTTTATGGTCTGGGAAACCAGATAACCAAGTTTCTTAGAATAATATCTAAACAAAGGCTATCTCTGGGTGATACCTAGAAGGGCTTTTCTTTGAATGAAATGTATGAGTTTCAGTGCATGGACTTTTTGATATCTATTTTGCCTGTTCAGTTACCTATGTTTTTAATTCCAGTTTCTCTTTCAGCATTTTTGGAAGGAATACCCAAAGTTCAATTTAAGGAATGTTCCCTATAGGTGAAAATGCCAGATAAATGGCTAGCAGGTATGATTGTTTTACTTTACAACATGTGATTGCCTTTTTTGGGCATCTATATTTTACAACGTACCCCCTTCTCTCCTGAAGCAAAACGGATTATATTTTGATCCTGCATGGAAGCATATAAAGAAATCATTTTTTCATTTTCTCTAGAAATATTTTTTTTCTAGACTAAAATCTTAGACTTTTTGCTTTAGGTAAATGGATAGAACAAAAACTAATGGCTTCCTTGGAGAAATTCTTTTGGGGTGATAATTAAGCTCAACTCTTATCTGGATAAGATCTTTCTTTTCTCACTCACCAAAAGTGACTAGTGTGATGACATGTCTAAAGACAGTGTTTTCTTTTGCATTTAAAAATTAAAATACTGGTCATTTTAAGGGAATCTTGTCAATATTTAAGGGGAGTATTCCTGGAAGGAAAGGACAAGTACTCTTCTAGGGTCTTAACCCCAAGTTTGATTTTAGCCCATTATTATTTATTTAAGATTTCTAGGGAGAAGAAATAGACTTCCTGGTTAAGATGGTGGCTGAGTAAAAAGAAGCTGCTTAACCTCTCCTAACCTGAACATACAGGACTCCTCAAGAAGACATAAAAACAAATCCAGACGAACGAAGGGACTCCAAAACAGGGCGCAGCATTGAAGGTACATGGAATTGGGGCATTTCATGCTATAAAGGGGTGAAACAGCTCTCACTAAAACGCGAACTGAGCAACCCCCACCCCCACCCCATACCACCTACAGTGCCAAAGCCAGCGCACAAGAGCTAGAGCAAGCTTGGGGCACCCATTAAGTTCTTGGCAGCTACCTGGGGTCCCTAGGGCCTGCCCCTGAGAGCAACAAGACTTAAGACCCCAAGAGGCTAAAGAACGCTCTCGGACTTTGAATGCAGACCCTGAGCGCACGGTCTTGCACCCATGGATCCTGAGTGCAGGAGCAGACTCAGATCCTGAGCACAGGAATGGACCTTGAGTGAGGACCCAGTGCAGAGGGGTGCACAACTGTGGAAACAGCACCCTGAAACTGTTAAAGGAGCCTTGGACAGAGGAACAAACAAGGGGGCCACCAGGAGGCTTGAACCTGGGAACAACTAGATCTGAGACTTCAGGAGCCTAAAGAGCACAGACAGACTCTGGGTGTAAGGATAAACCTGAGAGGGTGCAGGGCTAACATTGGCAAGCCAGAGACAAGAACCCCAAAAGAGAAAGATCATCAAGAAGAAATCTGTAAAACTGGACAACTTTTACATAGAGAAAATCCAGACAACAGAGCAAATAGCAGAGGAGAACAAACAAGTAATCACATCCAAACCTTCCCAAAATAAAGTCAGAAGGGATAAACAAAGGGGAGCAGGGGAGTGGGGAGGTCAAAAAAGGGAAGGGAGAAGAAGGGGGAGGGAATTCATTAGGCCTTAAAAATAAAAAGAGGGGAATAATAAGGGAGGGGGTAGAAAGGGAAGTAAATCAAGGGAGGGGATAAGGGCTACTGGCTTAAAGCAAACCACTGGTTTAAAAGGACACATATTAAAACCAGTGGAAATGCGCATCAGCCAGGGTGGAGGGAGGGCGAGTGGTGAAGGGGAAAGTAGGAGCACGAATCATGTAACCATGTTAACTTTTCTAAAAAATGAACATTAATAAATGTCAAAAAAATTAAAAATAATAAAAAGATTTCTATAAATGTTACCTGAAATCATTATGATAGAGCCACGTCAGAGGACATGGAGAACTTTCCTAGTTGGGACACTCTTCTTTCAAAGCATCTCTGCCTTCTCCCATACTGAGCAGTTCATAGTTCACCAGTCTACATCTCTGCCCCAGGGGACTTTGGGAGAACAAGACTAACCCTGGCTAGATATTGGGCTCTTTTGCTCAGGCATTATGCAGTATTATCTCCTAGCCACATAGTGTATCATGCTCTGTTCCTCACTAGTCTGACCCCAGAAGGACAAGGTGATGTGTTGCTGCTGCTGAGTTATTATAGGTAAATTTCTTCCAGTTAAAGTTTAAAGTTTGGATGTTCATAGCACTAGGAGGAGGCAGAGGTCAGGGTGTAGAAGTGAGCTCTACAACAAACTTACACATATGTCCAACCTAGTTCCCTCTCTTCCTTTGCTCTTCTTCAAAGATTTGTCGTAATATAGAACCTGCCTCAGGTCTGGCTACTTAGCCCTCAGAAAAACTCTGTAATTTGGATCTTTACCCTGGAAAGGGAATATGAATGGGTTGCATTCTACTGCAAGCTAATTTGGGTTTGGATCAATTAATGCACTCTAGCTGCCTGGTGCATGATGGGCAGCTGGAGAGAAGATGCTGAGTAAGCAGGTGTTAGGTGTTAGTTATATAGTTTTTGTTTTTGGGTTCTTGGTTTCCTGGACCATGAATATTATACAAATGGGCCCATAGCTGGGATGAGGTGGAAGTAACTGTTGGAATATCTCCTAAAAGTAAACTGTTGTGTTTTTTTCCCATAAGGGTTCTACAAGGTCCCCAGGATGCAAGTAAGGTGTATTCTATTATGGTCAGGCTGGGTTGAAGTAGGAATAGGAGTTAATTGGACAAGTTCTCTTCCCTATCCATTTTACAACAACCTATTCTTCAAAAAACCTCCAAGATGACAAAAAAAAGTCTCCAAATTTACACAGTCAATCATAGGTGAATCAAGTCCTTCCTATGTAACATCATTTTGTAGCTTTTGTTTCTTTGGAGCCAGTAGTGGAATTTTATCCATGAGGTAAACTCTGAGGAGAAACTCCCTCCAGGGATGGAATCATCTCATTTAAAGTCAAAGTCATTGCATCTCTGACTTAAAGTCTAAGAGAATTACCTAGTGGCTTGCCCATGGTTACACAAACAGGGTATATTAGAAGCTAAACTTGAACTCAGGTTTTCTGATTTTAAAGATAGTCCTCTGGACACTCTTTTCACACTGCTTTTCCAGAAAACAGCTGTCTTAAATGAAAAATGCCGAATGATGGCTTCCTCAACATTCAGGGATCCATGCCATTTCTAGGACTTAAATTCTCCTTCAAGGTGCTGACACCTGGCCTGTACCCAGGAATCATACCCATTACAATTAATGGAAGTTTGAAACTTCCTCAAGAGTGCAGAGTCATCACTCAATGATGAGATATTGGCAACTTCTTACATTGCAAATGGATTGTGACACATTCTGGACTTGACAACTTTGTCATTTGGCATAATTTCTATGGAGAGACATATGGGAAATCTCAACTCATAAGGTTGATTGTTTTTGAAGGGAAACACAGTTGCTGATTCCTTCAATTTGTCTGTTGATGCTAAGCATAACAGACCAATGAATTCAGTGAGCCCACTTGATGAAACAAAGCATCAGTGTTCATAGTTCCTAAAGAAAGATATGGCTTATATTTGCAACTTCAAAATCTAGACAGTTTCACAATGCAAATTAATTGTGATCACATTATGTCTCTGTTCTATTAAGCAGAAGATATTCTTAGAAAGGGGAATCAAATAATAGACAAAAAGAAAAAGCATTCTTTGGGAAAGATATAGGCTCCATGGTTTCCCATTCATTCTCTTTTAAGAAAAGAAAGACAAAATATATTCTAACTTTTTTTTATCATGTAAAGTGTCCTGGGTTCATTCATAAAGGGATTAAGGATTACAAAAAAAAATATGAAGGAGAACATCAACCCTTTTCAATTGGGTTTCTGACCATTGTTTGAGTGGAGAATTCTACAATAAGGCACTTAAACTGAGAGAATAGGAATATATCATGAAGAAGGATGCTACATTATCATTAGGCTTATGCTAGCATTTTTAAAGCTCAGTGCATTAGGTACTAATGCTGACTTAGAAAGCACTGATGATGCTTTCAAGCACCTCTCCATCCATTCTCACACATTAAAAGGGAGAAGGGGAGGCAAAAAAGCACCAGGATGAAACATAAAGGCACTATGGGCAATTTGGGTTGGGTCAGAATAGACTTATTTCTAATCCCTTACTTCTTCCAGCCAATTAGCACTTAAAAAAAACAGATGGTGTTAGGGCATATGTGAAGTAAAAGAGAGATGAAACTATTTACATGCCTGAGTCACATAAGCAGCCGATCCTAATATCTACCTTTGCCCTACATATTATATATGCATGTGTAGATATATAAATTTAGAGAAAGGGGGAGGGGACTTATGTCATTATATTGAAACAGAAATACATGAAGGAAGGATCAGAATAGCAAAATTTTACTATGTTTTTAATTCTATGATTTTTAAGAATGCATATCATTAGAAGGAAATGTATAGAGGTCACAGATCTTAAAAAATGGACTTCAAGGACTATTAGATTAGTTGTAAGACCTGAGAATGTGGAGAAGCAAAGTATTTCAAAGATAAATAAAGCTTACTGTGAAACAAAATCGGTTGTACCAAAGTACAAAGTAAAGATGTGATGACAAATGAAAAAATAGTGCCCCAAACTGATAAATGAATGCTTCAAGACAGTCTAATTAATCTTCAGAAGGAAAAAAAAAAAAGCAAAGACCTTGAGAGGGATCTGGCAAATGAAAGATTTGTTACTGATTCCTTTACAGGAAGTTGGAAGAACAATGAAACAATAGACAGATAAGCGAACATATAAAAGAGTTGCTAATAGTTGCTGTGTAGAAAAAAAAAAAGTACTTGTTTTAGGTGAAATAATGGAAAGACTGGACTAATGAAGGAGGTTAAAAAGGTAATTTTTACTCTTGAATTTCAACTTTTTGAATCAAAGCTATATGAAGCTATTGTTGGCAGAAGACTAGATAGAGCATGTAAAATATGGGCTTCCTTTCATACTTTAAAACAGTCATCCACCAAAAAATTTGGGGGATTTGTTTCTTCATTTGACTTTCAGTGGATATAGAAGTCATCCTTTTTGAGGAAATTATGAACTTTGATACTGGTGTTCTGAGAAACAGAATTGTTCTAGAATTAATATAAATTTTATTATGGAAATGGAATACTACAATATAATTTTGTGCCATGGAGCATGTCATGAAAGGTAAAGCAAGTTATCCAAAAAGGAAATAAACAAGCCTTCAATTATCTAGGAACTTACTTTATTTAAACATTCTTGAAAATCTATAGACATCAGAGATGCACTTTATACAATGCCATAATGTATGATTTCAAGATAAATTAAATATGTATCAAAGTTTTATGAATTCAGTATCAAGTCATATAAAACAAATTAATATAGCCAAAGTAGAATAATGCATTATACATTATAAGGATTTTAAATATAAAAATTTGTAAGATTAATTTATGTCAATGAATTTCATTGTTTTCTTTATCCCAAGTATGACAAGTGAACAGAATTCAAAACATGAACATTGGCAAAGTAGAAAATATGCAGGTGCCTTGAAGAAGTACTAAGGCTATATAACAAAATCAGAAAGAAATTAATTTAGATGCTTAGTAGCTTCGAGAAAGAAAAAAAGATAAAAGATAAATTCACAAAACAGCATATCTACATACAATGCTTAAAAATCTAGAAGAAAGGGATTAACTACAAAGTATAAAAAAGTTTAACTTATCAGGACAGGCTAGATTTATGTAACTACATCATATGGTAACTTTTTATCTGCAATATAATCTTAACAAAAAAGGAAAAAAGAATCAGAATGGCATTCAGTGTATGTGATAGGGCTATAATAATTTAATCTAAATATAGGTATTATCTAATTTAATTGACTAACTTGGTGCTCTTTCCATCAAATTACAAAAAAATATACATTATAGAATTACACAACACAAAGGCAAAATTCACTTAGAGAACCAAAAATTCCAAGAGTTCCTATTTTATCAGGATAGGCAATGTATGTGTATATAGATGTATCAAAATAGATATATGTTAAAATTGACAGGAGCAGATATTGGAAGACCAGAAAAGGGAATTGAGAGTGATCAGAAAATGCCTCTTCAATTAGGAGTCACTTGAGCTGAGTCTTGAAGGAAATCAAGGATTGATTTCAAGAAATGGAAAACATTTTTTATTCGTGGAAAATAAGAATGAAGACACAGAGATAGAATACGAAACATGAAGTGTAACTGCAAGAAAGCCAGTTTAGTTAGACCGTAGAGTGGACAGAGGGAAATAATATTTATCAACACTGAAAAGGGAGTGTGCTTATAGATTGTGAAGAACTTTAAATATCAAACAAGGAATCTTCTATTTCCCCCTGGTAATAGCACAGTGCCAGTGTCAAATTCTACTTTTGAAAGTGGGTGTTAAGTATAAGGAGAAGTTAGAGACAAGCCAAGGTCAGGAAGAATCAAATTGGGATAGGGAGGTGTGAGCAAAGTGAGGGAAAGGTCACTTACCTGTTATACTTAGAAGAAGATATGCTAGGATGTCATTTCATTGTATTCTTCAAGTAATAATGAATATTTTGAATACATTCTTACTCAACCACATTTCCACGTGGCTTATAAAAATAGATATGGGCATATAGGCAGCTATTTATTGCTCCATCTCTACTCTTTATTTACTAAAATATTAGAAGCATTCTTGTGTAGAGGAAAGAATAAATGAATGTGGAGGTAGGAGAACTCTGTTCACAATCCAGACTCTGACATTTTCTTGCTACAAGAAAGTGTGTACTCTACCCAGATTCTCTAAGTTACATTATTGCCCATGTTTAAAATGTGGATAATAACACTTGCATTCTTACCTCAAAGAAAAGCACTTTTTAAACCTTAACATACAGCCAGATCTCGATTATTGTGGATAATGAATCTTGTGATGTGGCCATATGTTTTGGAATTTGCATTATTCAAAGTTATAATTACGTAAAATAAGGCAAATTTGTTCCAGTCCAATAGGAATATGCAGTGTGAATTTGAATAATGCAACCACTTCATGGGAGTTGTTATTTGTGCTAATCAGGATGTAGTTGTATACTGTGACTATTAACATAAAATTATTAATAATTATATATAATTATTATATATTATATAATATATAATTAATAATAATTAACATATTATGTGGTAGTATATCAGTATCCATTGTTTTCTATCCTGTTTTATCTTTTTCTATTTATTCACCATATAATATACATGTATGCACATATACACATGTGCACTATATATTTATTTGTGTGTATACACACATGTGCACATAGCCTGCTTGGCCTTGAAAGATTTTAATGCAAAGTATGTATTTGTGTATTATATATAAATAGATATTAGAAATCCCTACATAGATTAAATATTGCCTGGATTTAGCCCAAGTAATCAACCAACAATAATCATAACTAACATCACTGTTTTGACTACCCATATATAAGAGAATCAATAAACATATTTAGTGTTAAATAGGAATTATCATCAAAATCAGAAATAATGTTTGTTTTCAGTCTTATCTGACTCTTCGTGGCCCCATTTTTGACACTGCCTTATCCAGTTCAGTTTACAAAATGAGAAGCAGGTCCAAGTAACTTACCCAAGACTCATAGTTAGTAAGTGTCTGAGGACAGATTTAACTCAGAAAGATGAGTCTTCCTTATTCCAGATGCAATGCTCTATCCACTTCACTCTAACACCTAAATTGAGAAAAAATACTGTTTCTTTTGTCTTTTCTTTTCATGTCGGTTATTTCTAAAATATATCAGGCCAGTTGTAGACTTCCAGTTTTCTGGATTGTGTAGATTGGCTTGTCTTATAACTAAGGATAGCACCTGGTGCTAACAAAGCTATCTTCTACTTATAGATAGAGTCATTAATAAACACCCCACAAGAAATAAAAGCTTCTATGAATCCTGCTAATGATAGGCTTATGTGTCTGGTGTCTAGTGGCAAAAAATGGGAATTTAAAATTCACATCACCTCTAATTATGTCCATTCAAAGGGAAAACATTCATCTGTTAACACAGTCACATGCACACAAAGTATATTGATAAAAGCAAACTTTTTTTTCTTTCTTTAGCTTTGGTCCCAATGCTCAATGTATGCAAATAAAACTTGGCAGTGCTAGTAGAGTGCCATCTTCCTAATGACTCCCAGTGAGAAAATTTTCCTAATTGCAATTGCTGCACTAACATGCTTCATAAGGCTGAAATGATCCCTTATCTCGCTGCCAATTTCTCAGTCATTATTACTGTGTTTTCTATTATGCACCAAACACACACACACACACACACAAATATATATATATACATATATATATTGCTTTAAGGTCCAGAAGTTTCTCCCACCAGAAACTTCTTCAAAACTCCTACATGCCTTTTCTTTTTTTCTTACCCTTGTTTTCCCATCAGCATCCTGGACATGTCATGAGTTATGAAATTTTAAGCAATGTTCCTTCTTTTTTCAAGTGTTATTATCATCAATAATTTTTACTTTGTAAAAAAAATTAAGTTTTATAAAATAGTTGAGAAGATACCTATGTGAGATACAAAATCCCCAAACCCATTGGTTGATTTTAATTGTTTTATATTTAATATTTATTGTGTTTAGTTTCTTCAAAATTAAGTGTCATCTAGAACTGGGAGAAGAATGCCAGAATATTTTGCAAATCTGTCTTTGAGGTTCTTCTACCTCCTCTTTATATATCATAGTGAGGCACCTATTTTTCCCTCACCAAGGAAAAAATGTTTGGTGCTGGTTACAAACAACCTCCCAATATGTTTTACTTAAGCTTACATTCTCTGGGAAACGACCCATATGTCCTAGACTTTTTTCTCCTTTTCCTTTGGGTAAGTTTTTGTTTAATTTAGGTTGGTCTAATTTTTACCCATTTTATGTGTACAATGTGCCAAGCACTGTGCTAAGCACAGGACAAAGTTCATATTTACTAAATAAAATCCTAATGGCCAGAAAAAATTAATTCAGCTTCCAAAAATGTTTAATTTATTTCCACAAGGCAATTATTACTAGGTGGCATAGTTGACAGAGCATTAGTTTTGTAATCAGGAAACTCTTCTTCATGAGTTTAAATCTGGCCTCAAGATACTAGATGTGTAATCCTGGAAAAGTCAAACTTTCTCATCTATAAAAATGAACTGGAGAAGGAAATAACAAACCACTAGAGTATCTTTGCCAAGAAAACCCCAAAAGGTCATGAAGAAACAGATATGACTGAAGAATGACTGAACAACAACAAATCAAATTGTTTTGATAATTACTACTTTATAATTCAGTTTAAAATCTGGTACTGCTAGACCTCCTTCCTTTACATTTTTCATTAATTTCTTTAATGATCTTGACCTTTGGTTCTTCCAAATTAATTTTGCTATTATTTTCTGTAGCTTAATTATTTTTAGTAATTTAATTGGGTGGTACTGAATAAGTAGATTAGTTATGGTGGAAGTGTCATTTTTATTATATTGGCTCAGTCCACCCATGAACAATTAACATTTCTCCAGTTATTTAAATATGATTATTTGTATAAAGATATTTTTATACTTATGTTTGAAAGTTATTATATTTGTCTTGATAGGTACACTCCAAAGAATTTTATATTATCTGTGTTTATTTCAGGTTAAATATCTCTCACTACCTCTTTCTTGTAGAGATACAAAGATATGCTGATATTACATATGGGTTTTATATCCTGTCACTTTGCTACAATTATTGTTTCAATTAACTTTGAATCTCTAAGACTTTCCACATATACCATAATATTATCTGAAAAAAGAAATAGTTTCATTACATTTTTGCTCATTCTGATTCCCCTGACATTTCTCAAAATTTTAAGAACCCCTTTTCTATGCTTTCGTGCTCCTGGCATGTTTTTATATGATACTATGACTATCTTTCTATCTATCTATTTGTCTGTCTAACATCAATTTAAACTATATGTATATAATTTTATACATATATAATAAGGATATTAGAAATTAAGACTTATTACATTAGTTTAGAGGTAAGAAGTGGAGAAGCTGGCTTGTGAAAGACTTGGAGTTTGAAACAGATTTCAGAGTTTCAGTTTCAAATGTTGACAGTGTTTTGGGGGAGCTGTAACGGTTTTTCTGTGGCAATTAATCTCTCTCTGAGTGCTGGGAGCAGGTGGCATCTTGTTTTCTCTCTCTCTCCTCACTGTCTGAAGGTAGAAGGAAAGGAGGGAAAAGCCTGAAGGAGCTAAGTGATTTCCTTTTCCAACTTGGGAAACACTAGTGACCCTCTATTGCTGTTTCATAGATTGCTTTATCTCTGAGAAGACCAAAGAAAAACCTGGTCTTTGATTTGGACTCTGAGTCTGCAAAGGCTCAGAATCCTAACTTGGTTCTTGCTGAGGCTCAGCCAGCTAGCCTTTGTTATTTTTATAACTTGGAGACAAAGTTGAGAATTATATAGTTCTTATAAGGATAACAGTGTTAGTTTATTGTAGAATAGGGAAAATTTGGGTAAGTTATATCAGGAAGGATCAGTGTAGCCTGTGGAAATAGGAGAAGTGGTTCCTTGTGGAACAAGGGAGTTTTATTTTGGGTAGAGTTAGAATCCCTTAGAGTTAGAAATCATTTAATATCCTATTATATCCTTATACTCTCAATAAATAGTTTATTTTTGTATAACAAGAGTCTCCTTAAGAGTCCCTGCACCTGGCCCTGAAGAGAAGATCACTTAATGAGCTTCACTTCACTTATATAAACCAAACATACTTTGTAAGCACAGCAAGCAGAGCATCTAATCAGTTTATATCTGTAATCAATTCACTGAGATGTAATTTTTACTATATATATATATATATATGTATGTATGTATGTTACTTTTATATACTTGCTCTATTTTACATATCTTCTTAAAATCTAAGTTTTTCAATGATACTTATGTCAAGTTCAAGAATTTTTGAACTACAAAAAAGGTTCCTATTCCCAAGACCCTAAAATGTAACCATTCCTATCCCTCTATTATTCCCCTAGTGTTGGTCTGGGTTGGTGCAAACAAGTCACAGAAAACAATTTACAGAAAATACAATTTTACAGATAAAATACAAATAAAATAATACAAATACAAAAATACAAAAATACTAATACAAAAAAAAATTTTAAAGATGTAAAAATCCAAAGCACACTGAAATTTTAAAGAAATTGTCCATCTGCTGCAAAGGCATATTTGATATTAGAATGGATAAAATGCCTCAAAAATAAATGAGGGTCTCCTAAGTTGGCCTTTTTTCTCTTGCAGGGAATCTGAGAAATTCTTGCTATTCAGTTTAATGGTCTTTTATGGTCTTTTCTTAGTCTTCATCCTTCTTGACCTTGATATAGCTTTCAACACTGTCAGTCACCCATTTCCTTTTGATATTCTTCTTGATTTTTGAGAATCATTCTTTCTTGGTTCTCTTCCTATCTATCCAATGGTTCTTCCTCAGTCTCTTTTGCTGGATATTCATCCAGGTCACATCTGTTAAGAGTGGGTATATGCCAGAACATTATTCTGGGTCCTTTTCACTTAGTGATCTCATCAGCTCCCATTGATTAAGTTATGATCTCTATGTAATGATATTCATATCTACTATCCAGTCCAAACATATCTGTTTACTTCTGATCTTGCAGGTACAACTACCTATTGAACATCTCAAACTAGATATCCTATAGCACCTTAAGGTAAATGTGATCAAAATCCTCTCCTCTTCTGAACTTTCCTATTACTGTCAATCTTACCACAATCCTTACAATCAACAAGGCTCATGGCAAAGGTCTTTATCCTTTACATGATTTTTCTTGTCCCCTATATATATAGTCAGTGGCAGAATCCTGCTCATTTTATCTTCATAACTTCTTTCAGATATTCTTCCTTCTTTCTTTTCACACTACCAGTGGATTGTGAGGCAAACATAGAGACAAAAGTTCTTGATTTCAAATCTAGCCTCAGGCATTTCTTGGCTGTATGACCCTGAGCAAGTCACTTAATTCCTATTGCCTCGCCCTTACTAATCTTCTACCTTGGAAACAATACACAATATTGATCCTACAATGGAAAATAAGGGCTATAAAAAAAAGAAATAAAAGAAATCTGTTTTCCCAAAATCTGGGCTTGGTCTTAGAGAAAAAAAAATCAGCTCTCTTCTATTTCCATTAATGAACTCTACTAGAGAAGTTTACTTAGCCTAATAGGGAATTTTCAGACAGTTACATAATTTTCAGACACCATTGCATACGGGTTAGTGAGATATTGAAGGAAAAATATCTAGCGTATATTAAGTCCTTAATAAATGCTGATTAACTGGCTATCTAAATGACTAATACAAAGCTTTCAGCAACCATCAATTCACACCATGTAGGTAGCTGCTTCATTGTACCAAGGTATAAGGACATTCCTGGGTTTGATTGTAAAAGAAAATTGTGGAATTTGAGATGAGTCTATTCAAATAGTTTGAGGATTTTTTAAGGTCATGTAAACCATGAAGAGGTAAGAAATTCTCCCTTGGCAATTGAATTAGACTCTAATTACAAACTTTTTTATCATTTGATGACCATTAAGAAGTCAAATTAAGACAAGCCTACTTTTATCATGAGCTGTTCTGTTCCTTTAAGCTCAGCCCTGCCTATTTTCAGAATAACCTGTTTGATAAAATCTGTGAATCAACTATAGAAAAAAAAAACATATATTACACTTTTGGCTCACACTTTCACAAAACTGCAATAACAACAATTAAAAACTATCTTCTATCATTTACACTTTGTTGCATGTTTTAAATCCACAGGACATTTTAAGTAGTTCCAGGCCTAGTGGATTTTCTTTTTAAAAATGAGGAATTCAAAGAAAACATTTTTTTTAAGTTATGGTGTTTTCTTCATCCCAGAGGACAAGTATACATTTTTATAATATATCCACAAAAATATAACCTAATCTCAGCCTCCTATCTCCTTTGACTGGATGGTTCTCTGAGGACTTTGGCTCTCTTTGTCCTGATTTTGCTTTTCAAAAATCTAAACTTATTTCTTAATTATTCCCAGCACTTTGCTCCTAATAGTTTATTTTATTCAAATCTGTTATTTCAAAAATGAGAAGAAAAATTTTTTAAATAAGTCTTTAACATTTGAATTTTTAATTTTAGTTTTTGTTCTTTATATGCTAAGGCACCAAAAAATACTCCTAATGTTATTTTATGTCCGAAGTTGACTAACTATACACTGGGTAAATAATAAAAGCAACACTAAACTACAAAATGCAAAGCACTATTACATGGTATAATGGAAAGACCTGTAAGTTTGGAGCCAGACATCCTGCACTTAAATCCATACTCCATCAGTTATAACCAATATCACCTTGAATCTCATGGGGCATTGGCTTCCTTATCTGTAATATGAAGGGTTTTCTATAAATTTATAGACAAGAGTTTTCGGTAAATCTATGATCTCTTAGCCATATCACCACTATGGCTGAACTGATTATATTTGGGCCTGCTCTCTAGCAGCAGGAATTGGAGAACAGGAGAGAAACATTCTATAACTTGCCAAAAGGTCAGAGAAGAGGTCTCTAGACTTGCTGAGACATGCAATTATTATGCTGAATTCTTATCTCAAAGACAAAAAAGATAATGTACTGACAAATGTTAAGTATTCTGGTAGGCATCTATTGTTTGCTTGTATAGTAAAAAGTGCATAAAATGGATGAAAATACATTTTTCCTGATCTGTTTTTGATGATACACCAGTCACTGGCCAGTGACATTTCTTCATCCCTTACAGTGCAATTTACAGAGCACTGGGCCAAGCATTCCCCAAGGAATCCTGGAGGTCAACAAATTCCTTACCCTCATGGCCCTTGCAAGCTGGTTGACCAAATTGTACAATCCCACTTGGAAAAAAAAATTACCTATAGGCTAAATGTCTTAAGTGTGATAGGTTGCAAATTTGCCCTGGTCCATTTGATTTAATCTCTTCTACCCTTGACGGGGTTCTTGCAGTATTTCCTCTTAGCATTATTGTTTCCTATAGGCTAATAGTACAGGTAAAAGAAGATTAGGGACAACTATTCTTCAGCCATCCCTTCAGCTCTCTGCCTCAGTTATCTGCAACTGAGATAATTTTGGAGCTTTAGAAAAAAGAACCTACAAAAAAAAGTTCAGACAAAGGAATCTAAACTGGGCTTGCTTTCTTTTGCACTATTCTTCTATCACTCTACTGTTATATGCAAGAACAGAACAACTATTAGAGACAAAAGAGACCTTTGAGGTCATCTAGTCTGACCACATCATTTACAAAGGTAGAAACTGAGACAAAGAAAGTTATTTACCCAGTTATGTAGCTGGTTGGTGACAGATCTGGCGTCACATGGAAGAATATTGAAAGAAGGAACTCATGAAATCCAAAATGTCCCAATTTTGTTTAATAAGTAAATAATACATACTACCCACAAAACCATAAGTTTGGCCCCCAGTCTTCACAAATATTCCCACTGGCTTTTCAGAAACTTAACCATAATTAATATCGTGCCAAATAATTAGTTTGTTTTGCTTTCAAATGCTGTCTTACAGTTCATTGACCATTACCCTTATGAAATCTCCACACTCAGTGAAACTATATGAGAATTATGAAATACACCACTAAACAACACAAAATATGCTCGTGAAAAATATGTCAGCAACTGGGAAGAAAGAAAAAAACTTCATAAAAGCATCCAAGTGAATTTAGATAAAAAGTATTCCGTGTAAGGTAATAAATTAAGACAATTCTGGCGGGTCATATAAGCATTATCGCTGGGCTATGATTTCCTTTTTTGCTTTCACATTATGTTCTCAGTAAAAACATCAGATTTAATTTTTCAAAATCCTCCATCGTAATAAAACTGCATGAAGCAGGGCCAAAGCTTCCCCACTTGTTAACCCATTTTCAAAGATTAAATTAGATAGGCAATGCCTTGTGGGAATATTCTAACAATACGCATATCAAGCGATTGGTCTTGAGGAAGTATTGTGTGTGTGTGTGTGTGTGTGTGTGTGTGTGTGTGTGTGTGTGCGTGTTTTCTGACATTTTGCTTCAATTCTCCCCTTTATCACACATTACTAAGTATTAAAAAATAGGCCAGGGAAAAAATTAATCCTTGGATTAATTAATGTGCCTTCTTCAGTAAACACTTGCCTCAGTAAGTGGTTCCCAGAAACGTTCTCGTTGACTCTGAGCATAGCATGGCTGCCTGCTCACCCCACTAACACGACTTCATAAAATGTAAGCCGCTGTGACCAGAGTCTAAACTACTCAAATAATAAGTGGCATTTTAATAGAATAGAGTAAAACATTTATTACAAGTGTTTAATTGTATACTAGTTTTTACCTTGAGAAAAGTCTCTCACATTTGAAATCTGTTCAGAACATACATGCTTCCCGTTTATGTATTATAATGGTTCCCTTCTGTTTTTCTGAGAATTTTCATAGCTTTGGGTTCAAAATTACTCACAATATTTTTACAAAGTCTCCACCCTCTTGATCAGTCCGGATTTGTCATAAGACTTCAAATAATAATTAGAACAAAAAATTTACTTAAATAGAAAGTGTTGTAATACCAAGAAAATATATCAACAACTAACTCTGGCCCAAGCAAACCACCTGAACTCTTCCCAATTCCCTAGAGTCAAAAGATGTTAAAGTCAACCTGTGGCCCTGAGTTCACTCCATGGAAGCTATAACTTTTTTGATAATTTGCCCATTGAATGATTGTGAAAAGATCTGACTCAACCTCTGGATCACCAAGACTTAAATCTGTGACATGTAGGGAACTATTTAGTGTTGCTCCTGCCTTGGATCATGTAAGATTTGAAAAATATCTAGAACTGAACTATAAAAGTAGCAATTGTGTTTTAAATTAAGGTATCGATAGCAGCTACTGGTTGTAGTATTAAAAGTCAGCATTACAAAAGGAGAAATAACCATTAATGTCAATACCCCAGTGTGACATATAATGGGAAAAATTAAAGTTTTAACAGCTATTTTTCCTACCTTCACAACTTATGTCCCTATTGGAAGTTAAGCCTTAACCTTGAAAAGTCTTTCCTGTGGTTGTAGGAGCTAAAATGATGCCAGAAGCATTCACTGATGGCAGCTACTACAAATGGCAGCCATGTCCGTTTAGAAGAGCCTGCTTTATCACTAAGAACAGAAATAGTATCAAGAATAAGCTAATATAGCCTTAAAAATCATATTATAAAACTGTTCAACCAACATTTCCAATAGCCCTTCAACATTGATGATGCAAAATTCTACTCCTATTATCCAGTCTTATTAATATGGCCTTCAATAGGTCAGAATATTGAATTCAGTAATTAATGATTTCAATAACAAGAAATATATACAAAGTTGGAAAGAAAATATTAAACTTATTTGAGAGAATACATTATAGAACTATACCTACTCTTGTCATAAACATAAGTCTCCTCCTGAAGATGGTAGCATAGTAGTGCAATCTTGGTGCTGCTCTGAATTTCCTTCCAACGTATCATTACAAAGCATCTCAAAAGGATAGAAATAAAAAAAATAATTGATGAGTAAATGGGCTCTCTCACTGGATACAGTATGAAAGGTAGGAAGTAACTGGTGATTCCCATGCTATAAGGGGGAAAAACTGCATAAGGTCAAGCTGACCACCCCTCTCCTCACCACCTACTACACCAGAGTTAGAGTCAAGGCCAGGGAAATCTCCAAATTCTCAGGGGATGGCTTAAAAGCACCACAGACTTACCCCTGAGGGCCTTGCCAGGTCTTGTCAGTGAGACTCAAGGCTTAACAACATGGAGTTTGTTCCTTGTAGTAGAGACAGCAACATAGGAGACACAGCAGAGTCAGCAAGGGTGGAGAAAATAACCTTGGGCAAAATGCTTTGAAGCAAGCTACACACACACAAAAATAAATAAATAAATAAATAAAATAAACACACACACACACACAGATCTACCTAACCTCACTCAGGCTTCTGACAGGGAAGGGAAGATAGTGACAAAGAGAAACCCTGCAAAACAGAAGCTAAGAAAGCAATGACCACCAACATGCAGGAATCCCATTGAAAATTTCTACCTAGAAAAAGAACAAAATACAGAAGGAACAGGAGAGAATGAGAAACAAGTAAACACTTGCAAACTCCCCCCAAAAATGGAAATTGTTCACAAGCTCTGGAGGAATTAAAAAAGGAGTTCAAGAACCAACTAAGAAAGACAGGAAGAAAAGGGAGTAAAAGAAATGGAAGTAATCCAAAAAGAAAATAATAGCTTAAAAGACAAAATTATGCAAATGGAAAAAGAGACACAGGAATCAAATGAAGTAATAAGCAAATTGGAGGCCCGAATTGACCTGCTGGAAGCCATGAAAAGCAGGGTAGACCAAACCAAAAAGGAAAATCAAAAGACCATAGCTAAAATCAATCTTTAAAGACTAGAATTGAGCAAATAGAAACTAATAATCTCACGAGACAGCAAGAAATAATAAAGCAAAGTCAAAAGAATGACAAATTAGAAGGAAACATGAAATATCTCATTGAGAGGATGATTGACTTGGAAAACAAATCCAAAAGAGACAATTTGAGAATTATTGGACTACCAGAAAACCTGGAACAACCACCAAAAAAAAAAAAAAAAGGCTAGATATCATATTACAGTAAATTATCCATGAAATCTGTCCTTATATTCTTGAACAAGAGGACAAAATAGACGTTGAAAGAATCCACAGATCACCCCCTACATTAAATCCCCAAAAGACAACTCCCTGGAATGTTATAGCCAAATTCAAGAGAGTCCAGGCCAAGGAAAAATTACTGCAAGAGTCCAGAAAGAAACAATTTAGTTATCATGGAGCTCTATTCAGGATCACACAAGCACTGGCAGCTACCAAATTAAAGGACCACAAGGCTTGGAATATGATATTCAGGAAGGCAAAAGAACTTCATCTACAAACAAGAATCACCTACCCATCAAAACTGACTATATACTTTCTGAGGAAAGTCTGGATATTTAAAAAAAATACAAGATTTCCAAGCATTCCTAAAAAAAAGACAGAACTAAATGAAAAATTTGATATACAAATACAAAATTCAAGAGTACCATAAAAATGGTAAACAAGAAATGGTGGGGGGGGGAGGGGAATTTAAGGACTTCAATAAAGTCAAATTGATTATATTCCTATATGGAAAAATGATGTCTGTAACTCTTAAAAATTATTTTCATTATCATATAAATAGAAGAAATATGCATAGGCAGAGGTTGTGGTATTAAGCTATTTAAGATGATAATTAAAAAAAAATTAGGAGGGGAAAAGTCTCTTCCTAGTCTGATATTTTCATGACCTCGAACAAATGTCAACTATATTCATGTGGAGCTTTTTCTAATTTTTCTCTCATCTGAACTTATAGCTCTTTGATTATAATTATATTAGCCAATTATCTTAACAATTATCCTATACTGCAGGGTGTTCTCATTATATAAGTATTCATTATCTTTCCCCCTGCAGTTATGTATTGTCATGTTATTTTGGTCTAGACATATGATTTCATTGGTATAGAAAACTCCTGGTGAGGAAGCTCTTTATTACCAAAGCAGATAAGCAATCAATCTATAATTTATAACCTTAAAAGGTCTCCTGGAGGTCTTAAAGATGAAGTGACTTGTCATGATAGAAGTCTATGATAAAGATAAACTGAGGCAACAAAGTTCCAAATGTGATCAAGTTATTAGCAACTGTCAGTAAATGAGATCCAAGGCTCCTCAGCAGCCAGGGCACCCAATGGGGACTATTAAAGAATCTTTATGATCATTACTGAGGAACAGAGGAAGTTTCCTGAATCTTAGGCAACATAGGTTTTCTTTCATTCTGATTGTCTAGTGATTGATATGATTCATGTGATTAGGACAGAGAAGTTAAATAGAAAAGTTAAACAAATAAGATAAATGGAGAAGTTAAGATTGGAACATTTGGGGACAAGGAACTTATGGTTAGAATAAGTGACCTTATGGTTAAACATACAAACTCCCTTTCTCAATCTTGTGGTATGCATATTTAGAAAATAGGGAACTGTGGTTTGGGTCCCCTAGTTTACTAGAATACACATGATTTACAGAAAGCTTGGCCCAAAATGGAGAACAATATTTTATTTAGTTCACAAAATGGAATCCAAATATAATTACAATTTCACATTTGCCAGTATATTTTAAAAGAAGGGCTTAAAGCCAAAGCTTCCAGACCCTAAGGTGAGGGTTTCTGCACGCTATGCAATGCTACAGTGAAGCTGCAAGGGAAGTAAAAATTCATCATAACATAAAAATATAAATTTATAAACTGATCATTTATAAAAATTAGTCACTATTCAAATATCCCTTCATTTTTACGTTCTTAACATTGGGATCTATCCCTACTCATTTTCACCTCCTCAATGTCTTTTTCAGTTGGACTTGCCCATAGGCTCCAAAAAGAAAATAATTGAAATTGCAAAGGTTTAAGAAAGTCACTTAGGACAATTGATAAGACCTTTCACTGTTTTTGCAACAAATGATCCTCTAAGTTCATGCTTAGAAAGTGAAACCAGAAGCAAAAGGCATCATATAGTGCTTTCATACAATTTTTTTTTAGAAAAACTGTGACCTAAAAAAATCCAAGTAAGACTCAATTTATTCTCTCTTCCAAGAATTAGCACAGTATTTCACTATTACCTATGTCTCTTAAATATAAGATCAACTTATTTTCATAATTTTTAGTTTCATTTTTAAAGAGAAAGTTCCAATAACATTTTTCTTTCTAACTCTACTTTTAATGCTGGTTACCTTTTTAAGTGGATTCCCCTTAAGTGGTATTTTTAGGGACTACTTATCCTAGGATAATCAGAAAATAACAGATTTTTATTATAGTGGTTGACATAAGTTGATGTATCTTTATTAGATTATAAATTATTTGTGGGGTAAAGACTGTGTGATTTTACTTTGATTCATTCCCACCACCTATCATAGGACATAGCATTTATTAGGTACTTTAAAAAATAAAACTTTTAAATTTTTTTCTTTTCCCTTAAAAAATTTCTCTGATGTTCAGTCAATCAAACCATATCCAAGAGATGTGTGGCAAAGATAAAATCAACAGGCCTCAACAATAGGGATATGGCGGTGAGAGACAGAGTATATGATTAATAAATTTTTGTTGATCAATTGATGATTAAGGCCATACTTGAAACTGTTATGATTAAAAATGATAAAGACTGATAGTATAAGAGAAATTAATATTTTAATAGCCATGGCTTTGTTGGTAAAATATATATATATATATATATATGACCGTGCTTGACTATCTTTTAAATTTACCGCTGGTGCCCATCCTCTTTCTCTCCTACCCCAGCCAGCTAACCAGGAAACCCAAGAGACTGTCTCAACTCCGCCCTCCAAATTTAAGCTCCCCATACATGAGGATGTCAGACGTCCCCAAGCCCAAAACCGGAAACCCATTGGAATCATGAGAAATGTAGTCTCAAAGCCCCCACATGTCCNATATATATATATATATATATATATATAAAACCACTCTTGACTATCTTTTAAATTTACCGCCAGAGCCCATCATGTATCTCGTATGCCAGCCAGGTAGCCAAGAGACTTTCTCCTTTCCGCCCTCTGAATTTAAGCTCCCCATATGTGGGGACGCCAGACATCCCCATGCCCAAAACTGGAAACCCATTGGAATCATGGGAAATGTAGTCTCAAAGCCCCCACGTGTCCATAGGAAATTTGTAACATACTTTTAAATGGCATCTCCCCAATTCCAAACATACAAAACCTTTACATTGTGGTAGAATCTGCCAGAGATTGTGCTCTACTGACATATGCTTTGGGAACATGGATTCTTTTCCAAACCGTGATGGGACATATTTGAGTAAAAATATAAACTTTAATCCAGGAATTATGAACTATTTTTGTGTCATGGTCCCTTTTGTTGGTCTGATAAAGGCTATAGACCCTCCTTCAGAAAAAAATATTTACAATGATTATACTAGCATTAAATATTGCCTAAAGGTTTACAAAGCATTTTATGTGTTTGATCTTATTTAAACCTCCCAACACTCCTGTGAGGGAGCTAATTTATTACCCCCATTTAAAGATAAGGACACTAGACCTGAAAAACACTAAGCATCTTGTCTGGGGTCACACAGCTAATAAGTGTCTAAGGCTGAATTTGAGCTCAAGTTTTCCTGACTCTCAGTGTTCTAGTATCTTCCTTTAGCTTCTAGTATTTTCCTTTAGTTCTTACTTCTTGGTGACTGCTCAAATAATCAGTCATAATGGGAATGTCTCTGGAAATCTTGATAAAAACAAAACAAAACAAAACAAAAACTTGTGGGATATAGAAAAAAGTAAACTTTTTTTCAGGTATAAGTTCTATTAAAGGACCCCTAGGTGAAACCATTAGAGCAGGATCCATGAACCTTCTCTAGACTCATTACCTATCTGTCTCCTTCATGCATTCTACATTCTAACCAGGCTGGTCTTACTATTCTGCTCCATATTCAATGTATGATATGATCATGAAATATAATAAAAATTCCTTGAGGGCAGTGACTATTTCTTGTCTTTGAAATCATATCATTTAGCAGAAACCCAGTACTTGAAAGGTCTTAATAAATGGATGATAAATGGGTAGATGAATCATTCAATTAATCAATATGCCTAATTTCCTAGGCTCCTGCTTTACTGAGAGGAAAAGGCAATAGTCATGGTATGGGCACATTAGTTTCACTGTCTGCTCCATTTGTGGCCACAGGCTGAAATCTCTGAAGTCAGTCACCTTGGACTTTTATGTTTCTGATCATACAGGGCACAGGAAAGTAATTCATGGGATCTGTGCAGTTCTTTGTTTCTAGGTAAAGGGGAGTGGTATTTACAAAGATCTATCATCCAAAGCTATTGGCAAAAAATATTTAAAGTCTGTACTCTAGTATGGCTAGGTGATTATCAGCATCCTCTCTGTGGCTGAAATACAACATAATTATTTAAAGAACCACTTTGGGTTTTGCCTTCATGTCAACATCAGGTGAATGGATTGCAGGGAGTTCTTCGGGAGACTTCAGAGAACAATAAACAAAGGTCAAGTGTTGCTGTTTAACAAGCATGAAGTGCTCCTTAATTGCACATGTACATGTAAGGAAGAAAAAGCTTTTGGCTGCTTCAAAATAGTGTTTCATTTCAGGTGGACCTGGTTCTCCTGTGGGAAGGAGTGGGTCTATGAACTCCATTTAGTTATTCTGAGTAGCACCTCCCTCTTCTGCCTGTGCTGCAGAAATTTGAAGAGAATTAAGCCCAGAGCCTTGATGCTTCACTTTTCAATCTGCCATTGACTCCTTTAAGGATTAACTTTCTAAGTATGCTTTAGTTTGTCAGTGGCGTTTGGTTGTAGTCGAAAGCTGTCTCCTTAAGCCTAATCAGAAGCTTCTGCTGCAGTGTATTTATAGTTCAGAAAGTCAAACAGATTCACTTAATTGGAAAACACTGCTTACTAGCTTCAGTGCCTATTGATGGACTGTACATGAGATAAGATTAGTTACTGGGGTCGGTTTCTAATATGACCTCTGTTAATAAGGTACATTCTCCATAATGGGCTGTTTGCAGTTTCTAAAAGCTGTTTCCATGATGTGCTTTGTAATCAGTTATATGGTGCAATTCCCACAGTGAAGAAAAAGATCTACCTTAATTGGAATTCTGCAAAAAACTGGAATCTGAGAATATTTTTACTCACTATTAGTTGGTAGCTGATTACTTTGAAAGTTCCAATACATTTTAAAAGGTACCTGGATTTGCAGGAATTACCTCTGGCATCATGTGATTTCCATTCCAGGAGTTGCAATACAGGAGGCATTGAATGTGGCAAAAGGACCTCAGGAGAGAAAAGGAAATCTATGTAAGCAAAACCCATCTGTATGTTGTCACCATTTCTTTTCTTTTGCATCCTTTTGCATTATATCAGCTTGATCTTAGAGCTTCTTGGTAAGGAAGTACTCTCATCAAACTCACTTGGCCAATTGTGCTTCAAAGACATGCCCATTTGTTGTTGGTTAGGTCAACGATGGTTAGGGCAATGGAGAACACCAGTTTGAAAGAAGCAAACTGAATACTTTTTTTACTAAAGTGAAGATACCCAAGTTGGATCCACAGTTTTGGAGTCACTGGCTACTTCTGGTGCTATTTTTTTTCTCCTCTCTCTTCTTGGACACCTTAGTCAAAATGGTTGGTCTTATTGTACAAATAGATAATATCTCCCTCAAGAATGAGAAAAGAAATACTTTCTTCACTGTTTCCATGATGGTAAATTGTGGCTTAAATCTATCATGTACTTAACACCAAACAATTAATCTTAAACTTATAAAATAATAGCTTTACTGGGTGGTCATTATCAAAACTTTCTGGTACTGGCTAAGATATAGAAAAGTAGGTCGGTAAAGCAGAATAGACCTACAACAAACTATTAAAAGTTTATAATAAACTTGTATTTGACAAAAATATAGATACAAGCCATTGAGGGAAGAAATCACTATTTGGTAAAAATCACTGGGACAGTTGGAAAGTAGTTCAGCAGAAACTACGTAAGATAAGATGAAAATGGTTACCTGATTTAGAAATAAAAGGAATTATCATAAACAAATTAGAAGAACAGGAAACATATTACCTCTCAGATTTACAGAGAAGAGAGGAGAGGAATTTATGAGTTAACAAGAGATGGAGAGCATTGTGATATGTAAAATGGATAATTTTGAGTACATTGAATCGTAAAGTTTTATACATATAAAATAAATGTTGCCAAGATTAGAAGGAAAGCAGAAAATTTGGGGGAATTTTTATAGATAGTCTCTTGAATAAAGATCTCACATCTAAAATATTTAGAGAACTCTGTCAGAATCATGAGAATAAGAGTGATTCCCTAATTGATAAATGGCAAAAGATATGAACAGTCATTGGATGAAGAAATCAAAACCATATATAGATATATGAAAAAAGTGTTTAAATCTCCACTGAGAAATGCAAACCAAAACAATCCTGATGTATCATCTCACACCCATCAGGTTGGCTAAAATAATAACAAGGCAAAACAATAAATGTTAGAGGAGATATGGAAAAACAGGGACATTTGTACACTATTGGTGCATCTGTAAACCGATTCAACCATTTTGGACAACAATTTGGAATTACACCCAGAGATTTATAAAATTGTGTAAACCCTTAGCCCTAGCAATACTGTTGCTGCATCAGTTTACCAAGGAGATTAGAAAAAAAAGGAAAAGAACCTATATGTTCCAAGATATTTATAGTAGCTCTCTATGTGGCAGCAAAATAAAAAATGGATATCAAAAGAATGACCGTTGTGAGATTCAGATTGCAGAGTGGAACTCTAGCTGCAGAAAGGGGGTAAGGCCACAGCTCAGAATTCCACAGGGCCCCCTGAGAACTCTGAGAGAGGGGGCAGTTAAAGGCATTTGGGTCCTGGGTTTTGAGTTAGCAGGTCACTCTGTTTGCTGTGTCCTAGGTCCTGGTTGCTCTCGGGGTGGGGTGGGGTGGGGCTTGAAGTTTGAATCTAAAGAAAGCCATTTTCGTTCCTAGCTGCCAACCTGCTTTACCTTGATTTGACATTCAATCAACATCATAGTTATCTCTATTTAGTTATTTAGATATGAGTAGACTATTTATAGGCTTAGAGAGCAGACTAGCTATACAAGTTACCTTTCCCCTTTGAGGGGAGGGGCTGCTTAGACATAGAAGTTTGAGGGCTTCCTTGACCTTATTAATCCTTATTTCTTCTCCCTTCCTTCCCTTCCCCATGTCTCATTAAACCTTTAATCAATTGGGAGCAGTGCCTGGTTATATTTAGGGAGATACTCACAACTTCCTCAAGCTGAGTTCCTCTGATTTGGTAGCCCTGGTTTCTATTTTATTCTCAGAGTCAGTGAGCTTCAAAGACATCAAACTTCTCCTATTTTTCTCCTATTCAATCCTGTGGGGAAATAGTTTAGAGAAAGTTATCATCTTTAGGAGTTCAGCCTTTCCTAAGTTACTGTCTTGATCCTGTATTTAACAAGTCTGTCCACCATTATTTTATAGTAACTGATTTTCCAACTGCCTAGTGGGAGGGGGGGAAGTGAAGGAGCACTCAGCAAGATCTTGCCCTTCCCTTCAGTCAAGCCTGTTAGCGTGTGTGTGTGTGTGTGTGTGTGTGTGTGTGTGTGTGTGTCCTCTCCATTGTAAGAATGAAATTTGGGAGAAGCCATCTTTAAGTATATATATATGTATTTTCTATGGACACGTGGAAATTATCAAACTACATTTCCCATGATCCAACGGGTTTCTGGTTCCAGTTCTTTGGGCGTGAGAACGCCTATGTCTCCATGCAGAGAACAGTTTAAATCTCCTGGGTTAGGAGGGAGTGGCCCTCTTGGCCAGAAGACTCAGGAAGAGACGGGAGGAAACAATAATGGCTGGGGCGGCAGTTTTGAATTCTTACAAGCACGTGGTCTAATGACTTTATCTATCAGCATGGCTTTAATTAAAATACTAATATATATTATTATAGCAGCCTTTATCATTTTTTACCTTTATACCATAGACCAAAGGATCAGAGAGATTTGATTCTATAGACTCCTGGCATCTTACAGCTTCCCATATATAACACCATCAATGGGAGAATGGCTAAACAAATTTTGGAATTGGATTATGATGGAATACTACTACACCATAAGAAACAAGGAGCAGATTATTTTTAAAGCTTGGAAAGAACTATATAAGATAATTAACTAAAATTAGTAGAATCAAGAGAACAGTATTTACAGCTACAGATTTAATATTTGAAGAATAACTTGTGAGCATTCACCTCCAAAGAATGAACTAAAAAATGGAAAAATGAAAGATATAATTTTATATATATAATATACATATCTCTTTGCTGGATGTTGCCTCCTATGGTGTGGGAAGGGGATGGAGGACTGAGATACCTGAAAATAAATTCAATTAATAACATTCAAAATTAAATAAAAATAAAATGTTTAAATGTTCTTTGACCTGAGTGGATAAGATAAGACTATTGGGAAGGGAACTCTAGATCAATCAGTAAGTATTAATGAACTATCCCTACCATTTTTCAGGCACTGTGCCAAGTGCAGGGGATACAAAAAGAGGAAAAGGGCAGGCTTTGCTCTTAAAATTCTTGTAATCTAACCTGATCTTCAATTTATCAAAAATATTGCCTTTTCTGATATATTCTAATTTAATTAGTGTTTTAATGCAATCTAATTATTTTAATGTAATCTAATTTAACCAATTAATAATGGATCTTTTAGTTAGGACAGGAATTCTTAATCTAGGTTTCACATGCCAGATTTTGAATAGATTTTCAGGGTGTTAATGAACTTAGATGGGAAAAAATTGCACCTTTATTTCCACTGGATTCTAACTAAAATTTACCATTTCCTTAAATTATGAATTTTTTAAATTAGTCTGAAAAAGGGGCCCATAGACTTCATTAGACTGTCAGAAAAGTCTGATTTTTTTTCATTGAGACCTTCTAGGTTAGATGGATTATTACCTCCTCAATATATCTTTTATCTGAATTTACATTTTTTAGTAGTTCAATTTATAGAAAGCAAGATATGCCTTCATGAGACAGAAATACTTAAAGTTTAAACTTGAAAAAAAGCAATCCCTCATTCCTCTTAAACATAAAGTCAATTCCATAAGTCATTATTTTAAAAATTAAGCATTTGGAAATATCAAAAAGTTTCAAAAATCAGCAGAAGTCAAGTGACCTTATTTATGCAAACTCAGTTTCCATCTAGAATTTTCTCTTTGTTAATCCAAATTATAGCCACATTCCCAATCATCCCTGCAGAAGAAACAAATCCTATCACATTCTTATCACCTATTTATTATGTTCAATATCCTTTTACTTAATTTTATACTAGGAACAGAGGGAGCTATTACTATTAATCAAGATTTAGAGCAATGATTTTAAAATTAGAGTTGGTCAAACAAAGGAATATCAAATGTTTACCCAGCACTGCCCCTTGATGATGAAGCAGCCTATGAGAGGTAGAAAGCCAGTTGGTAGAAATAATGCTAATCTCATGAAGACTCTGAATCTTCTGCCAAAGTCAAATTTACTTTAAATTTCTTTTAATTGCTTCAATATGTAGAGACAGCTTCAGTCTTTATTCCCTCTGCTTCCCCTTTTCTGATCTCATAAAAAATCATGATTTTTAAAGCTGTTATAGCCTTAGTTTGAAAAGTGATAGACTAACAGATGCCTCAGATACTTCACTGTTTTCTTCCTTCAACTCTCCATTTCTTCATTAGTTGTTGGGGTGTTTTTGTTTTTTTTCCAGTTTGGTTGATGTTTAAATGTTTATCCCTATGTGAAAAGAAAAGAAGGGACCTTTGCTGATAGGTCTTCTATATTTCTGCTAACAATTAATTTCTCTGTTAAACTTTACCTGTATCTTACTAAGTACTTGTACTATATCTTACTAAGGACTGACAAGAGGGCAAACATAAACCAGTCATGTATTTGAGCACACATTTCAGTATTTCAAGTTAAGCCTCTACGTCACAGCTAACCTGCTTGATTTGGCTACCCTTCAAATCTGCTACTCTATTATCATGAGATACACTGGAGCTTTACTATAATATTATATTCAGGACCCATGAGTGTTACCTCTTTGTAAATAGAAATATTACCCTGTAGTCTCAGTGCCAACAAAGACTTGTCTCATTATAGATGACTCTAAGACTTACTTATCCAGCTCTCATCTCTTTCCTGTGGTCTCTCTTCAGTCTTATATATCTATTTGCCTACTAGATATATCTACTACTAAATTTAACATGTCCTACACTAAAATTAATCTTTATACTTAAACCTATTCCTATTCATAGCTTCCTTGTTTCTTTCCTGAGTATCATTGTCTTTTCATTTAGCCAAATTCACAATGTTGGAATCATCTTTGACTCTTATTTCTTACAACCTCACAACTCCTCTCTGATCAGATGCCAAGCTTTAAGAATTCTACCTGGGGCATTCTGGGAAGATGGTGGCATAGAAACAGCAAGGCTCCAGACCTTCATAAAGCCCTTCACCAACCAAGGACAAAGGGCTCCAAGGGAACAGAAAACCAAATCTGACAAGACAATAGATCTGGGGGAACCTCCAGCTGAACCCAACTTAAAAGGTACATGGGGAAAAAAAGAGAAAAAAAAGCCTGAATTCTTGGAACTCTTGGGTGGGAGGGGAAAAGAAATGAAGAAGATCCCAGATCCCCTCCTCCACCTAATGCTCTGAGTCTCCAGGGGATCCTGGAATCTATGCATGGGCTGGGGCACTAGTCCAAGGGAGTGCCTCATTGGCACAGCTATGTCAAACTCAAGGCTCTGATCACAGACAGCAGGGAGGCTGCTGGGGGAGAAACCCGGAGAGGGTGAACATACCCTCAATCTTGTGCTGCCCCACCCATTTCTCTCCAGGTTTTGACCACTGGGCACTCTGAGCTATGCAGATCAATCCCACCTGGCTTAATCCTATCAGTACAGCAGACAAGAAGTCTTCAGAGGGCAGGGAAACTCCAACACCCCTTCCCCCAGACTACAAGGAAAGTAGCCAAATTCATTTCTTTAGCTTTTACAACCAGCTGGGGAAAATCTGGCCTCAGGTCCCACTAACCTAATTAAAGAACAAAACAGAAAAGAAGCCCTCCCAGGGCTGAATAGCCCAAACCCACAGACAAAAAAAATTATTAGAGGATCAAGATTACAGCCAATTACAGGGGAGAAAGAAGGACTCTTTGTGGTGGCAAAAAACTGGAAAATGAGGGTATGCCCTTAAATTGGGTAAATTGGGGAAACACAGAAGAAAAACAACTGCTTGAACACATGGGTTGATGGGGACATGATTTGGGATGTAAACTCTAAAGGACCACACCAGTGCAACTATCAATAAATGAAAGTAGGTCTTGATAGATGACACATGTCAAAGCCAGTGGAAATGTGAGTCAGCTATGGGTGGGTGGGGGGGTTGGAGGAGTGAAAGGGAAAGTAAGAACATGATTCATGTAACAATGGAAAATTTTTCTCAAAAATAAAATTTAAAATGCAAGAAATGCAAAAAATAAAAAATGAATTCTACCTGTATGCTATAATTCATATATGTCCACTTTTCTTCACCCACATGGTCACTGCTCTAGCTCAGGGTCTTATCATTTCTCTCCTCCTCTATTCAGTCTTTCTCTTTCCTAATGCATTTTCTACATAACTGCCAAATTCATATTCCTAAAGAGGTCTGTAAAACAAAATGCTTTCAATAGCCTTGAAATACCTTTCTAGTTCTCGTTCTATGATTCCAGGATTCTGAGATCATGTTCTTTCCCTGCTCATGAAATTTGACTTGCTTCTAATTCCCTCTATGATTAAATAAAAACTACTCTGTTTGACATTTAAAGGTTTTTTGGATCTATTCTATTCTCCTTTATTAATATTGTTCAGTCATTTCAGTCATGTCTGACTTTTCATGACACCTTTTTGACTTTTCTTGGCAAAGATAATGGAGTTGTTTGTTATTTCCTTCTCCAGCTCTTTTTTACAAATGAGAAAACTAAAGCCAACAGGGTTAAGTGACTTGACCAGTCACACAACTAGTAGGTACCGCAGGTCAAATTTGAACTCATCTTCCTGACTCCAGGTTTAGTGTTCTGTCTACAGTGCTACCTCACTTCTCTTAGATGATTCCATATTATTCTCTCTCAGTGACTATATTTAGTCAATACAGTGTAATCATTTTTCCCCAATACTCAGCTTGTCATCTATACTTTCCATGCATGTGCACAAGCTGTCCCCCATGCTGGAAGTTTTCTCCATCCTCACTTCTGCCTCTTAAACCTCAGCTCCTTCTAAAGGCCAGATCAAGTGCCACCTCCAACGAAATGTCTTTTCTGATTCTCCCTATTGGTTGCCATGCCCAAAACTACTTTGTATTCTGTAACGTCCATGTTTCTGAGAGGAGTTCAAGCTGCATCACAGTTCCATAGTACCCTCCAGAACTCCAAGGGAGGGGGCAGTTAAGGGCAGTTGGAGACCTGTTATAAAAGCCAGGTCACCCCTCTTGCAAGGGTCTTGACTCTTGACTCTTGGCTCTTTGCACACACACTCTGTGTAGCTTCAGGGGCTGAGGCATCCAGTTTCTGACAGCCAGGGGCTGCTTTACTTTGATAGCTATCCTCAAGATAGACCTTCAAGCAAGATCACTGTCTACCTTCAGTTTAGCTGTTTAGGTTTAAGAAGGAAGATTATTTAGGGGCTTAGATAGGAGTTCAGGCATTCAATATATATTCCCTCCTTGCCACTCAGGGAGAATGTGTTACTAGCCTGTATTTATCAGTTTTAGCCAGTTTACCTTCCCTCCTCTTTCCTTAAACTTATTCCCTTCTCCCTGTTCCCTGTAATCATTAAATTCATTTGTTTTGTGAAGATAGAGCTTGTATCCAGTTAACTTGGGGTCATATTTACCACCTTCCTTTCACCAAGTATAAGGATGGGGGAATGGGACAAAAAGAGCCAGAAGAAGGCTGTTGGTGACAGTTGGTGACAGTTAAGACCAGAGGGGAATTCTGGGGAATTTTCCAAAGGAAGGAGAAGAAGGGGAGAGGGGGAACTTCTGGCAGAGAGGGAGGGAGGAGGAGGACATCTCAGCTCGAATCCAGTCCTGAGGGCTTCCTGAGGATCCTTATTTGGATGTTGATACCCGGATTCCCTGGTCAAAGGCATCCCATCACTTCTCAGCCAGCAAGGCTTCAGTCAGCTAAGTTTTGGGAACTCCATTTTGGGAGTGATCTCTTGAGCTCCTTCCCCCATTACCCAACCTTGCTGAGAGACCCTTTCCGGTCTAACTTACAATTATAGAAAAGGATAGAAATAGAAATAGAAACAGAAGGAGAAGGAGCAAGGGAGACGCTTGGGAGCAGGAACCCCAAAGGTTCCCTCCCAAGTGACAGACCCCATAGAAATAGAGAAGAGGTCACCCCAAAATCCCTCTGCCCTTCAACCCTTTCCCCAATCCCTGAATTGTGATTAATAAAAGCCATTCATTAGTTAGATAGCATTCCAGAGTGCCTGAGAGACAAGGGGGAGGGAAATCACAGCTTGGTCTGGCTGCCTCCATCTTGGAGCCAGATCCCCTGCTGTGAAGTTGACTGATCTCAGGGGAGGCTTGTGTGAACCCCGCCCTCATTCAGAATTGGATTGGGGTCCCCCATACCTCCTCTTATAGGGAAGCCTTGTCCCTAACTCTTGTGGGGCAGCCTGACCATCCAGGTCACCCAGTTTAGGGGTGACACCCCCTCAAAGTCTCAGCAGTGTATATTTGGCAAGAGGGGAGAGCTCCAAGAGAATCTCACCATCATAGACTCTCTCTCTCTCTCTCTCCCTTCAGACATAACTTTTGGGTACTGGCTCTATTTATTCTTATACAAGCCAAGTATTACATCCAAGCTGGAGTTGTTGCTGTCTCTGTCCTAGAGCCTATGGTATAATCTGTAGAAGACCTTAACCTCATACACTCCTATCCTGTGGGAGAATAATTTATACAAAAGTTATTATCTCAAAGGATTTAGTTTCTACCCATTTACCATCTTGGCCCAGAATTTACCAAATTTGATTAGCCATCTTAGCCAGCACAGAAGGTGTTCTGTTAACTATTTCCAACTGCTTCCACTGTGAGGGAGATGGAGGAGTACTCCATTTGCTCTTGCCCCTCCTATCCAGTTAAGCTAGCCTGCTTCTCTTCTGACCTGGGACTGGGAGAAACCATTGCCATCTGACCCTAATCTTACAATTCATAGTATAACTATCTGATTTTTATCTCTCTGTGTACAAAATGCATCTTTCTCCAACTTCCATTAAAATAGCAACTTGGGGGCAAAAAAATTTCAATTTTAGTCTTTGAATCACCAATATTTTCCATAGTGAATGGCTGATAGTATGTACTTAAAAAGTACAAAGTGAATTGAATTGAATTCAGTGAGTCTGGGATATGATACATTAGGGATGGAGGAAGGGGAGGGCTTTTGTCACAGGATTTGAAAGAGTTGGACTTTGGAAAGATTTGAAGCAAAGGCCAAAGTTGGTAGCTAGGACTGCTAGAAGTAGAGCTGAAATAATTCAGGCAATATCTAGGTCTAAAAAAAAGACTAAGTCAAAGCCAGGAGTACAATCTAGTCTAGCAAATGGGAAATGAATTTGGAATTTCAGAGGTCAAAGTCTTGGTATTAGATGAACAATAAAGCATTGAATTAGAAAAGGAATATTCTGATATATCTCACTCAGGATCCAGTGAATATAAGCTCATTTTACAGTCTAACCTTATTTAGCTGGACCATAATCTCCCGATTCTTCTCAATTAATTTTTCTTTATTGCATCTATTTCCATCATTCCCATTTGATGGTTTACTATTTACCTTTGTAACCACTAGGTAGGATAGAAGTTTGAAACTCCTTATTCAAAATGGGGTTGTGTATTGAATAACTGTAATAGTAGAATAAGATCTAAACCATGTTTTTGTTTTTTCCCCTACTTTTGCTGGATTTTCCAATCCTGTTTCTATAATAACAAACTGCCCCATTCATTGTCTTCTTAGCCTTTGTTTTCAAAATACTCCAACATAAGCTTACCTATTCTTTCTTTGTCTTACCTTCTCCTCTTTAAGTTAGAATCATTCTTCTCTCTCCTCTTATATCTCTATCATTTTTAAGGTCTCCTTCTAAGTTATTATCTAATACTTTATTCTTCAGCAAAACCACAAAGTAGACAGGCTCTATGTCATGAAGTCATTAACATACTTTATTTCAAGTGGATGATATTTTTAATATTTGCTATGAAGTATAAGACAGATATAGTGTTAATCATTTGGAGATTTTGAGAGAACACTTAACTTTCCTTCCTTGCAAGTTATCTAGACGTAGACGAATAGAAGGATTGTTTGGTGTTCAAGACAGAAGGAGAAAAATATCAAAGCTAATGAGAAATGTATTTTTAAAGTGAAATATATAAATTTTCTGTCAGAAATTTTAGAGATAAAACTGTTCATCCATTCTTTCTCAAAGTAAAGACCTTAATGTTTTGACAGCAAAATTCATCTTCAAACCAACAATAAAACAAAAGAAGGGTGCTATGTTAGTTTACATATGTTTGAGATAATTATCTTTTTCATTTCGAAAATAAATTATTTTTATATGTTTTATTTTCATTATCCTGACCAAATCAAATAATACATGAAAAACGATGCCATGTTGCCTAAGTGGAAATAGAAAGTACCCTGATGAGAAGTTCTCAGCAATTTCATCTATGTGAAGAAGCAGTTGTTAATTTCAGGGTACTCTGATCCAAAATGAAGGAAGATATACCTTTTTAAACCAATCTGAACAAGAATTCAATAACAAAACAAAAACAAATAGCCCAAAATATAACAGTGAAATGCATCACAGAGACATTTACTTCTTGGGGATTTAAAGAATAAGTTTTGGAGCAAAAGTCTTCTGAGGGCTTTTGAATTGCCTACTCTATCATTCAGGGTCCTCAGGAGAGCTAAACAGAGTTTAAAAATTGTCCCAGATGCCAACAGCTCGTCCTTTTGATATAATAAAAGTTGGGGTTCATAATATTGATCATCATTACATATGTAGTCTATATTTCCACCTTCTGCTATGTTAAACACTAGTCAAACAAGAACAGATTTTTGTCTGCTCTCTTGAAGGCTTAAATGTTAGGCAAGAATAGCACTAGCCTGGGTTAAGATCCTTAGGATGAACAATGACCAAATACAAGCATTGAATGAGATACATGTAAACAAATGGAGAGATACACTTAATGAGGGAACTTAAAATAATTGTTCAACTGGAATGAAGTTTTCAGCCTCTCCACATCAGAACCAATATTTCTACCCTTGAAGGTAACATCCCTTAAAATGGGTTCTTATATAAATAAAAAGCATCACAATCAGGAACTTAGCTTTCCAGATCATTAGATCTGTGGCCTTCCTATTATCCTAGCCTGTGGTAAAAATGAAGTACAGCCTCAAAGGAAAAATGCAACCTAAGTAAATCTTTTTTTTTTTAAAGGTTTTTTTTTTTTTTTTTTTTTTTTTTTTTTTGCCTATAAGGAAAGAAAGCAAAGGAAACTGGCAAGACTAAATTCAGGTTCATTGTCAAGCATGGAAATAAAAGTTAATGTTATCTTCTTATGTTGAATAAAAACACTGAGAACTTTTGTTCCATCATTTTGATAGCTTGGTTGATAATCCAATGTAGTAGTAGACATGTAGCTTCATTTGAGAAGAAGAAAAATGAAAAAAAAAATAATGATGCCTTCATTCCAGTCAATTCAATAAGTATTTGTTTAGTGCCTGGTATGTTCCAAGCACTCCTTTAAGGGGCAGCCAATTTCATCTTTGAGAAGTTCTATTTGTGAGTGAGGATATTCTTCCAAATATTGGAACAAAAGTCTGCCTCCCTCTAACTTTCATATTCAAAATCTCCCTTTTCTTTGAGAGCCAAATGAAGTAAAGACACAGAGTTAGTGAAAAGAAAAGGAATGGTCTCCATGTCCTAAGCCTTTTGGCCAAAAGGTTCTATCACAGAAAATAAGTTGGTTTTTTTCCCCCAAAATTTTTAAAATAAATCATCACAGTGGAAAGGCACTCCTCCCACTTATGACACTGATGCAATTTAGGGAATGGTAAATAGTAGGCACCTAAAAAAAGGTTCTTGAATTAAATTGAATTTGGAAGCATTTGTACCTAGGTGTTTTTTTTTTTAATTTTACAGAGTAGGTACGTGGGTTTTTCACTAATCAGTGAAAAATATTATTTATTAGAGGTTTTGTTCTTGCAGAAAAGCCCTGATAGCATGAATTATACACATAGGATTTTATTCTTCACTCTGTCTTTTAGGAAACAAAATTATTTTTAAAGCTGCATGCAATAAAGATACATTGTCAATTTTTTCTGTCTCATGCCCCCTATGTGTAGATGTATATTCATATGTCTTAATGTAGGCAAATATTTGTCTTTTTTGATGTCTACTAGGATTTAGAGCAAAGTTAACTTTGTTAAAAGCTTATTTCTTTTTCCTTACTATCTTACCATCTACTATCTGGAAACTAATTGGCTTACATTAAAAATGGTCAGTGATAGCAGTAGAGGAGAGAAAGGAATAGGAGCTTTGATCTGGCTGTCTATTTGTTCATGGATTTGCATAACCTCTTTTTTTCTTAGTAGGTGGTCTCTTAAATCAGATGGAAATACCATTTTTAAGGGAGAGAAATATTCACTTCTGCCACAAATTCTTCATATATTCATCTACCAATAGAAGACCATTAGCTACTTTTCTCTGAGAAAGACAAGACTGTAATTCTTGGTGTGTTTATACATGCTACCTCTCCTTAGTCCCCTTGTTAACCCAACATGATTCATACTCACTGATAAATAGTAGATGATCTCATGAGAATTTCTGTTTAAGCTTCAATTTCCTTTTAGTCCTATTTCTGTGTAATCAGAAAGCCCCATCAAAAAGTCTTTGGTAAAATTTGCTCTCTAACATCTGTATGAAATCTTCATAAGTCAGGTTATACTGTTTTGTTTTATATAGGGTGATTCTTTTTTTAAACTACCCCATCTATATAGGCATTTAGAAAAATTCCTTAGTTCTAAAGCTATATGACTATTCCTGCAGATTTCAGAGTTGATGGAATCCCCTCAGCTCTTTTTTCCATCAATATCATTTAGTTTCTCAAAATATTTAAGCTATACATGGAACAGATGTGTTTCAAAGTACTTACGTTGATTTTGAAATGATTATATTCATTAGGAACTGAATATTTTAAGAATGAAATGCCCCAAATACCTATAAAAAAAGATCTTGAATCAATATCAACTGTGAAAATAAATCTTTATCTAATAGTCACTGTAAAATATTGATTTTATTCAGTGTATTGACTATGCTGTGTAAAACGTATTTCTGCTTCATTTTATATCAACCACATCCAGAAAATTGCCCAGACTGAGACTGTCATCCCTAGTCTCTGAGAGAATGGATTTGGCCTTGAAAGTAAACTCTGGCTTACCTCACCTCGTCAAAAAAAAAAAAATGGAGCTTAAAGATTTTGTTCAAATAGCAGTCTTCTTGTCTGCTTTAAAAAAGAGCATCTAGAGCCTGAGCTTCAGGTTAACCAAATAATACTTCTGTCTAAAAGGATGACAATCAACAAGAAAGTGGTGCAAAGTTTTTGTTTACAAAGACCACTACTCCATTAACTAAAGCTTTCCATAAACAAATTCTGATTCATTAATAGAAGCCTATCGAAAATTACTCATAGATATCTTGATTTTAACTTTCCCCTCACCCATTAATTTAGGTAGTATTGTTTTTGTTTCTAGACCCATTTCTGCCATAAAATACTGGAGCTCAATTCCTCTACATGACAAATGCAAAAGCAATTCCCAGTGAAGTCACTGAAACAATTTTTTGTGACATGTAAGAATATGGGAATATCTAAGTTATCAATTTACCTCTTGAATCCCTGATAGCATGTTTCATTTTATTTCTCCCAATATTTCTCTGAGCTGGGTGACATAACTTCTACTGACAGTTTGCCAATTATAAAGCCTGGATCACCACAGTGGAATGAATGTCTCAGACAGGAATCGAACACAGGAGTTCTTAACCTCAACCTGCTCACCAAAGAGATCCCACTGCCTATTTGGAAAAATTGTCAAACAAACCAAATTTATTAATTTAGACCTCACCTGCTTGGTCTTTTCTGTCTTCAATAGGAGGTAAATCTGCTACCACCATGTATGGATCAATATTCCAGAGCAATGTAAAAGCTACAATAAAACATGAAAATTATTTGAAAAGCTTTTCTCTCCCTTCTGAAATCCTTGAGTGGACCAACTATTGGATATATTCCTGTTTAATGATGCACATAAAATATCTAGTTTTTATTGCCATGGGTCTTCATGCATGAAACAAACACAAGACTTTCTTCTGATAGGAATTAATTTTCCTCTCCCTTTATTCATTAAGGACAGTTTTCTAAAGGAAAACTGATAGAATTTCATCACTTCTTTTTTCTCCTTCTAGCTTTATATCTGTGTCTTCTAAAATACGGATTGTTTCTATGGTTACTCTTTGAAATACATTATGCTCTGATTTCACTGAATGTTATGTATAGGCATGGATTAGAGAATGGAGTCTTGTGGCATTTCTCTTTATATGAATTGAGTTGGAAAGGAGTATGGTGATTTTTTTTCATAACAGGAAGAAAGTTAACAAAGTGAAATTTAATGAGGATAATTGTCCACAAATTTTATTTGTGGGTTTAAAAGTAATCAACCTTGCATAATTAATATCTAGATAAGAAACTGAATTGGCTTTGGAAATTTAGGACATATAACAAGATGGTAGCACTACAGAGGCATCCAACCCTCCATTTAGGTTCAAAAACTTTAACATCACAACTCAATTTAAGGATTATATAGCTACATGATTTTAAAAAATATTGGGAATTTCAAGGAATTATAAACCCAATACGAACCAACAGGGTTATACCTTCATTCAATAAACATTTATGAAGCACCTATTTGGAGCCAAGAACTGTTGTACTAGATGCTGAAGATTCCAAGACAAAAATTAATAGTCCTTGCTTTTCAGGGGAAGTTCTTGCTACAGAGAGCTAGTAAAGTTCTTATAAACCTAGATAAGGCTATTAGCCCAGGCCAGGAAATTAGGGGCTAAAGGTTTTAGCTTAAGAAGAAAACTAGAGGCAATGTCCTTTACTTTGTAGGGTCTTAGAATTTAAATTTTCTAAGTTGATGATTTTGTTTCCCAAGGCAAGTCACCTTTTATTAGGGAGAATATAGGAAAGAGATATGGGGAGAAAGATACATATGAGTAAGCAGAATTCCTGGCTTAATTAGCACCCTTTTAAAGTTTTTCACTGTTAGAGACTTTAAAGTGGACAATAATAGCATGCTGGATAGTATCAGTAATAACTCATTAACAATTCTAACCATAGAAACTGAATGGGAAAATGGTCAACTCTTTTTTTTCTCTCTCTTTACTATGCTCTCCTGTTAAATTCAGACAAAATGATATTAAGACTAGTTATACTTGGTTCTGATTACTGACCTACCCTGATTAATCTGCGGTTGATGTTCTCTGTACATTTAACTATAGATTACTAGAACAGCATGATTCCGTTTCTGGTCTCTTTAATGCACCAGAGGAATTTGTTATCTCCCAACTTGTTCTTTGGCCACTCTAATAAGAACCTAAAAGTTAAATCATTAATGGGGATTGCTTCAAACTTTCAGCATCTTCAATTATTAGTGAAGTTGCAATTGTTATTCAGGAAGCATTTCAAGATTGATGAAGAAAGGGCAAATGCTTGAATACAATACAGTACAGTAAATGTTATTGGGCTTATTTCACTTGTGCTTAAAAGTGATTAATCTTGCATGATTAATATCTAGATAAGAAACTGAATTGGCTTTGGAAATTTGGGACACCTCACAAGATGGTAGAACTACAGGTTATATAAAGAAAAGACTATTGCAAACAGTATTAATTTTTTTAAAAAATTGTTTAAAACTTTAAACATGAGTGAAATAGACTGAGGCATTATTTGTTTTGGTTGACTATATTTATCTGTTAGAAAGGAAGGCTTCATTTTGACTGTAGGGAGGGCTGAGTTAATGGGTTATGGTAAAGAAAAACAACAAGGAAGAAAGCAAAGGAAAAAAAATGAATAATAGAAAGGAACTAGTGACTGAAGGAGAAAGCATCATGAACTTTCAATAATTAAATCATTAAAGAAAATTAAAAAAAAATAAATTCAGAAGAGGATACAAATAGGGCAATTTTGTTACAACCATGATAAAATTTATAATTTTTTAAACTGTATAAAAGTTTATACAATTTTCATTTTGTTTTCTTTTTAAATGAAGAAATTATGTTACTGATGATTGTTCAATTCAAAATAAGTGGGAAAATTGTTCCAAAAGTCTTTTCTGCATAGGTTGTAGTTATTATTATGCTTCTCTTTAAAAGGAAGGGGAAGTTGAAGAGTAAAAGTCTTAATTATTGTTCTATAAGAGAGTCATATCATGGGAATTTTGAAAGGTTGAGGAGAAAAATAGAAATGATTTGAAGGATACTGTAGAAGGCAAAGAAAAAGAAGATAGAGAAATTTTCAGGCTTGAAGAAAATAATTTAATCTTTATCTTCTTAAGAGGAAGAAAAGATTTCTTTAGAAGAGACTTTCTTTGATTTCCTGAGTGAAGAGATTGGTTGGACCATTTTTCCTTAAGTTGCCTGCAGTTAGTGATAACTTACAATAACTCTAGTTGTGATTTGTCTCACAATAATTATTAATATTTGGTGTTGTTGTTGATCATATTGTTAATTTCATATTTAATAATTTTAGTATCTAGAAAATCAAGTGATTCCATAAGTAGAATGATATAAGAAACTACTTATATGTTACTCATTTAGTAAATAGTACTTAGTAAATTGGGATGGGAGTTTCTAAGATAGTTTGGTCAATTAATGAGACATTTTACAATTTTAATGAGTAACTTAAAAATCCCAACATTTCCTAAAATTATGTTAGAAATGAGGTGATAAGAACATATATAGCAAAAGGTCACATAGGGGCACTCTACAAATGAGTACAAATGAGACTACAAAGGAAACCAGTTGCCACCCTTCTCCAAAAAACTTGATGCATAAATAAAAAAATACAAATGAATGAGTATTAGGAAACATAGAATTCAACTCATACTTCTACTATCTGACCTCAAATAAGTGGTTATTCATCCTTTGCTTAAAGATCTCCAATAAGGAAAATACGGATATCCCACCATTTCCTAAAGCAATCCATTCCACTCTTGGACAGCTCTATCCAATTGTGAGGAAGTCATTTTTTTTTTCCTTCATAAGAAGCCTAAATATTTCTCTTCAATCTAAGTATTCAGTTCTTTCCTTTTGAGACTAACCTTACATTTACCCAATCCCTTTTCCATGCCATAATCCTTCAAATACTTGAAAACAGTTAATATGTACTGGCCTTCTCTAGCCTATCCCACTCTCCCCACCCTGACAGAGTGTACTCTTCTTCGAGTTAATACATATGCCAAGAACTCAAGGCATCATCTGGTTGTCCTTCCCTGAATAGTCTTCAGTTTATCAATGTCTGTCTTAAACTCTGTCAATTAAAACTGAATACAATGCTCTGCAAATAATGTGAACAGGCTGGAATATACAATGACTAGCCTCTCCATATTCTTGGAAACTAGATCTCTCTCTTTTTAAAAATTATATTTGTATTGTCATGCAAAATACACTTCCATATTGTTCCTTCATGTAAGAGCAAAGTCATATATAACCAGAACCCTCAAATAAAACCATTTATACACTGATGTGAAAGACTCCAACAGTTCTTTCTCTGGAGGTAGATAGCTTTCCCCATCATAAGTCCCAGATCATTGCATCGCTAAGAGAAGCCAAGTTTTTACAGATGATACTGGTCCAATATTGCAGTTATCATGAACAATGTCCTCCCAGTTCTACTTACTTTGCTCTGCCCCAGTTCCCACAGATCTTTCCAGCTTTTTCTCAAATCATCTTGCTTATCATTTCTTACAGCACAATAGTATTCCATTACCAACATTAACCATGATTTGTTCAGCCATTCTCCAAATGATGGAAATCCCTTCAATTTCCAATTCTTTGCCACTGCAAAACAAGCTGCTATAAATATTTTTGTAGAAGTAGGTCCTTTTCCTTTTGTCATTATCTCTTTGGAATACAGACCCAGTAGGCATTTCCAGATCAAAGGATATGCACAGTTTTATAGCCCTTTGGATTGTGAAGATAGGATTAACTCTCAACCTTGTCTATTTTTAGCTAATCAAATCAAGAACTTAAAGTACCTCTACTTACCATTAAGTATGAGAGTTCACAAGTCACTTAATAGAGTAAGTTCACACCTCCAAAGGCCACTGCCCCCCACCCCATGCCTCCCCCAGTGCTAGGCAAATTGGGAGGCTGCAATTGGTTCCAGTAAAGTAGGGGAGCAATAGGAAGTGACATCAAGAAAACTGGCTTTAAAAAGTCCAGCCTGCGGATTCAGGGATTCACTCTGCATTGGTGAGCCAGGCTGGAGAAGGACTCTTTGCTTCCTTGGCTTTGGAGAGACCCAATCCTTTCCTGGTGTTAGGGTGAGCTGCTGAGGTTCCTACCTTGGCTTTGGAGGAGACTCTGCAGGTGGACTTCTGGCTGAAGACTCCACATGGAGATGGAGCCCTGAGGAAGCCTCCTGCCAGTGCTGAACTGGACTTCACTTCCCTGGAGAAGCTATTAGGTCTTGTAGACTTGTTAAGAATCTGTCTCTTTATCTACATTTTCCACTTTCACTCTTTCCACCTCTTTGTAAATAAAAGCTGCTAAAAGTCATTTTGATTTAAACTGTAATCTTTTAAAATCCGTGACAATGTTACTTTTTTACTCTCTTATTTAGTCATAAAACCCCAATTATATTTCTTACAGGATATAGTTTCAAATTGCCCTCCAGAATGGTTGGATCCATTCACAATTCCACCGACAATGCATTAATGTTCCAATTTTGCCACATCCCCTCCAACATCTACCACTTTCCTTTACTGCCATATTGGCCAATATGATAGGTGTGAGGTAGTACCTCAGCATTGTTTTAATTTGCATTTCTCTAATCGAGTAATTTAGAACATTGTTTCAATATGATTATTGATGGCTTTGATATCTTCATCTGAAAATTGCTTGTTTATATCCCTTGTTCATTTGTCACTTGGGGAATGGCTTGTATTCTTATAAATTTGCTTTAGTTCTCTATAAATTTGAAAAATTAGACCTTTATCAGAGACATTTGTTATATAAATTGTTTCTCAGTTTGTTGTTTCCCTTCTAATCTTGATTATATTAGTTTTATTTGTACAAAAACTTTTTAATTTAATATAATCAAAATTATTATTTTATATCTTATAATGCTCTCTATCTCTTGTGTGGTCATAACTTCTTCCCTTCTCCAAAGATCTACCAGGTGAATTGTTCTGTGTTCCTAGATCTCTCTTAATTATAGCTCATGTACTCATTAGTTGGTATTTTTGTTCTGACTGAGCCACATTAGAGTTCTAATTCATATTACGCTTGTATTCCACTATTTTCCTCCTTAAACCTTTTTCATTTAAATTGCTACCTTAACATGCTACCATTGCTATTGTTGATCTTCATTTATATCCAATTCTTCATGATCCCACTGGGAGTTTTCTTGGCAAAAATACTGGAAATGTTTGCTATTTCCTTCTCAAGCTCATTTTACATATGAGGAAACTAAAACAAACTGGGTTAAGTGACTTGTCCAAGGTCACATTCATAACACACAGCTAGTTAACTCTCTAAGGCTAGATCTGACTGACTCCTGACCTGGCACTTTAACCACTTCACAAGCTATCATCCCTCCCCCCTCTTATAATTGAAAAGTTGATTTTTTTAAACCCAAGACTTTATATTTATCCATACTAAGTTTCATTTTATTTGGTTTAGCACAATCTCTAGTCTATCAAGATATTTTTAATCCATGTTTTGCTATTATATTCATTATCCTTCTCAGCTTCTGACAGCTGCAAATTTAATTTTCATTCCATATCAACTTTACTTAAAACTATTCATAAGAATGCTTAACATCACAAGATCAAACATAGGTTCTTGATGAAGGATAGGGAGACTTCCACAGGAAACCTCATTCCAAACTAACATCATATAAACCATTAGTAAGGAATATTGGCATCTATCCATTAAACAAGTCCCAATTCATTTACCATAATTGTATTATCATCTAGGTCACATGTCTTCCATCTTTTCCACAAAGGGAGTATAAAATATTTTCTTTAATGTTTTGCTTAAAGTGTAGTGAAATTATACCCACAGTACTCTTCTGATTTTACTTTCTGTTTGGAAACTTGTCAAAGGAGAAAATAAGGATATTCAGTTATGAAGAGCTCTTGATGAAGGTATGTTGGCTCTTTGCAATCCCTATTTCTGTTGCTAGATGTTTATTAACCATCTTTTAAATTATCTAATATGAAAAATTTCGAGGTACCTAAGTTGACCTCCCTGATTTATAATTTGCACATACTCTTATCTTTTTTTAAAAAATCAACATTATATTTACTTGTCTCTAGTACTGTGGCATCCCATCCTGACTCTGATCTTTCAGATATTGTGTCACAGAAGGCATATCAGTTCTTTCAAAGCTGAAGATGTAGACTTTGACAGGTGACTTGATTTCATCAAGAACATCTATGGAATCACTTCAACTCCTTGTGGCCCCTACATATCACTGGATTATTGGTCACAGAATCTCCATTTTAGAGAAAGCAAGCACCCACATCAGCTTTGTCTTTATTCTTCTCTGATACTTTTTCTGACTTTCTAGTCTTTCTCTAACATGCCTTCAGAGGGTATTTTTCCCTCTCCTCCTTTTTAGCTTCTTTTTATTTGTTATATTTCCCTTTTGGAATATAAGTTTTTTGAGGACGGAGTCCTGTTTTTCTTTCTATTTCTGTTTGCATTATCAGTATTCAACATTATGTCTGATGTATGATATATATATATGCATATATATACATATATAATAATAATTGTATTATATATGTAATATGTAATATATAATAATAATTTAATTGATGTCTGTTCATTCAGATTAACTTGGCCTACTACTTATTTCTTACTTACCTGTTTAGAAATACCCTATTAGTCAATTTTCAGTTGTTGCTGGTTTTTTGTTTTGTTTTGTTTTTTTCATATCCACTGTAAAGATCAATCTCTTTAGCAGAGAAAAAAATCAAAATAAAAATTGAGGAACTCTGCCTTCTCTGTTATGAATTATCATTATCCCATCCTTGATAGGTATTCCTATAGCTATTACCTATTCATCATACACTGCCAAAAGCCTTGCAGAATTGTTAATGTGCTCTTATATGTTTATTTAACTTTTCATGTCAGTATATCTTGTCTCCTTTAACTACTAGAGGGCAGGGACAATGTATTTATATTTCTTTGTATACTCTCTCTAGTATTTTGCTTGGACATTGTAGTCTCTCAATAAATATTTTTAAATGAATGAATAAATGAATCTTAGCATAGTAAAGTGGAAAGAACATTGCATAAGGCATCAGAGGATTCGAGTTTATATTCAAGCTTTGATACTTATCAGCTACATGACAATAGACAAATGATTTAAACTCTCTGCATCACCATTTCCTCAACTGGACAATGAGAGGATAGGACAAGATGTTCTCTAAAGATTCTTTAAGTTCTAAATCTTATAAACCAAAGACTCTATTAATAGATACTACATATGATTTTTAGGAATACAAAATCTTTAGAGAGAAAAACATGAAAACTTAAAGACAAAGAGGAAGGAAGAAATAAATAGAAATGAGAGAAAACCAAGACATTTGAGAAAGGTAATGTAATTTTCACAGTGAGAGCAAAGTAAGAGAGATGGTCTGGATTCCAAAGGATAGACAGCAGGATTAAAGAAAGAAATAGGAAGGAATAAAAAATTGTAAATCTAGACCTTGTAAAACATAGAAAGCATATGGTGGAAAGAAAAAAATTAAGAAAAAAATAAGCTGGTAGAAAGACAAAAAGAAAATACTGTTATGAAACAAAAGAACTGAGGAGGAATAAAGGGATTTAAAAGAAAATAATACCTTGTCAGAAATGGCACCTCTTTCCTATCAGATACAAATTAAAGTAACTAAAGGATTGATTATAAGTTGACAAACTTGCCAGGATGATAGAGGTTTGTTCAGTCTTTGATTCATTCATAATAGAGTTAAAAATATAGAAAATTAACCAGGACTAATGGGGAAGAAATACAAGGGCAGTACAACAAACATTTGACATTTAATCGTTCTTTGGAAATTTCAGGTAACAAGTGGTATATGTAAAGGAGCTTCAAAAGACTCCATAAAAGAAAACCTATTTAGATAGCTTCAAACAAAGGAAGAATATCATATCAAAGCTATAGCACAAGAAGGGACAATGAAGTTTATTTATAATTTTCTTATTATAGAAACTGAAGTTTCAAAGGGTAAAGTGACTTTCCCAAAATCACACATCAGCAAAGCTCAAGTTCAACTATCACACTATCAAGCATAAACCTGAAAAGTGTAAAGGAAAAAAAAAGGAAGAGATAATGCTGACAATAAAATGAGCAACCTTATTGATTTTTATTCACTTTCTCCTAGATTTAACTAGTTAGTGAAATGTTATAGTTAATTTAGTTAATTTAGTTGGCAAATTAGGTTTGGCATTTGTATTTGCTAATTCTTTGGACTGCAATGAAGGAGACTTGCTCTTGCCCTGATTCTGCCATTAAGTAGCTCTATGGCTTAGGGTTCCTAACTTTTCTGAATCTGTTTTCTCATTTGTACATCAAATGCCTAATTTTAAAGGCATTCCAAACTCTAATATTCTTTATCTCCCATAACTATTCACTTACACTTCACACTCTGCCATATGCATGAGACAAGTCCTTCAGGAAGTTGACATTTTTATATTCTAAAATTTTGGACAATAACTTTGTACATTGTTATCATCATGTTGAATAGTTTTCAGCTACTATGGAATGACTCTGAGGACCAAAAAATATTACTAGAAATATATCTTTTAATTATACTATCTGAGAAATGGGAAGAAGAGAATGAAAGCATGTCAGTGGTTCGTATTTCTAAATACTAATCCCCAGAGTCTTAATTTCTCACCCATGAATTTTTACTGGTAGGTTGTCAAGGTGTGCATTATCTGGCAATACATATTTTCAAACTATTACACAATGTGAAGAGGCAAGCTCCAAAGTGAATGAAGCTTTTATTTAGGCAAACTTGTGTCTTCTGGTTGACTGACTTGTCCATGTATTCTCCATGCTATATGGATGCCATTACAGTTGACACTGATGAGAATACATATCATTCTATTCATGATAAATGAAATTGAACCCTAAAGGCAGAATATGAAAGTTCAAATATACAATTTAAGGTTACAGAGCAAAAGGATCTATCTTTCATACATACCCGCCTCTCCTACAAAATCTATTAGGACTTATCTTGTTTAGAAGTCTTATTTTTTATAATTATTGAATTGCTTAGCTAGAAAAATCAAGAGCTATTCGAAGGCCAAAGATAAGCAGACATAAGAGTTTCATAAATCTTCTCCTCAACAGAAATTAGATGAAACTTTTAGAGATAGTCTCTTTGGCTCCTGACACAAGGACTGTTCGATACAACCATCCGCTTCCTTAGACAGCTAAGACACTGTCAACTGAGGGGATATAAGTCAGGCCATTATAAACTGAGAGGAATATTAGTACTGAAATAGAACAATACATTTGTGTTCTGCTCTAAGGGGGGGAGGATTTTATTCCACTAAATTTAAATAAATCAGGTCTTGTTTTGATCAGAAATGTCATACATGTTAGAAATATGCATTTTGCCTTTGTGATTAAAAGTAAAATAATTCTTCAAAGAGAAAAATAAGGTATAAATGAAAATGGGTGAATGGGATAGGCAACCAAGATTTGTTTATTCATCTCCTACTTGACACATATTTTTTCTGAGTTTTTTTTGTGAATTTACCAACTAGGTGTCTCTCCCTATGTGTGACTATTTATCTGGGCTCTGGCTAGATCCTCTTTTGTTCTCTTTCTACATAATCCCTCTTTGTGATCTCTTCTCTAGCAGATTTACCTATTAGCTTAGACCTCTTAGTCTCTATCTCTCTTCTAAAGCCTCACCCCACATCTCCAACTGCTAGAAATATTCAGCTGGATGCCCAAATAGATATCTCAGATTCAAAATGTCCCAGATTAAATTTATTATCTTTCCCCCTAGATCAGTGATGGGCAAACTACAGCCTGCAGGCCAGATTGGGTGGGGGGAGCCCTGAAATGTACTATCCTGTCCCTTAACATCATTCCTAATCTGATGAATACAATGAGTAGGATACAATACAATGAAACTTCAAAAGAGTTCCCTTAGAAACAGACTTCTAGATGAGCATTTCCTTTCCTTTGGCCCCCTCTTTAAAAAGTTTGCCCTTCACTGCCATAGACTCATCCATCTTCTTCCTTCATCAGTTTCTATTCAAAACATCACCATTTCCCCCAACTACCTAGATTCTCAGCCCAGGAATCATGCTTGATTCTTAACTTAAGTCACACCCAATGACCTACACGTCTTATTGATTCAACTTCTAGAACATTTCTTATATCTTTCATCCTCATTCCTTTCACATTTCAACCACTCTAATCTAGATTCTCATCACTTCCCTACAATATTATTACAATATCCTTAAGATTAGTTCATTTTCATTGAGCCTTTGCCCTTTCTAATCAATCCTCTTCAACCAACAAATTGAAATGATAAAAAGTAGTCTGGCCATGTCACTTCAATGCTCAAGAAGCTTCAATGGCTCTCTTTTTTTCCCAATAGAATAAAAGACAAACTTCTCTGTTCAGCATTTTAAGGACTTTGAAATTTGCCTTCAGTCTATATCTACAAGCTGATTATTACTTTATCCATTCTACATTCCAGCTGAACTACACTATTTACTGTCCTCAATACACTACATTCTATCTCCCAATCTAGTGCCTTTGTACAAGTGGTTCCCTATACCTGGAATATTCTCTCTTCTTAACTTCACCTTTTGAAATTTTTACCTTCTTTCCAGGCTTAGCTTAATTGCTACCTTCTATAGGAGGCTTTTCCTGATTACTTGATTATTTCAATTATTTGTTATTCTTTTGTTTGTGTTTTGTATTTTCTTATCTCTGAATATTTTGCTACTCAGTAAATGTAAATTCCCATATGGTAAGGACTGAATAAAAAACCTAAACTATAAGCTCCATGAAGATCAGACTATATCTTTAAAAATGTCTCTTACCTATCCCCCCCAGTGCCATGTTCTATGCATATTTCAATATGTTAACTTTTTAAAAATGCATTATTTAATCCATGAGCAAACTCCCTTCACTGATGTGGATTATAATTCATCCATTGTCTTAGTAGATGAGTTTTATGAGAAACTGCTTTGTCCTGTACTCCACTCCACCCCCCCCCCACCCAAAATAAATCTCCTGACAATTAACTTCTGTAAATAGTTAGGCTAATACTTCAGTGATAAGAATGCATCTTTCAATATCCCATTCTCAAAGCCTTTATAGAATGAACCATTTTATCCCTTATCATAGCTTTAAAGAGCCCACAGTCACCTCAGTACCATAAGAAAGCAGTAGAATAGGATATTATTGAATGTATTCTACATAGAGTAGACTCTTAATGTCTATTGAATTGAGTGGAATCAAGCTATGTGATTCTTTAGACTTGGATTTCAAGTTAGATTTCAGGCCCAAGTTAATCTTCAGAATGTCTTTATTAATGTGGATATTTATGGTGATGCTCAGACTCATTTGTTGATGGGCTTGTATGCAAATCTTCACTAACTTGGTAAAACCATTATGGAACTATTTCATGACATAGGATTAAAAGAAAGTTCTTGAAATATGAATTAGACATGATTTACTAAGTCTCTATGAAAAAGTCATTCTAAAATCTGGAAATATCAAATATCAGGTCCTTTATCCTCAATACAATTGTTTAATATTTGGGTTAAGGGGATTCATGCAAGTTTATTGACACTAATTCAATTTAATTAACAATTTAATAATGTTGCTACGTGCAGGGCTTACCTCAAATGCCTTCATTAAAAGATTCACCTTCATGTGGAGGTAACCTAATATTCTCAAAGGTCATACGAGAAAACTATAAGCTCTGGCAGGTTCTAGAATCCTGGATAGACTTTGTGTAAGATCTCAGAGACAAATTTTGTCTGCTTTCTGAGAATCCTATTTGTTAAAAGAAGAATATCACTATAGCCTGGCCAAAAGCCAATGAGTCCTTTGACAATAGAATCGTGGCCACAACAATTCATGAAGCAAATAAATGATGCCATTCCCAGGAAATATAGATGACATTTTTCTATGAAAAAACCAAACACTTTTACCTTTTGGTTTGATTATAATTAGTCTTTCATTACCCATGTATGTTTCTTATAGGTATAATTTTCTATTTTTTGGATTTTTATGGACTTTTGAATTTGCACCCCCCCCAGGGATATTTGATACTTTTTAAAAATTCATTATATATCCATTTTTTACCTTTTATAATTATGATCATCTTTGCTAAATCATAACTTTCCAGGACTCCAACTGGTCTTATGTTATCTCTCCTTGTTCTTTTTTCTAGATCAGTTGTTTTTGTGACAAGATGTTCCATATTCTCGTCTATTATTTCATTCTTTTGATTTTGCTTTATTGTTTCTTGTTATAGTAGGAAATTGTTAGCTTGCTTTGTCCAAATATAGTTCTTAATACATTACTTTCTTTTGTGAATTTCTGGATCTCTTTTTCCATTTGAATGAAACTGCTTTCATAATTTTCTTGATTTTCTTGCATTGTTCTTAATGTTTTTCTAACTTTTTCTTTACCTCTCTCATTTGTTTTTGAGAACTTTTTTAAGCTCTGCCAAAAGCTATTTTTGATCCTGAGGCCTTGTATTTCTTTACTGTTTTTGAAGTAGATGCCCTCCTCATCATCAGAAACTATGAATTCTAATGGTACATATTTAGCATTAGAGACAACTTATGCCAAAGCATGGGGATGGGAGATATATGAGGAATATTAAGAAGACCCATTTTATAATATAAAAATAGACATAAGATAATAAATGATAGATAAAATAATATCATAATCATAATGAAGATAATAAAATAACATTAAATCATAATTTTTAAATAATTAAATAATAAGACTGAAAAGGTAAATTGGAGTCAGAGTTTGGAAGGTTTTAGTAGAGGAGTCTATATTTAATGAAAGACATAATACAGAACACTAACGTGTGCTTAGTAGGAGAGTGATGTGATGTGTTCAACTTTAGTTTTAGATATGTCAGTGGGGCAGTTATGTGGCAATGGATTAGAGAGAAGGCACACCAGAAACAATATTAATTAAGAGACTATGGCAATAATATTACAGAAGTCATGAGGGCTGATGGCAGTGTGAATGGAGAGAAAAGGATTTACATATTGGGAAGTTAGAAGTAATAAGATTTTGGCAACTGATTTTCAGTGAGGGGGGAGAATGAGTGAGAAGTTGAAGATTAATCTGAGTTTGTTTGCCTGAGGAATTAAAAGAATAGAAATATGAAACCCTTTAATAAAACAAGGAAGAAGAGTCACTTCAGGGGAAAAGTTAATAAGTATTGTTTTGGACATAATCAGTTTTATGTACCTACCAGAATTTTCTTTTAAATATTATTATTCATAGGATACTATATGACCACTAGGTATGGAATATCACATTCTTAGGATAATTAAAGAAATAGGTGACCCAAATTGCAATGTAGAGATATATGAAGAAAACATGTTATCAGTGGAGGAAAGTAAACCAAAAACAGCATTAAAACATAATCTAGAATGTATATTATTAGAAAATGAAGGTCAATAATGTAGAGAAAGAAAGAGTTAACATATGAACAGCTCATGTGCCAATATAATATAGTAAAGCCTAATGAAAGGCCCTCAGAACATGGTGTAGACCCCATGTGAAAGATTAAGGGAAGACCTGGAAAAAAGACACATCGGAAGAGAGGGCATGGATGAGTTGCAACTTACCCACTGGAAAAAGTTCCCAGATCAGTGAAATTGAGCCATCAAAGTATTGGAACATGTGCAGAGAATAGGTTACTGGGGATATAAAGAAAAAAATTAAAATATTTCTATCTTCAAGGAATTTCTATTCTACTGAGACATATGACATGTAAACAGATAAGTAAATATAAGGTCTACTTAAAAAAAGGTATATTTGGCAAAACAAGGCATGAACATTCTTGGATCTTTCTAAATATCCAAGTTCAGTCATGATCTGGTAAAGGTTCATTAAAACCATAAGGAACAGTACAATACTATATTCCAATTTTAAACTGTGACTTTGAGTTACCTTTTAAAGCTCCTTGTAATATTATAATGTTATCCTTCTGTGGCATTATGTCTTACTTTGCTTGCCAAAATTTTATAGTACTCTAACATTCCTTTAAGTGGTATGGAAACTGAGTCATATAAAATTAATGCTTTTATAGCTTGAATGATTGAAGGCTTGAAAATCACTCTAATCTCTCACTTATCCTTGCATTAATCCAACATAAAATTTTGTCAGTATTCTTTTAAAAAATAATTTCAGTACTATAAAGTTATCATCACATAGGAACTATAGAAAAATAACATGCTACAATATTTTATTTCAGAAGACCAATTCTCTAAAATATTTTTTTGGAAACCCAAATGCTTTCATGAAGTTACTTTTAAACAGATACTTTAAATGTGTAATTAGATTACAAAATCGGGGGTAAAAGAATATCATATTACTGCCAAACAATAAATTCTAGGGATCCCCATCATATATAGGGTCAAATATGCGCCTCTGTTTACTGTTTAAAGCTCTCTGTAATCTGTCTCCTGCCTGTGTTTCTAGTTTGTTTCTTTATTACATTTCTCTCAGGCTTTTTCATGGGCTATCCCACATGCCTAGAATACTTGTCCCTCCTCCCTGCCATCTCTTAGAATCCTTAACTTTCTTCAAGAATCCCTGAAGGAGGCTTTCTTGATTCTTGTCCCACCTATTCATTCTAGCTTGTAGTACCTTCCCTTCAAAGACTACTTTTCATTTTCTATAAACTCTATATGTACCATTAGAATGTAAACTCATTCAAGACAGGGACTATTTTTGCTTTTTTTTCTTTGTATCCCCCAGTACTTAGGCACAGTGACTGACACGTAAAAATACTTCATAAGTACTTCATAACTGATTAATTATTGAACAAGGGGGAGGGAGATTCTGGAATTTACCCCAAAATTATTTTCTCAGCCATGCTTAATGAAATCCCTAGCTTCCCTTGAAGCACAACTCAAAAACCATCTTTCCTATAAGACCTTTCCTAATACCCTAACACCTCTTTCCCTATTGAAATTATATATGCTGTATATATTGTCTTATATACATGTTGTATCCCCCAGTAGACTGTCAGTTCCTTGAAGGAAGAAAAGACTTAACTATTATCTTATCTTCAGCATAGATACTCTACACATAGTTTGCACTTAATAAATGCTTGTTGAGTATTGACTAACAAAAAAGATCAAATATTCCAAGGCTCAGAATAGATAGAATTCTTTCTGTAACCACATTTTTTTAGGAAAGGAAATAAGAAGCATATGGGTCAAGAACACCTACAAATAAAATGTTTTATACCTTTTTGTATGTTTAAGAACATTTTGATAGATTGTTTTATATCAATTAGACAAATATTTATTATCTATATCATTATCAGTGGGGGGGGGAATAAATGCATTTCAAGTATTTCTTCCAATGGTTTTATTTGGGAACATACACATAATAAGTAAATGCCATTTGGCTGACCCTAACCAAAACAGTCTGTAGTTGGCATTGACATGTTTGACAAGTTGCTCCCGGTTCTTCATTTAAGTGCATCCAGTTGTTTTATGGTTTCTCATAATGCAATGAAATGGTTCAAGTATCTCAAATGATGTCTCTAGACCCTTGCAGAAAATTAACTTGCCTCGCAGTGATCAATATCTATGATATTAGTATGTGTAATAATGTTCTCTCTTTATGTTTCCTTCAAAGAATTGACAATTTAATAGAGATGAGACCAGCCATTTTCAAAATATTTTTGGAAGGCAGGTAGGCAGCAAATCTTATTCTCTTTCCTTTTTTCAGTCATTTTCAGATTCCTGAAATAAGGTACAGTAATACTATTCCTCTATGAGCCATCTTCTTGTTTCACTGTTATAAGGCAAATTCAGAACTAGAAGAAAAAATAGAATTTTAATATTTTTGAAGATATATGTCAAGGATCTATATTATGTTATCACAAGAGGAATAGCATGGGGAAATGGGAAGAATATTTGATTTGGAATATGGAACTGAGTATGAATGGTAGTTCTGACTTTACAGCTATCTAACAGGACAGGTCACTTAGTATCTCTGAAACTCAGGAGAATGGGTTGCAAAATAGGGATAATAATTTTATTGACTGCATCATAGGATCATTGTGACAACATTAGATATTTGTATTGAATTATTCTACACATATTAGACTCTATATAGGAAAGGAGATACTTTTCCTCACTATATCTTGATTAACTCATCTATAAAATGTGAGATTTCTATCAAATGATCTTTACAGTCCCAATTCTAATGTCTGATGAGTCTATGTGTCTGAGATAAAACCTTACAATTCATCAGTTAATTTCCATCTTGATAGTTCATAACATTGACAGTAGTTTCCCTTTGTGGAGTACTGAGACAAGTAATACACAAAGGCAGGGGGTCTAATGGAAAATAATGTGTTCATACCTAAAATGTGCTTCCTTTCTGATGGAAAGTACCATAGTATAATGAGTCTTTTGCTGTAGTAGAAATGAAAAGTGATGATGCCTAGTTCAAAATATTCTATCATTTACTTTGCAACTTTGCCTTCCCCAGATCCCCTCCTCTTTTCTCTGAGTTCTCCTGGATGTGGGCCACATAGAACACATATGAAACAGCAGCTGGAAGACCAACCACCACCAGGACCAATCCAAGCTGAGTGAGGTGGAAGTCACAAACTTCCAATACAGTTACCAAATTTATTCCTTCCAGGAGATGGAAGACCACAAGGTCTTACAATTGCCCTCTCTGTGCCTGCTACTCTCTCAGCATTTTCATTTGATCTGCTGATGTGAACTAATGGTCACTGGATTTACACTGTCATTAACCCCTTAAGACTTTTGAACATTTCTATATGTCCTGTAACCAAACTTTCTTTTAAGAGTTATCTTTCTGAATTAGAATATAAACTACTTGAAAGCATGGACTCTCTAGCTTTTGTATACCCCATGCTTAGCATAGCTTTTTAATAAATGCTTTTAAAATTTTACTCATTCATTTATTTTATATTTTATCTGTATGTTAATAAAAATAATATGATCTACCCTACTTCTTGGGGTTATTTTAAAGGTTAGATGACAGTGAATCACAGAGGTAGATCTCATTAGATAATTGGAATTTTTCTTTTGTGTCTGTCTCCTATGTGCTTAATTTATTCTGTTTTTATCTACTAAGTAAGTTTAGTCTTTTCTCCAAAATCAACCAATCATCTAGCACTTATTAAGCAGTTAGTATGTGCCATGGACTGTGCTAAACCCTGGTAATATAAAGAAAAAGGAAAAAAAACAGTTTTTGAACAAATTGTTTAGTTACCTAGAGAGCAGATGGAAATAACTGAAGGTTAAAGGAAAGGTGAGATATAAGTGATAAGACATCATTAGATAACTGCATTTTGCTTTGTGTCCCAAGATCCATAAGAGCTAGAAAACTTCAATATCTGAAGTCCTTTGCTGAAATAATAAAATCTTAAGACATGGCTCAGATGCTAGTGCAGACTTTTGTTTCACTTAAGAAGAAACATTAGTTACTACTCCCTTGGTGTCAGAATGCTACATAGTGAATCTATTCAATCAGAATGGCCTACCTTCAAGCAAAGTTTACACAGTAAGATATTAGGTTATCAAATAAAATTATCTCTCATTCTGAAATAAAATATCTTAGCATGCCAGATCCAATAGTCATTCTGTTTGATGGACTATAAAAGCTTTATTGATAAGAAAAGCAATAACTATATAAACATAGACGATTCCAAGCTAAACCTTTCTGCTATAAACATACCAAAGGGTGGTAGTGCAAGTAACATGATTGAATCAAAATAAAATGACATACAGATAGCATTCCTATTCCTTATTCCACATTAATGTATCTATTAGTTGCTAGAAATTGTAATTTGCATAAAGCAACCTATTGTGTGCTTTTTCATTTTTCTTACTCTTTCCTTAATATGGTCTCCAAAAAGAATAAAAGATGAATTAAGAATGAAATCATCTTCCATTTTAGAATCAATACTATGTATTGGTTACAAAGTAGAAGAGTGGTAAAGGCTTTGCAATGATGGTGAGCCTTTTAGAGACTGGGTACCCAAACTGCATATCTCATGGTGCATTTGAGCTGGCCCCTTACCCCAGAAAGGGGAGGGAGGAAGCATTCTGATTGGGCTGCTAGGTCAGGTTATGTGAGAAATGTCCTCAGGCATGGTGGAAAGAGGGAAGGAAATGCACCCCTCAGGCATGCTCCAGCACAAGTGTCATAGGTTCGTCAATATGGGGCTAACAGTGAGGAGTCAAGTGACTTGTTTTGATAACATATTCCAAGAAATCATCAAGGAAAATTGCCCAGAAATTCTAGACTCAGAGGGTAACATAGAAATTGAATGAATCTACTGATTACCATCTCAAAGACATCCAAAGATAAAAATGCACAGAAGCATTATTACTGAGTTCTGTAGTTCCCGGGTTAAGGAGAGAATACTGTTAACAACAAGGGGGGGAAACAATTTAAGTAATATGGAGCTACAGTCAGAAAAACACAAGACTTGGCAGGCATAGCATAAAAGAACTCAGAACATGGAACACAGCAATTTGTAGTGCAAAAGAACTGGGCTTACAACCACGAATAACATCAGCAAAAATGGGCATAATTATAAAAGGTAAAAAAACAAATGTATATTCAATGAATAAAGGAATTTCAACCTTTCCTAAGTAAAAAACCAAACCCTACAGAAAATTATATCTACAAGAAACATAAAAAGATAGTGAAAGACTAATCATAAGCAACCAAAAAGGTCAAAATGTTTTATTTTTTTTTTTGTAAAACATCATCAATAACCTAGATATTTTGAAGGGGTGTGTATGCACTCAAGGTTGAAGTGAATGGAATGCAAAGAGTCAAAATGATAGGGGAATAAACCAAAATGAAGTAGTATGGAACAGTTATCTCATATGGAAGAAACATGAGTGGAAGAACTACCACAGAGAAGTAAGAGGAGTTGGATGAAAGATTGGTAGCACTATAATCCTACTTCCATCAGAACTGGGATAAATAGCAAACAACATACATAATTAGAAAGGTAAAATTTTTCTTAATGTACAAAGAAACAGTAGGGAAGGGGGATGACATAAGGGAGGAGCTTTGGAGGGGAGTACACATCAAGAAGTAGGAGGGTAAGGTGAGGAGATAGGGAAGTATTCTTAGGAAAATATAGGGAAGGGATTTATAGAAATAAATTCATATAAAGAAGTAGAAGGGCATGGTTTGGGGATAAAAGGGGGACTTTTTTGAAAGGGATATAACACAAGAATAAAAGGGGAAGGGTTAAGGGAGAGACCTTTGGAAATGTAGGCCAATTTGGAACTGGGAGTTTGAAGGGAGAGAATAAGGGAGGATTTGGGAAAAGAGGTGAATTGGAGAGGTATTGGTCAAAGGAAATTGGACATCTGAAGAGTTATACTGTAAAAATAAAGGAAGAGGGGGACAAAAGTGAGGAAGAAATGAGTAGATGAAAAAACACAGGTAGTTATGAGTGTAATGGGATGAATTCACCCATGGGAAGAGAATGGTTAGCAGAAAGGATAAAAACCAGGACCTCGAAATGTTGTGTTTATAAAAATGACTGAAAATGAGTGAAGCTAATGAGCTAGAGCAGAACATACTATGCCTCAGCTAGTTCATACAAGGCAAGGATAGCAATTATGGCCTCTCACACAGTTGGGGCTAAAATAGATATAATTGGAAGGGATGAACAGGATTTTTAAATTTTGTTGTGGTGGTCAGGGTACTATGGATAATGAAGCATTATCAATATTGGGCAGGCACTTACACTCAGTATAATAGCAACTAGATTTTTAAAGGAAAAACTAAATAATATATATATTATAATATCATATATGTAATATATAATGAATTGATAATAGTGAGGACTTTAATTTTTCCCTCTCAGAACTAGATAAATCTAACAAAAAGAAATGAATAAGAAAAAAATAAAGGAGATTAATAGAACTTTAGGTAATTTAAATATGATAGATATCTGGAGAGCCCCCAAATACTTGTGTGAAGTTAGAAGTAGATCTAAGCTTGAGCTTAAATATAGTCTAGATATAGTTTCTGGTGGGACAACAATGGTTTAGAGGGCATAAATATTATGCAAAAGACTTACTTTAATGCTTATAATACTACGTAGGTATTCCTGCATTCCTGAAGGGTAGAGGCATTGGAACAAAAGCTCCACTGTGTATGACCAAACTGAGAAGATAGTTCAGACAGAAATGATCTTAGGAACAGATTTTGGCTGTCACCCAAGGACCAATATACATAAATATGGTCCTGGAAATGTATATCAACAGAACCAAGTAGGTTAAATTGGTGAAATTAAATGTCAATAAGAACATGGAAAAAAAAGCCCAATATTACATTGCTAGATCAACTGTGAATTATTTTTTAAGAAAACAATGGAAATACAGATTAAAAACTGAAAAGTACTTTATACTCATTGATCTTGGGATTCCCTTACTAGGATTAGGCCCTAAAAGCATTACTGAGAGGGTAAAAAACTGTGTATGTATGAAATACTCATAAAATCTTTGTAATAACTGGAATAACTGGAAATAATACAAATGCAATGAATGGCAGAAATGGCTGAATAGATTGTGATATTTGACTATAATGAATTATGTTATTTGAAATGACAAATATTGAAAATATAAAGAAAATATATGAAGAGATGAAAAGGAAATTAGAAAAATACATATTATGACTATATAAAAAGACTATCACAAAATCAAGAGAAAAAAGTATCCAAGTAAAACAAATTCAAAGGGAACTGAAAAGCAGAGGATGTTTATATTAGCATACTCATACAATTTACATATATTTAATAAATTGCAAACAATGTGGAATTTACGCTTTTGCACATCAACTTTTATGTAGTTGTTTAGTTAAATGTTTTATTTTGGTGGTTATTTTATATATATATATATAATTAATGACTAAATAAATTCTTAGAAGTAAAAAAATGAGCTAAGTCTAAGAAAAAAGACCCTAACCCCTCATTTGAGAGGTCAGGCTCCATACATGAACATGGTCTGGGCCCTGGTCTGGGCCCTTTACTTGGGTACAATAAGAGGGGCTCTTAATTGCCTATGAATGCATTGCCTTTAGGTTCTAATTTTTTTAATAATAACTTTACTTTACTTTTGTCCACCCTAACCTCAGGAAACATACATGTCCAAGTCATAGAAGACCTGGTGTGTCAAGATTGTATTCTTTACATATGTATACCTAGCATCTAGCGCATTTGCTTCCTACAGAGTAGGCATTTAATGAATACTTTTTTTTTTTTTTTTTTAGTTTTTTTTTTTTTTTTTTTTAAACCCTTGTACTTCGGTATATTGTCTCATAGGTGGAAGATTGGTTAGGGTGGACAATGGGGGTCAAGTGACTTGCCCAGGGTCACACAGCTGGGAAGTGGCTGAGGCCGGGTTTGAACCTAGGACCTCCTGTCTCTAGGCCTGGCTCTCAATCCACTGAGCTACCCAGCTGCCCCCTGAATACTTTTTAATATAGTCTAGAGAACAATTGGATTTCAAGTATAAAAAATGAATTTGAATCCTTTCTCAGAAACTTACTAGGTGTATGACCCCAAGCAAGTCACTTAACTTGTCTCTGAACTTCAGGTCTCACCACTATAAAAGAAATTAAAACAGCATCTGTCTCACCTGGTGCTTGTGATAATGAGCTTGTGATAAATGAGATAATACAGAGAAAATGCTTTACAAGACTTAAAGCACTATTTAAAGGTTCAGAATGATGTGTGCCTTCCAGAAACCATCATTTTTGCTTTTTTTCTATTCCTAGCATCAAGAATAGTACCTAGCATCCAGGAGATTCTTGATATTTGTTGGATGAAAAAATGTATCATTTACTTCATTATTTCACACATCGCAAAGAAGACATTTTGGGGCAGAATCTTAATTTTCTGGAAAACTTGTGTTAGTGCCCTTTTATCACAGAAGAAAAGGCTTTTTTCAGAAGCTCCTGGGACACTCAATCCAATATAGTAAATTACTTCAGACTTGCATAGAGAAAAATACCTCGATGGATCTCTGAGCTCTTAATCCTATGTAATTCTTACCCATATTGTCCCATGTAGTCACTATCTAGCAAAATACAAAGGATCTGAACTATGTGTTGGTTTAATCAGGGGAACCCAAGTATTTAAAGCACTGGAGTCAGAACTGGCACATGTGAGAACTAGAAATCCTAAACTGTTCCATGAAGAGAGGGAAAAAAATCACATAATGGTTAATATTCATTGCAGAAGCTCTGTCACAAGACAGAGTTTATATATCCCCTCCTTCCCTTGATGTATTGTATGCTACTATGGATCAAAAGAAAAATGCTTCTTCTAACGTCCTCTTCTATTCTGACTAAATGAGTGATCTTTTTCTGGAATTTCTTAGTTTTCTATAATAGTATATTTTGTAAAATTTCATAGGGGCAGCTGGGTAGCTCAGTGGAGTGAGAGTCAGGCCTAGAGACAGGAGGTCCTAGGTTCAAACCCGGCCTCAGCCACTTCCCAGCTGTGTGACCCTGGGCAAGTCATTTGACCCCCATTGCCCACCCTTACCAATCTTCCACCTATGAGACAATACACCGAAGTACAAGGGTTTAAAAGAAAAAAAATTTCATGTAAAACTTCTTGTAAGATGGAATATTTTACAATATTTGCTTTTTTGTTGTTTTTATCATTATTATTCTGTATTTTTGTTTATTCTAATGCCACAACCCTATACAATACTCTTCTATCTTATAATTTGATACAAAACTCTTAATTTGCCCCTTCCTTCTAAATGTGCTTCTCCTATATTCCTTTGTTTCTTTTTTATATTTTTACAAGCTAATGAAATAAAGGAAATAGTTTGGAAGAAGGAAGATGGCATAACATAAAGTAGAAGAACCCAAAGACTCAACAAGACCTAGGTTGAAGTTCTTCTAACTCTGTAAGCATTACTTAAATCCATGCCCTAAGCAATTCCTAAATTACAGACAAGATGCTGATGTACCCATGCAGCTTTGAATTCCACTGAACTCACTGTATCAGAGAAAAGGTTGTATATTCCACTATATAACTGTGTGTCTTATCTTTAAAACTAACTTTTAAAATGATCCATTTTTGAGACTATCCCTTATCATAGACCAGGTATTCTTAACACTTTTTTGTGGCATGGTCCCCTTGGCAGGCTGAAGAACAGTTATTTTTTTTTTAACCCTTGTACTTCGGTGTATTGTCTCATAGGTGGAAGATTGGTAAGGGTGGGCAATGTGGGTCAAGTGACTTGCCCAGGGTCACACAGCTGGGAAGTGGCTGAGGCCGGGTTTGAACCTAGGACCTCCTGTCTCTAGGCCTGACTCTCACTCCACTGAGCTACCCAGCTGCCCCAAGAACAGTTATTTTAATGCATAAAACAATATGCATAGTATCACAAAGGAAACTGATTATAGTATAGTCAATTTATTGAAATGCTTTTTAAAAAATTTTGTGGACCTCAGATTAAGATTTGTTAGTATAGATGGAAATCTTCAGGCAAAAATAATTTGAGGGTGTGAGATCTAGTAAGTAGTTAGTCTTGTGTAGAAAAAAAAATCAATCTAGTTATAATCTCTACTATTGGAGGATAAGGTAATTGCATTTATTATGTATGTTTAATGGATGCATTGAGTTTGACTGAATTCTAATTACTGACTGTACTTTTTGAATGTCTGCTACCACAGACTCATTATATTTCCAAATCACAAATAGGCATTATAAAAAGGGAATTTCAATTTGGTAAAAATGGTCCATTTCTTATAGGCTCAAAGTTATCTCTATTCTGTTTGGTAATGTATGATGAGTTTTAAGATTGTCATTGATTCCTACTTTAAGTCAATATTTTTAATAGTAAGTACTAAGTATAGCATCCCTATAGTCTGGGCAAAAACAAATAAATTATAAACAGGCATTCAAAAAGGCCTTACCACCATTTTTCTCACATTAGTGAAGGCAAATCCTGAGGTTTAATACAGTAAAAGAGCTTCACTATGAAAATATCTCTTCTGGAGAAGCACATTAGAAGTCAAACAACATTCAAAGTAGTGTCCTTAAACTTGATAGAAAGTCACTTAACTTCTCAGATTAAGTCTGAGAATGTGGTCAAAGGGAATTAAAATTGCTGCCCAATCTATCTTCCAAAGATGTTATAATGGATAGACCTTCTCACATTAGGATCACTTGTAAGAAATCAGGATAGAGACCCTGGAGAAGAGAAGAATGGAAGAAGGGGGCACAAGTGAGAAGATTGATAACTGTCTTCATATATCTAAAGTATTTTTGGGGCAGCTAGGTCACACAGTGAATAGAGTACTTGACCTGAATGGAGGAAGATTTTCCTCAGTTAACATCTGACCTGAGAGACTTACTAAGCTCTCTGACAGTTGGGAAGCCCCTTTGTACTGTTTGCCTCAGTTTCCTTATCTGTATAATGATCCAGAAAAGAAAATGGCAAACTACTTCAGCATCTTTGTCAAAAAAAACCCCAAATGGGATTAAGGAGTCATACACAACTGAAAATCAACTCAATGACAACAATCTGTGGAAGAGAGATTCTGCTTGTAACAGAGGGCAGAATTAGAAGCAAAGGGTAGCAATTGCAAATTGCATTTTAATTTCATGTCAGGAAAAACTCCCTAACAATTAAAGCTACCTAAAAGTGGAATGAACTGCCTCTGGGGGTGGTTAGATCATAGTGGTTGGGCATTATTTGGGAGTATTTATATAGAACTAGACGGCTGCCAAAGTCACCACTATCCCCATAATACTATGATTCTGGGAAATAATAGAAACCTAGGAGGTATTTAGTTTTCTTTCATATTTATAGTGTACATTGAGAAAAGGTGAAAAGTAACCTATTGACAGGCATAGAATCCAAAGCATTGGGTCCACAAAATAAAACCTGACAGCTCTGCAGCCTCATTCATATTGCATCAGCTAAGAAACAGTACAATTTCCTATAGCTCTGGTAAGGCAGCATTTCTCCTATCTTCAAAGGAAGCTCATTATATGGTCCTGAGACCCACATCCTATTATAGCCAACACACAAAATACTTATTCAGAAGGAAGGGCTAGAGATAGTACCTTATTGCAAAATATTTCTGACAAACAAAATGTATATTTAAATAAAAGAGAAGAGCTCATTGATTGATTTATAAGGGATGACAAAGAAATCTAAAGCCAAGAGTCGGAGTAAAGTATGAAGTTCAATTCATTTTAATTTAATTTAATTTGTCTTGTCATTATTTTTAAAACTATGTACAAAACCTTTGAACACCTACACATTACAAATACCTTTCTAAGTAAGTCAATGAGCAACATTTTGAAACAAGGGGCTTTTAAAAGACCCAATTTTGCTTTTTACTGTCTCACAGATTTTTATCTAAAAGTCAAAATATTATTATCCCATATTTCAAAATATGAGCTCTGAACTTCAAGTAGGATAAATGACTTAAAGTCCATTTCACCAGAGGAGCTAACTATTAAAATTACACTTATCACAGAATAATTAATTATGTGTATCTCTACTAACATTATCCATAATTATAGTCAATGGAGGAAGTGCCAGATATTCTCATAGTTCTCTTTTTTTTCCTCCTTCCTTCCTGCTGGGATTCTTGTATTTCTTCTTTCATCCTCTTTCCTATAAATTAACAATAGTAAATGGAATGATATTTACTATTTTCAAAACTTTCCCCATCCCCAAGAGTTTGTTTACTATGGTCATTAGTTGAACACAGGGAAGAGAAAAAGTATTTTAAACCTCATTCATTAACCCATTCAACTCTATTGTCCTTACTGCTGCTCTGCCTGTTTTATATACCATCTCCCTGTATAGTTCATTTGAATTGAAGATTAATAAAAGACACAAAAACCAATCCAAACAAAACAGTATACAGAACCCAGTGAGATATTTTTCCCATGGCTAGAATTTTGTCTCAGCTAGAGCTTGTTCAAGCTAAAATAATTTTTTAAAGGCTCCAAACAGTTCAGATTCATTGGGTATAATTTATTTGACTTCCTCCAAGGTAGAAAAAAGGTATGATATTCTATTACGGTAGCCCTGTGCCCCAAGAATTATCTAGCAAAGGTCAAATGCTTAAGAGTGTAGGTAATGATGTAATCAAAGTTAATCCACTTTGTAAAATCCCTCCATCTTGTCCCAGGTCCTTATCTATCTCAGGGTCCTACCCCATTTTGTGGCTTTATTGCAATACCCAATGCTTACTAACAATGTCACAACTTCTCCCATAAACCATAAAATGTTTTAATTGTATATCCTTCTGATAACCATAAGATGACCTGGAGACTCCTGGAAAATATTCCTTTTTTAGCTTTGTATATAAAAGTCAATCTCTCCTAACCCCTTTCATAGTCTTTGGGACATACTTTGGGTAATTGCTAATTATGGAACCTCATAACAAAGTTGTTCTAATTTCTCTTCAAGTTTGGTGTCTTCACCCAATAAGAGCCTTTCTCTCTCAATGTCAGAATATCTGCATTATCCAAACAAAAATATCCACATGCATTTATTGTCTTGAAAAGTATCTATTGGGACAGAGCTTTAGAACTTGAATGTGGATCTAAGAGGGCATTCAGTCAAAATACTTTACTTTTAGTAAATAAGAAAACCAAAAACCCAGAAAGAGCTTAATGACATCAAGAATCATATCTCTAAAAATACTATTTAAATCTCAAATTAAATGTCCTGAAAATATTTAAACTCAAGAGGTCCAAGAATTAGAGGCCTCAATGATAGAGAACAGAGAGCAACCTACTATAATCTTCCCAACATTCTCAATGAAGCAACTTTAAAATAAGACTACAAATGAACAACAACACCAAAAAAGATTTGGGTAAGACATTTTTCCCACCCAAGAAAACTTAGTAGATTGGTAGGAGGTGTCTGTGACACTAGGATGGTGGCCATCTGGAGCACAAGCAGGCTATGGCATCACTAGCATCAGGACTTTGAAGGTGTGGTGTGGAAGTAGCAGGAGATGTATCTTCAGGAGTTCTCCACCAATAGATGGGAAAAAAAGTGAGAGAACTGGTCAAAAAGAGATTAAAGGGGACCCTTTGATGGCAGTGGTTGTATCTAGAGCTGATAGACAACTCTATTTCCAATAAATATTTGTGGGTCACATTTCCAAGGCAAAGATTAATACTAGCACTTATAGATATAGGAGGTCAAGGGACCTGGTCACAGTTCCAAGCCAAGAGGATCATTAGCATTGCACCTACAGGAAAGCAGGGATCCTTATCCTTCCTGGGTAAAGACCAGAAGATTAGTGACCACACCTCTCTCCAAATCACACCATCATGGAAGCACAGTGTAGACTCCCAGAATTAGTTCTGAAAATAGTAGCATGAAAAAGTTTGAAGCTCACTCCAGGGAGTAAAGCTCAACTTCAACATAAAGTTTAAAGTCAAATTATTAGCTGGAAAAATGTACAAATAGCCAAAAATAAACTACTAGGTCATCAAAAGCTATTATGGTAGCAGGAAAGACCACATAAACTCAGAAGAAGAAAGCAAAAATAGCTATAACAAAAGCCTTTAAAAAAATTCTAATTGGACACAAGTCCAGCAAGAATTCCTGGAAGAGGTAAAGAAAGATATGAGTGGCAGAGGAAAAATTGGGAAACAATAAAATTGATATGAGAAAATTATGAATAGAGAATTAATATCTTAGTGAAAGAGGCCACCAAATTATTGAAGAATATAACAACATAAAAAACACAATTTATCTAATGGTAAAGCATTCACAGCAGAAAAAATTATTCCTTAAAAATTAGAATTGGGGAGTGGCTGCTGGGTGGATCAGTGGGTTGATATCCAGGTCCAGAGATAGGAGGTCCTGGGGTTCAAATCTGACGTCAGACATGTCCAAGCTGTATGACCCTGGGCAAGTCACTTAACCCCAATTGCCTAGCCCTTACCACTCTTCTGCCTTAGAACCAATGCAGAGTATTGATTCTAAGATGGAAGATAAGGGTTTTTAAAAAATAGAATTGGGTACCTGGGAGGTAATTACTACTTAAGATATCAAGAAACTTAAAGTAAAAAAGAATGAAAAATATAATAAATTGTGAAATATGTCATCAGAAAAACAACTGACCTAGTAAAGAGATCATACAGAGATAAATTAAGAATTATTGGAGTATCTGAAATTCATGATAAAAAAAGAGCTTAGTCAGCTCTGGGATTGGGTAGGAAGATAACATGAATCACTTAACCATAGGAAAATATTTTTAAAATAAATTAAATTTTTTTAAAAAAATAAGAAAAAGAGCTGACATCCTGACATCCTGTTTCAAGAAATTGTCAAGAAACACTTTCCAATATCTTCAATCCATAGGGTAAGATAAAAACTGAAAGTGATCTTCTCAAGGAAGGCATCCTGGAGGAGTTGGCATTTAAATTGTGTCTTAAAAGATAATTCAAATTTCCATAGTCAGAAAGAGATTGGGGAGGGTGGGAGAGGAGAAAGATGGCTCAGAGGAAGCAAAGCCTGGGGCATCTTTGTGAGAAGTGAGCAATCCAGATGGGCTTAGATATGGAGTAGTCTGTGGAGGAGGCAAGAGAGAAAAAGCCAGAAAGAAAAGTCAGGATTGGCATTTTCATGAAAAGATCCAAGTGTCTCCAGCTGAGCTAGGAAATCTTTCTTTATAATTTCATTCAAGGAAAGTTTCACAAGCCCCACGAGTGTTTCAAATCTCCTATTTAAAGTGTGAAATCAGAGCTTTCAGTCCCTGGTCTAAAGTTCAGGAGCCTGTGGCTAAGACCTCCCAGGCATTACCATGGAGAACAGAAGAGTGTGCAAACAGGGGTGGATATGGTCTCTTATAAACCATCCTGAGACCCAAAGCACATGTTGGAAATAACACGGGTGCCTTTCGTTGTTGTTAGAATGGCTTTGCTTTATTAGGCTTGTGATGAGCCAAGTCTGTGTTATACACTTGGCCACGTGCCCAACCATTACATTTGGGTGACAGCTCAGCTTTGTCGGTAGCTGAATCTCTCCTCCCCACACAGTGAGTAGCCAGAACAGACTCCTGTCATAAATGGGCAGGTGATGAAAGTGATCTATGGCATGCATCTGCATGTGAACAGAAGCTTGAGCCCCTCCAAGGACTAATGTGTGAGAACTGCGCCAACCACAGGCTTTTCCAGAGAGCTCTGTGCATAAGATGGCATTAAGGTTCCAGGCTTAAAGAGGCATGGGAGCGTGCGAGCTCTGGGTATGCAGATTTGGAATTATGCTGAATGCAAATGCTCAGCTTATGTTTTATACTAATCAGTATTCCTTTATGGCTGCATAAGCTTTCCACCAAATTGTGTAGCACTAATGGGTTTATGTCCCCTAACTGAGAGGTGGGATCTTTCAGTAACATTTAACTGACCTTGATGCTAAACTATCTTCTAATATGATTGACCTTAACATCTCCTGCTATTCAAGTGAACAATGATATATACACTTTTCCCCTGCGCTCTCTCTCTCTCTCTCTCTCTCTCTCTCTCTCTCTCTCTCTCTCTCTCTCTCTCTC